>NW_020664481.1:6621484-6716945 GCF_002925995.2 Terrapene triunguis
GTGTGTGTGTGTGTGTGTGTGTGTGTGTGTGTGTGTGTGTGTGTGTGAAATAGGAGGTTATGATGGAACTATCAGTGCTGACACATCCATAGTCCATAACGCTACTGCTAAAAACAACTATGATCATTTCTTGCTGTGACTCATAACTAGATTCTGACACTGAATTTAACTTCTTTATTGGCATTTTTGATTTGAGTTTACTTGCTCTAAAATCCTGGATAACATCAACACACCAACTCGCTTCAGTGCTTTCTCAAGGGGCGGGGCAGGGGGTCCAATCTGTCAGAAGCCCTGCAGGCAAAGTGGACTTGTATTGCAAAAACTTTTTCCAGGTTTGAATGGGTTAAAGCTTTTGTTGTTATTAATATCATTATTTCCATGGCAGAATTTCACTTTGCCTTTTTTCCCCCTGCTGCCTCTAGAGGACTCGGCGATTCTAGGCACAACTATAGCAGATGGTTTTGGTGATGTGAAGCACAAGGGTATCGCTCCCAGGAGCTGGTGAGGCAGTTAAGTTAAAAATGAACTGATGCATGCAGCATGCCACGTCCCCTTTTTTGGCCTACTTCAGACTGTTTCCTTTCGTACGCTCTCCAGCGAAAGCACTGTTGTATAAGCAGAAAGCTCGCGGTACATTCTAGTATTGCTCTACATTTTCTTCCATGATTTACAGGGTATTTATTGGTAGTTATTACAGGCCTGATCCAAAGCCCATTGAAATCAATGGGAGACTTCAAAATGACTTGAATAGGCTTTGGATCAGGCCCGTTATATACATAACAACTCATTGTTAGAGGGGAAAAGACCAAATGTTTCCTTAAAGCAAGTTAAACACAAATCAGAAATATAGTTACTGATTATTTCAACCAAGCCTTCATGTGCTCTACAAAGGACTATTTAGATGCCATTAAATATAAGCTGTGACCTGCTAGAAATCAAGAGAATAAAAAATCCACTTGTTTACATATTGTAATGTAAAACCTTAACCTTTTATCCAAGGCAAATATTGCTGAAGTTGTTTGAGATCTGGAGAAGCAAATCAGTATTTTGTCAATATTAGTTTGATAAACAGAATTTGAGAAGAAAATATATTGCACATTGCAAATGAAAGCTGATTTCTAATAACAAAAATAATTAATTTCCTCAACATTATTTTCCTTGCTTGTTTTAGTTATCTAAAATCTAATATTGTAGACAGCTTTAGATTAAATATAGGGTGATATTGTTTAGCAATTTTCACATATCTCATTCATGGGGGCCTAAATAGTAGATCTGACAATATTTTCTTTTCCAAGTTGCTGTGCGCAGTGGATCAGTTTTATATTCTCTGACGATCTCATGGAAACAGTTCAACTAAAGAAACAGAAAATTATCCCTAAATTAGGTCTGGCTTAGGTTCAAAATCACAAGTTATGACCTATTGACCTCCCACTCTGAAGGGAACTCGGGCATTTCTCTAACAAACTACCAATGTGTGGGGGAGGGGAGGAGGTTTAATTTATGGTAAAATGGCACATCAGAGCACTGATGCAAATAACTAAGATGCTGCATGATGGCAATGAAAATAAATAAAAAGCATGTTAAGTAAAATAAAGATATGTATTGTTGAGTCTCTTATTTACATTTGTGAATGGCTCCTTCTCTGAAATTGGGCACCCAGCAAATATTGTTTAAATATAAATAAAATTATATTCTTTCATTGTCTATTTTAAAATCAGCCCATTGTAGGCATCATTTTCTTCAAGCCAGTTATCTTATTATTAATAATAATAAATGAGCTATATCTGCTCATTTAAAACAGGCCAATGACACTTGCTGCTTAGACACCAAGTCATAAAAAAGCACCAAAAATCAATGTGACAACTGTTTTGTGAGTTAAGGTTTTATTGACAAACATCATAAACAGGTCAAGCCCTGAGCAATTCCTTTTTTCTTCTAATAGTTAAGCCTCTTTTACATATGCACAGATAATAACTAATTTAATTGATGCTGACACTTTAATGTCTAAGTATTAAACAAAAAAAGGACAAGGGATATAGTAAAACACTAACGTTAGCAGCCCTAATGGACCCAACATATAACATTGGCCATTGAACTAAACATCTTGGGCCAAATGTATCCCTGATGTAATTCAACTGGAGGCAGTGATGTTTCACTGAGAATGGATTGGGCCCTTCTGGTTTAAATCAAGGTTTAGCCAGTGGCTGTTTGTGTTCTCCCAGGCAAATCACTGGATCTCTTGATCTTGCGGGCCATTGTGAATAAGGGTTTCTCACTACAACTGTAAACTCTCTCTCTCTTCCCTCACCCCTTGCCACTTTTCTATGTGGATATTCAGCCGTGGTGCCTAGAAGCTTGTCACTTGGCTTAGATAACTAAATAAGAATTTGCAGTTAACCTCAGTATTTGTGGCATTAAAGGTATTGCCTATATATTCTAAAAGGGAATACTGCAGAAAGAGCTTAATCCAACACCCATAGACAACAACACTGTATGCTACTGTGTATCCCTATACAGAGTGCAACTATATATATATATATAGTTCAAAGCTATTCAAAAATAAGCCAGAACTTTTTTTTTTAACATCAGCAAAGCTGCCTATTTTTCATTAGCCTTGTTTTGCACCAGTTTTGCTCAGACTTCAGGCTAGCATTTGTCAAAGTTATAAGCAATGGAAAACAAAGGGGTTCTATTGGAAAATGTTAGGCAACCTTAACAATAGACATTGCTACTGCGCCACCATGTCTCCTCTCTTTTATGCCCAATTTGGTGTAACTTCACTGACTTCTGATTTACACAAGTGTATGGAAAATAAAAATCCAGCCCATAATGGACAGTTACTATGCATAGAAGAGCTGAACCAAATTTTGAAATTTCAATGAAAAAATGACCATTCAAAATTAAAAATAGAAAAAGATGTGCTTATGTCTCCACCCCATAGTTAAACTAAGACAAAATTTGGCAAAACCCTTTCTTAGAGAGAAAACTTGCCCATATAACTTTCTCAACACCAATCACAGTTCTTGGTTGCAACTAGTTTAACAGTGGATCCAAACCCACAGTTTTCCTTTCACCATTGTTCCTTTTGCCACATTTTTGGTTCTTGTTATGGTGTCCATCCTCACAAGCAACAGAGGAACTTGGATTAAACAGAAAATGAAAAATTCTAACCATTTCAGCAAAGCAGAGTGCAAGAATCGGGTGATAACAGAATAAAAGGAAAAACTTTGTAGCAATTAAAGCTGGTCAAATCCACCAAATGCTCGCAAAACTGGAATCTGAATTATTGCCTCCATCTTAAATGCATGATGTGTTAAAAATATAGTCTTATTGTTTACTGCAGGAATCTCGCAAGCAGGGAAGAATCATCGCAAAGTCATATGGCTGACTGCAAGATAAAAGATTAACAGTTAGATCCTCATCAGAAATGGCAATGAGAGTCTTGTTTAAAATGCCTACATAAAAGAACTCTCTTCTGACTGATTGCTGCATATGTATTTAAAAGAAAGACAACTACTGACAGGAACAAGCTAGCAGTAATTGGGTGTGCTTTAAATAACTATATTACTTTCTGCAACCAGGGATAACAAGTAAAAATCGTGTTGTGTGTGTGTACATGGCATATTTCAGCTTAAGGAAAAAGGCTGCTAGGGAAAACTAGTAGATTGATAGATCAAGTTGCATCTTAGAATTTCTTCTGTTTGATTTCAGTGCTGCTACAAATTGCAAATGAAATATCATGTGTACTGTAAACTACTTTCCTGTACAGTAACACATTTGCTACCACTATGGCTCTTATTTAAGCATTTGACTACAGTAATTGTTTTATACATTAACTGTACTCCCTGATGGTTGGTCTATTATCTTTTTCCAAAATGGTGCTTGCAGATATTAGCAGCTTGATTATTTGTTTTATTAACAATTTCAACACTGTGTCAGCATTGATTTGGAGAGCAATGTGCTATTGCTGGTGACAAGGATTCAGTGGCATAGTTTGTTAAAAAAAAAAAAGCTTCACTACTTAGCTCACTGATTAGTGCTAACAATCTTCACTCAGGCAAAACTGCTGTTGAAGTCAATGGGACTCTTGATCTTGATTTTAGCTGTATGTTGAAAATACGTCTGATCAAGACAGTTCACTGAGGATAAGCAACTGCATTCAGCTGGAGACCAAAGCCAGAGCAAGGCAAACGTCATCTGAGGAAAGCAAGAGTGAACTACTGGGTTAGAAAGATGGACAGGGATACACAAAAAGTCAGATGCCCAGTGATACACACACAGCTACACACACTCTGTGTATGTGTGTGTGAGAGTGAGTGTGTATATACACACATGCTCAAAAAAGACAGCCCATTTTTCTCTAACTGTGCACTGATACACTTTATAGGAAAGCAATTAATAATGTAAATGGAAAGCAGAGGAGAATGCAGGCAAGTAGATGCTAAGCAAGCAGACAGTTATAAACTTTTTTGTCAGGGTCCTCAGCTCCTACACCTTTGCAAATATAAAACTGCATTACAAATGATCCAAAGCCCATTGAAGTCAATGGTAACCTTTCCATTGACTTCAATGGACTTGGATCCGCTGCTAAAATGATACATTCAATTTCTATGTTCTAACAACACAACACATTTGTTCATGTGTCATTTCTGCCAGTAAAAGTAAAATCAGAGTTTGATGCCAGCTATTTACTATCTTCTTTACATCTGTGAGGGCTTTCTTTCCAATTGAATTTCCTTTCTGTTGATGCTTAATGTTAATTACTGCATGGAAAGGAAGTGTTCTTTAAAAAAGGCTGAGTGTTTAAATTCTGATAAATTATATGCACCTTCCCCTTTCTGACTGATAGATATATTGTTCAGCCACACCACCATCACAGCAATAAGTATATGTACTGTTATGGGTCATGAGTTTAAAAATTAAATCAAATGCAGAAATTGAGTCTTGACAGAATCTGAAGAGATAATGTCTTAGCTTCCCCAATTATGCAGTTCAACATTTGGATAAATCATCTGAAAGTAAGTATTTAGCCCCGTTTTTCATAATCGCTATTAATGAGAACAAAATGGGAGCTGAGGGCAGAGGGAGAGAGTTTTGACAAGATAAATAGTATATGAGGTGGTGTTGTCAGCCACAGAAAATCAAGGACGCTTAACCCCCGAAACAGCAGGGGGGAAATGCAGAGAAAAAAGAGGAACTGATAATGTGTCATTATTAGTAACAATCTGTATGCCAGGAAGTTTTCAAGCTGGGTGTAGAAAAATGGCTCAGAACACAGCAATGTCGGGTGATTCCCTCCTGAGGAGTGGAGCTGACCACAATGAGCTCCTACCGTGTTTCCCTGAAAATAAGACAGTGTCTTATATTAATTTTTGCTCCCAAAGATGCGCTAGGTCTTATTTTCAGGGGAGGTCTTATTTTTCCTGGAGCTTCGGGGCCTTATATTCCGGGGTGGCCTTATTATCGGGGAGGTCTTATTTTCGGGGGATGCCTTATATTACAGCGAGAGGCAAAACTGGAAGTAGGTCTTATTTTCGGGGGATGTCTTACTTTCGGGGAAACAGGGTATATTTTGAACATCATTGATTTTCTCCATGCTTGGTGGCAAGTGGTGTTTAAAAACATGCTAAACAATCCATTTTAAAACACCACTCGTTATCCCTCTCTGGACAAGTGCCTGTGGTTTTAGGACAGGCAGCTGTAAATACCTTCCAGATACTGCAGTGAGGACCGTGGTATAAGAACCTACGTAGAATGACATAGAATAGACCTTCAGCACGAGGCTGTCTATTTACTTAAAGACAATAACAACACAGAAGAAATTGACCTGCCAACCCCATGTTTTTATTTAGCATCCACACCAGGACACATCCTAAATATGCAGTGCTTGAATGAAGGATGGGCAGGTATAGGCTTTGCAGTCATTTTCTAGCATTCTTTTCCCCCTTTTAATGCTTAACCATTTGAAACATCTTTGGGGAAATTATTCTTACAGAATCGCTTAAGAAATGCCACGTTTCTGAACTGAATTCATTTTTGGTCCATTTTGTCATGTCTCTAGCACTCACTGAGCCAAATCAATTGGCTCTAATTGGCTTCAAGATCTGGACCCTGATCCACGCCTCTCTTCATATGAAAGATCAGTGCTCCACACCTGTGCTAAGTTTGGCCTGCACCTGCACTTGTGTACTCTGTATCTGTACTTGTCTCAGGGAGTATACAGTATATTCGCAAGGCAATTACCTTGCTCAGCTATAACAACTGGTTTCTAAAGTAACAGAACTCTAGTAACAACTCGGTTTCCAGTTAGAGCTTCTTTAGGATTCCTTTTGCCTAATGCCAGAGCTCAGAGGCTCAGATATAAATAGCATCTGAGCCTCTGAGCTTTAGTATTAGGCAATAGGGATCCTGAACAAGATCTAACTAGAAACCAAGTTGTTTCTGTGTTGCTTCCTATCAGAAGACATACTCCTAGTCCACAAACTACATTGTCACATTGTTGCATTGAATTACAATCACAACATCCCCATTAAAGTCAATGAGAATTTTTGCCATTTTACCAACACACCCTGTGCAACTCTGAAAATCGAGTTTATAGTGTAAACCTCTGTTTTAAGCTATAAATACCCTGGCAACCCATGGGAGAAGGGACCATTTTGATATCTCATGCAACATTAGCAGCTAACAGATTAAGCACATGGGGCCTGAGAGATTATCTTCTTGACTCAATATAAGCCAGGGATTCAAACAAACAGCTGGCTGGGTCCCCAAAAATAAAAACATTGGATTGTGGCAAGCTTCAAAGTGACTGGTTGACTCGGGGTGGGATGGGTCTTTTTCTCCTGCTGGGTTAGAGATGCAGAGGGCAAAATGAACAGGGAAACAAAAACAAAAAATACCACCCTCTTCCAAAAGTCAGGAAAGCAACTAAAACAGCCCCAGAACGTATGGAGGAATCAAGGGCAGGGTCCCCTGCAGGTTTCAGTTGTGCAAGTAAATATTAATCCGGGGGGGAGGAGAGATATTGGGGGCTGAGATCAAAAGAGCCGTTCCCGTTTCTATAGGGAAAAGGAGGGCTTTGATGTCACAGAATCTTCCCTGCACCGCCTAATGAACTGAAATTGTGACACAGTGACATCGTGGAAGATTTGAAAGCACTTAGTACAATGACACGTCTTTGGGTTAGCTTTCTTTTTCTTTTCTTTTCTTTTTTTTAAATCAGCCTTCTTTATGACCCAGCCTGCGAAAAGGAAGGGGGGCAGGAATTGACTATTAAGTTGAAATATTGATGAGGGAGCCAGAGAGGGCTTTAGGCAGTGACAGGCGAGCGTTTTAGTCTGGATCACATAAAGGATGTTACACTCCCATGCAAGTTAAAGAATACCAGCGCCACTGACGCTCTGACTCAGGCAGATCAGATAAAGATGTAAACAAGAAGGGAAGTGGGGTAAACTTTCTCACCAGCCCTGTGAAGAACATGAAGAGAGGGCGGAAACATGGATTGGATTGGATAGCAGGCCAGATCTTGCAGTCCTTGCTCAGGTCAAAAGAGTGAACTGTGCACTAGACTTCACGTTCCATATTTTCCAGCATCCAGCTCAAGTCAATTATTATTATTATATACACACACACACACACACACAGGGCTTGATGCTGTGCCCATTGAAGTCAATGATAAAGCGCCCACTGATCTCAATGGTGCAGGATCAAGCACAAAAGGGATTTCTGCTTAGGTGGCTAACTAGCCGCCCGATGTGCCCAGAGATATTGGCCGCTTTGCATGGAGATTGCGGTGATGGTGTCTTGTATATTTCCACTCGCTTCTCCCTGCAGAGAACATGCCCACACAGGGTGATATTTTTCCGTGTATCAGTCAGATTCCAAGCTTTTACTGATTGCCTGTGACAATCTCTCTGGTTCTAGGTTTTCAAATACCAAGTCTCAGTTTGGGCCTGTGGAGGCAAAGCCCCCCACAGAGAAGGGCAGGGGGAAATATTAAACAATGAGAAGTCTGCCAGGAAATGTTCAGCAGGTGGGGAAATGTTTCCTATAGGACTTTTCTTACATGGATTTTTCATCCTGGCCAAGGCAGCAAGGATAGAGTCTGAATGGTTTAAAAAATCCCCCACAGCAAAACCCTACCAAAACAAAACACTCCATACACAATGAGCAAAAGAACAAACCTCACATGACGGATGTAAGCTATGTTACTTAATGTACAACTGGAAAGCGCTCAGATAATATGGTCATAAGAATAGTAGAAGAACCAATAGAATAGAATACAATAGAATAGAACAGAATAAAACCTTGATGAATTTCACAATGAGATCCCAGAAGCAGCCAGGGAGTCAGAAAAGGAGGAGTGGATTTGATTTTGTTAAGGACAACTTTTCTGGTGGTTCGGCATTACAATTCCGTATTTACATGAGGTAAATACCAGGCTATATAATATTATAGTCTGTGGGAATCTTTTTCCTTACATCCATTAGGTAAGGTTTTAATTCATATGGGGAGAGAGAGCGTTGCCATTGAAAAAGAGGAAATAGGAAAAAAAAAATCTGTGGCCCACATTCTGTTTTCAAGTCTGCAGCTATAAAATCCGTAGGGAGTCCATCAAAATCAGTGGATGCCCTTTGGATTTTCATTGGTGTAGCTGATTATCTTAACCAGTATTGCTTGCCAAGAGTGAGGAAGATTCATTTTGCTATTTTGGGTGTCTTTCAACTCCTAACATGTAGCTTCCTCACAAGGAGCCCCTGATAGCTGATACAATACTATGAGATACCATAGTAGTTCTATAGCCTGTCAGTTACACCAGGGTTAATCTAGAGTAAATCCAATGGGTTTAGCCAGATTAACCCTGGTGGGACTGAGAACTGCATTTGACCTTGTGTAAAAGAAGAGGGTTTTCAATGGCAGAGGACAAACTGATAGCATTAGCCACGATAGGAGATCCTTTTATCTTTCTAAGCAATTCACAGAGGCCAAAAATCAGGAAAAGATAAACACCAAGATAGCTATTTTAAAGCAGGCTGGGAAAAGAAATGCTAATCAGTCATCTGTTTTAATTACATTATAGCTAATTTGTTTAGTCTATTCCTTGGACTTGTTTGTATTGTGAAAGCACTGTGTCGTCTTGATGCAAAGACGCTATAGAACAAATGAGGATGACCTACATTAAAATGCTGCACCTTTTATGAAAGGAACCGACCATTGAAATCAACTCTTCATTTAAAAGAAACAAAACACAGATAAACAAAAAGAGCCTTGCTTCACTGAGCGTGTGGTTTGAGCTTTCTCTTTGCCTAGGTTGGACAACATGCCCATTTTTAACAAGACACTGTGGCCTTGCCATGCTGGGAAAATACTTCTCTATCTAGCTAGCTAGCTAGCTAGCTATGTTTCTGTGTACAGGGCAGGCAGGCAACACTCTCAGATCCACAAAGGGAGGCCTGGTGGATTTGAACGGTGTCAGGATAACGTGGGAGGGGGGCTGATTCCCTAAAGAAAGACGTATGGAAATGTGCCTTTCTTATTTAATCTGTGGAAAGTACATGGAGATTTTCAGTGTAGGCCATGTTGCTTTAGTGGGTTTCAGCTAAAGGTGCTGCTTTTGAACGCAGCTTCCCTAAAGTCTTCCCAGTCGTGTGAATAAAAGGTATAAAGAGAAGATGGTTTCTATAGCTTATACAACCCAAGCAATGAACAGCAATTTCTTGAGTAAGGAAAATAATAAGAATCCTATGGCGGGGGATGTCAAAGTAGACATATGGGCATGCAACAGCCAGTCTAATTCAAAATGGAATTCGTTCAGCTGATTATGTGATATGATGTGTGCACGTGTGTGTGTGTGTGTGTGTGTGTGTGTGTGTGTATGTGTGTGTGTGTGTGTACATGGCTCAAATGCACAGTTACTGGTGTGCAAGTGCTAAAGTGGAATTTATTTTAGCTTATAAATTCTTTGATCAGGGACTGTCTTTTACTACATATTTGTACCTGTTTGCCAAGCACAATGGACTGTGACCTGGGTCAGGCTTCTAGATGCTGCTGCAATAATAATGTTTAATAATTCAATGGAAAAAGTCTCATCTTAGGTATTCGTTTAGGGAAACTGATGCAACTTTGATAGGAAAGGGTTTGCTGTGGCTGTGGTTTGCTGTGGCTTCAGATTTGGTGGTTCTGTGCAAAGTCACACACTGAGCATTACCCGTAGCTGTGCATACGTGTCAGAAACAATACGCAGCCCTGCTGGCGGGACCATCGATCTGTCACTGTCACCCACTTAAAGAAGGGGAGCGAAGGCTGAAGTGAAATTAGCAAACACTGAGCACGGAAGAGAGAAATAATCTATAGGTATTATACATCTCAATGAAGTATGATTCCTTTGTGAATTACAGTATCATGCTTGCTGCCAGAGAGTCTCATGTTATGCCATGTCAGCACTTCCCAGAATATTTAAACAGCTAGGAAATGCAAGGGACGGAAGAACCCAACATGGGAGATTTCATTAAGGATCAAATCCTTGAAAGGCGCTTTGCTTTTGGCTTCAGTGGGTACAGAGTCTGGCCCTTACCTCTATAGGAGCAAGAGAACAACTAGATGATTTCAATGGTTAGGATTTCAGTGTATCTAGCAGGATTAACATCCGTTCTGGGCTATAAATAGGGCTTTCTGGCTATGCCTCCCCCGTAGAAATCTCAGAGGGGATGAAGGCCCAAGATCTGGGTGTGTGGCACATTTCCTGCACAGCCCTGGAGAGACTCTCTGAGAATGTGGGATTTGTTCCCACTGCGGTTAGTGATTTGAATTCTCCAGGACTTTATCACGAAGGAGTAGCTCCATCCTCCAGAAAGCAAGGCAGAGGGAGGAGGAGCCTCTCCCATGTCATACCACAGTGCTGCTATTTCTGCCTCTCAAAGCTGTTACACAACAACCCTTGACTCTATGTAGGGCAGATTTCCCTTCAGAGGTGCCATTCACCAAATCCCACTCCACTGAGATTTCATAGAAGCTTGATGACTTTTTAAAATGCAGATTCCACCCTCCTACCTAGTTAACCCATGCAGTGCCGGCCTGCTAGTACTCTAGAAATATTTAGAACTATCACAATCTTAAAACTTTGCAACAAAACACAGAATCTCAGTGAGATTATTTCAGTGTGATTATAAACTATGATCTGTGTGGAATTAGAGGAGACATTTTGGTGCCTTATGGCAGTCATTTTCTCCATCTTTCTTCTGTCATGAAGCCCTTAATAGTCAGGTCAAAGAAGCATTATTTTGTTTAGCATTAAGGGTGTCATTAAAATTCAATAAGCAGAAAGTAGTTGGGCTGGGGGAGGGGAGGAGGTTGTTTGTTTTCCTAGAAAAAGTTAATATTTAACAAATAAAATCCGATGTGGGCCCAACATCTCGTTCATCCGTGATCCTCACCAAAAGAAAATCACGCTCATTGCAAGGTTAAAATTGATCTGATTCCGGATTTGACTATTTCCTTTAGCACAAGGGGGATTGTTTAAAAGATTTTTTTTCAAGCAGGCCCTAACAAAAACCACAAGGTACACTCCACTCCTGTTGTTGAATTCAAAACTAATGTTTAAATTAAAGGTATGAAATCTGAATTTGATTTGATTTGTAATAGAGAAGTTTAAGAAATGCCTGTGACAGGCTGCAGCATCTGGCCCCCCTGACTCAATAAATAAATGTTCCAGGAATTGACTGTAAATTGTGAAGAAGCACCTCAGACTTTCTACTGCAGATACTGGAAGCCTTGGCCTCATACACCAACCAAGCACTGCTTCTTGCTATCAAACCCCTTTCCTGATTGTTAAATGCATAATACAGTTGACTGCAGGAAGGCCATTGTAAATTAGCCCCAACTCACAGGGCATTAACTGTATTGGTCTGTTGTTGCGATTGTTTTTTCAACAGTAATGGGAGCAGATCCTGGCACTGTGAGAAATGGACTTGTCCTTGTCCCTGGTTTTGTTAAGTGGGCTATGGAGGAAAGAATCCAAAATAAAAATTACAACCACAACAAAAAGTGTCAGGAGGCCCAGATCTTGCTTTCCAGAGAAAGAGACTTGCTCCTGCCCCTTCTCCGGCTTCCCTGCATACAGGCTATGCATAAATCCATGTTAGTCCATTAATAGATCAGACCTTACATTTCAAGGTAAAGGTTTCTAATTTGGGTGATGCGCCTTGCTGCCTCTCCCTCTGCAGCCCTAAGATGGTGCTGCCCTCTGCTGTCCCCTTTAGAGACCTGCAGGCATGACAAAGGCGGGCGGGGGGCGGGGTGGAGGTTGCATTGGGACAGTGTCAGCTCCACTCAGCATCACAATTCCAGTTGCCATGGAAACAGAAAAGGGGGCTGCTGCAAAGGCTTTTGGGAAGGATGTGACTGCAGAGGTGCAGCTGAATGTCTCATTGCCTTGCAGGAGAATGGGGTGGGGAGGGTGCAAGGAAGGGAGTGGGAATGGCAGCTGCCGGGTTAGGAATGCAAATTCCCAACCCCCCCCCCGCGCCCCCCACCTCCCTTCCCCAATCATCACCATCAAATAAACCCTAGCAAAGGCTCCAAAGTAATTCAGAGACTCATAGAAGTTAGAGATGGGAAAGACCTAGTAGAGCCCACTCCCCTGCTACCTGGGCCGGTTGGTTCGCGACAGTAGCTTTGCCCAGTCTGATTTTAAATGCCACCAAGCTTGGGATGAAGTGAACAGACAGGGTACCCAGGGAGTAGGGATGCACTAGTTGGTCTCCAGCCAACCCCCTCCTCCACCCAAGAGATAACAGCTTCTGAGAGCAGGGCTGTCACGTGGCCAGAGTGACAGTGCGGACATTAATAACACTATTTATATTGCTACAACCTAGGCTTATCAGGGACATAATTAGCAACCCCATTAATTCCACCTAGGCTTAGGCTTCCTAATTAGCTTGCTTCAGCCTTCTTTCAGAGCAATATTTCTACTATTAAGCATCCGTAGCAGCGTAAACCCATGTGCTCAACTATCAGGACTCACTTCAAAAATAATTAAGTGCCTTTTGGAGATGACTCGTACAGTACAACAAAGCGAAAAAGGGGAAACAATCCTGCATCAGAGGGACAGATAATTGGAGCCAATAACGAGTGTAAAAAGGCAAGTAGCTGCAAAGGCGGATGGTGGTGTTTGGATTTTTTTTTTTTTAAGCATTGTTTCTTTGGACAGAAATTTGGCTTTTGAGCAGATTTTCATTCCCATGTTAGGCACCTCCATAAAAATGTCTTGTCGCAGGGAAACTGCCTGCCACCACCAAAATATCATTGGGGATTCAAGGTGATTTATTTGTATTTTTCCATCACACTGCTTTGCTGAATGCCGGATGGCTGGGCTCAGATTTTACCCATGCAAAATCCTTGAGGCACTAGTCTGACTAACGCAGTTCGAAACCGTGACAAGAAAACCTGCTTGCCTGCTTTAAAAGTCTTTCCCCTGACTCCCTAGCCCGGAGTTGGGATTACTAGAAATAAGAAAAAAAACCATCTTGCTGCCTGATTAGTATGCACTTCGCATCCAGATGGAGGAGGGACACATATCCCAGCATGCACCTGGTCCAAAATTGCAGACCACTGCTACTGCTGCAGTGGCCATCTGGTTAGCAAACAGGCCAAACAGTTTAAGCATAACGTCATATAATCCACCATGGGGGGGGAGGGAGAGATGCAGAAATGCCAGTAAGAAAGAAGGGAGAAAAAATGGTTTGTGTTATAGGACATGCTCTGTAGCAGAGATCTAAAAGGTACAGTACCTTCCTACTGCATTGCTTCTGTGCAGAGAGGACGGTTATGCATTACAAGCCACCATCTATTATCCCCGGTTAGGTAGATGTGACCCATCCAACAGTAAGCGTGACAATTTTGTCTCGTCCCAGCAATGAGATTTTTATTATGGGAAACGCTAACTGCTGTCATCACTCATTGACTGCACAGAAAAACATTAAGGTTTGCAAGGATTTCCCCCTCATAAATTAGTATCTTCCAGCGGTTTCAATCTACATAAAATCTCTTCGATTTCTTTGCGTATTGCTTTATGTAACCAAACATGAGAGTGACTCATGCTAAATAAAGTTATTTGGCTATGTAAATTAATATAGCATATTCTCTCCTGAAATATAGAGTTATTTGTCTCTGGAGAAATCATGTTAAAGACTGACATAGTGTAACCCTATGCATTTGCATATGCAGATATGTCTAATTATTCAACTTGCAATTAAAGGCTTGTGTGTCAGCAAATGAGACTAATTAGATACATTTATCTATGATAATCAGCTTTATTACAAACAAAATAGATTCCCCTTCACTTCACAAGGAAGTGATACGTGTTGGCTGGAGGTAGCTGGTCAGAGGGGCTTGTGGACTGGAAATTGCTGATGGAAGCTTCCTGCCTGAGTCATGCGGGCACAAGGTAACAGGGACCTACAGTCACTTCATTATGCCAGAGGGAAAGCAGAGGGGGGCAGTTGTAATCGCTTCATCTATTTATCTTCTTTGCTTTTGGAAATGCATTTAAAAAGCTATTGCAATGGTTTATTCTTTACTCTAAAGCAGGTCACAGATCCAATATAGCTATCAAAAGCCCAGAAATGGGGTAACATTTTCAAAGGCACCTAAGTTCAAAACAAATCTTACCTCTGATCGGCATGAGCTGGGATAGCAATAGAATAGGATAGACACCTAGTTTTGCATAGGATGGCACTGCATGATCAATGATCACTTGATCATTACCTGTTAGGTTCACTCCCTCTGGAGCACCTGGCATTGGCCACTGTTGGAAGACAGGATACTGGGCTAGATGGACCTTTGGTCTGACCCAGTGTGGCCATTCTTATGTTCTTAGACAATTCGACTGCAGATTTGTTGGCTTTTGAAATCTGCTAGACTAGGGGTCACTTATCAGCAGTAACAGTCATTTTCTATGGGTCAAAGCTTACAACCAGTAACACATATGAAAAACTAGTTGGGGTTAGGCAGAAACTTTCCCAGGCAGCAGTTTATCTCAGAACTGCCTAGGACAGGGTTTCTTGATCTGGATCAGATGGTACTGGCCACTGTTGGTGATAGGATATTGGACTAAATGGACCAGTGGTCCGAGCCAGTCTGGCAGTTCTTACGATCATATTTCCCTATTTGCTGATGCACGTTTGCATCTTGTAGAAGAAAATGCCAGATAACAACTTTCAAATATCTCCCCTAACTAAAAAGCATGATTAAAATGAGAGACGTGGCTGAACCCAAAACTACTGATCTGGGTCCTCCTAACTCCGGGGCAGTTGGAAAGGCAGATCTGGGGTCTGCAGCATGGGACAATCTCGACTAACACTGCAACTGGAGGAAGAAGGTTCTTCGCCATAGACTCCCTGTGTGACCTTGGTTAACTCACTTAGACTCTCAGTGCTTCACGTTCCCACCTGTAAAATAGGGTTAATGACCCTACCCAACCTCACAGGGGTATAGTGAGGTTAAATACGTCAGCCTGTGAAACCGTAAGAAGGGCCACAGAAGTACCTAAGATAGATAAGCATGTCCTGGTTCGCTTCTGAGGGAACAGGGGGACACATCCATATGCACACACCCCTCATGTAATGTGTGTTACACATGCACCCAAACATAAACTCCACTGAAATGCAGCCATCTCTGGGGTGAGGGCAGCAGAAAGAACACTATAACAGTGGCGGGGAAAGGGATAAGTTGGTTAAGGACATTGGGACAAACCCTTAACTGAAAAATACCTTGAGGTTTAAGCTCTGCACATGATATATTCAGCAAGACTCAAACGTCAGCTATATGGAATACGATTTCATATTCTTGGATGGATGTAGGGCTGGGTTGACACTGCCAGGGTTTGGACCTCTGATTTCAAAGAATCTGGGTCTTTCTATCATGGCACCTTCTCTATTCAGTGAATACTAGAAATACTCCTTATCAGTCACAGCATGGCCATATGGTTAGCAGTAATGCAAAACTTAATTGTAAATCTAGTCTGGATCTATTGTAACAGGTAAGGTTCTAAGACTGCTTACACCAGTTCCATTACTCTGATGCTAAAAGGATCACATGTTTTGACAGGGTTGGGTTCTCACAGCATTCAGCTGGCAAGGAATAGAAGATTAAGTAACAAGGAGCAATTAAAGGAGCAAACCACCCCCTCTTATGGAACAAGAGGGGAAATTCATAGGGAAAATGCTGTGCAGTTCACCACAGAAAGCTTTCGATGCAGCTGTTTGCAGCTGTACAGAGGGGACAGGCAATAAGAGAGAGAGTGAGAGAGAGAGAGACTTAGGCTGCAGTTTCCCTGAATTCTTGCGGGGAATCTGTGGATCCAGGGCATCTGCTAATAAGAAATTAGGCTCAGCAGAGACACTAAAGACTGAATAGACATAGAGACTGACCTGCCCTCTCACACATACAGAGGTGATTCCCTCCAGGCCAAGCTTGAAATATGTGTGGAAGGTGGAATATGGATATTTTAACTGCCACTCCCTGTAGAGGGGGACAATATCCTTAAAGGCTGTCAGTGAAATATCTTTTGAGAGCACTGAATTCACTTAAAAAACATTAAAAGTGGCTGAAAAGCCAGTTCAAATATCTGACTTCTTCACTGAAAACACTTGCTGTAATTGGTCTCCGTATGCTCATAAGCACCCTCAGTCTACCATATATTCTTATTGTGACATAGCAGCCCATTACTACTTCATAACCGTCTTCAAGCTCGAAGGCATTTATACAACCCTCATCACTCGAATATCCGGGCACCTATCTCCTTTAACCTTTTCAGATTATTTCTATATTGCAACTATTGTACCCCAAAATAATATGAATGACTCATCTACCATGGACAACACTTTCAAAAGCAACTTCTGCAGTAGCACCCATGATTTTGTGCCTGCCCAGATTTTATTTCACACATAGCGTTTGCATGCAGACTAAAGCTCTGATTTGGATGCACAAACTGCATTTGCAGACGGAAACTGGGCAGTTCATCTGCCTGTATGATTTGCACGCATCATCCTAAGGTTTTTTTTATATGCACCAAAATTTTACAGGTGAAGAAATGCAGGTGCAAAAAGGTGGGGGCAATTTTAAAAAGTCACTTTAAGGAAATTTGGCTCCCAGTATTAGATTTTTAAAAGAGTTCAGCTCCCAGTTTGGAACCTCAATAAGGGCCCGATTTTCAAAAAAGCTCAGAACTCCAAGCTCCCTTTTTTGAAAATCAAGGCTAGATTTTCAAAAGCTCTCTCTTCCCAATGTACTGAACATTTTTGAAAATCTGATCACTTTGGGGCAGGGACCATCTTTTTGTTCTGTGTTTGTACCGCACCTAGCACACCCGGTCCATGGCTGGGGCTCCTCAGTGCTAGCACTATTCAAATAATAATACTAATAATTAGCATCTGTCCCTCTTTAACATATGGGCCCTATCAAAACACTCTAGGGCTAAATCTGGTGATCCTTATTTAGGCAACACTCACATTGCCTTCTCTGGCAGCATCCAATTAAGCTACCACGTGGTCAAATCACTATCAGCATCTTGGGAGGTGGAGGCTTATCAGAGGTAAATAAGCATTGTATAACTTTCCATAAACGCATAACAAAATAACAACAGGGAAATGAAGTTAAATGAAACTGTTTCAATAATGTTAAAGGTCTGATTTCAATCAACGAAAACTAGGAAATTCAAAGCCTTTAGAGGCTGTTGCTTCATTTTAACTCACTCTGCGGCTCTACTCCTTTTCACAAAGCAATGAGTTAAAGGCATAGTGGCAGACTCATAGTATGTCTGAAATGTACTTTTTGTGTTTAATATTCACTGAAATGGTCGACACTGTTGGGTCCAGTTATTGAGAGGAATAATAGTTTTCAGTTTCATTGAAGCAAAAGATGTAATATAATTCCATTATCTTTTTCTGAAAAAATAATCCGAAAGAAGCAAGACAGCAAAATGGGGGTGGGGGCAGGGAAAGAGTGATTCTATGGACTCTGTTAATTATGTATCCATCATATAAAATAGCAATAATAGTATCATAATTTTTCATTAAATAAGGCAAGTGAATTTTTGCAGTTTCCTGGTTCCAAGAAAGAAATGGCTTTAAAAATTCCACTCACTCTATTTCAATGATGCTAACTAATTTTAGGGCAATTAACACTAAACTGTGGTGTCTGCTAACCAGGGACCTGGCAAGTCCCTAATTCAGAATCGATTTGTGCAAGGCTTCACACCAATTCTGAGCCTTGTCATTGATCACATACACACACACACACACACACACACACACATCGTACATAAAACACACACAAATAATATACAAATATCAGCTAAGAAATTAACAAGATGTAACATTAAATATATAACAATATACAATTACAATCATAGACAACCTCATCAAATCAGGTAAACCACCTGTGTATATAATTGATCTTAGACATTATCACCAGCTATCTGAATCCATACCTGTCATCTGATGGAAAAAAGGCAAATTCCCCCAAAAGTGTATTCCCTTAACTGTTGGGCAAGCAACTAAACTTACCCTCAGCAAGTGAGTAGACTTGTTCTGCATTATATGATCTTTGGATCGAATCGCCAAATTGCCTCCAAAATTGCACCTGCTAAATTTGCAAGTGCACTTATTTGCATGGAACCTTTGTGCATGCAGATTAAGTAATAGCACGCATGTCTGTGTGCACAGCTGTTGGGACGATTTGTAGGGGGTTTTCTGGCAAATTTAGGGCCCTATCATGCACATCTTATTCACACAGACAGGCTAAGGCCTCTAGTAGGTGCGTTTTTAGTGAACTTAGTGTGGCCCTCTACATATTAGAGATGTGCTAGAACTGAACTTTGATTCCAAGGGACTGGCCTCAGCTCCTAGGATCTAGGCCTAGCTCTGTGGTTTTAATTCCAGGTGGGATCCCAAACCAAAAAGGCATCTGTTTTCCAGCTCCACTTTGGATGCAGTAAAAAATCTCACAAGAACAGTGGCCTCATGAGATTTCAGACCCAGATAGACGAAATCTCACAAGGGTTGCCGTTCTGCTCCCACTGGCCATTATGAAACCCCTCCACTGCATCGCTACACTCTTGCTGCCCTCTGCATTTTCTTTGTTGACTGTCTGCCAAGCAATAACAGGTCCACCCCTTATGGGGAAAACCCATCCTAAAGACAGAAGAAGTCGACAGTTTTGAGATAAGCCTGTGCTGTGAAACCAGAACAGGACAGTTTAGACCTTGTAAAGGTGCAGCATTAAACCAAAATGGTTACATGTTGAAACAAACATGGGTAATTTGATAAAAGACACAAGGGGAAGGAAAAGAGCTGCGGCTGCTTTAAATTAAAATACTGCATCAGCCAGTCCCTTAAGAGTTGATAGAAATCTAATTAGTCAGACAATCTGGCACCAAATGTCCTAATTTCCCCAATCCATGTGGGATCTGAGTATTCTCTTCTTCGCTGCAGTTCTAAATTTCAACCTGAGCCTTTGTAACCTCTCTCTGGTTTCTGCACAGACATGGGACTGGAGGGAAGGTGATCCCTATCAAAACCTAATGGCTTTTCATAACCCTTTAATTAATTAGACTCAGGCTCATGAAAGGCACTTAAAATATTGACAAGCTGTTTAGAATCGCCGCAGCTTCATATTCATACAAAAATCCAACTGTAATTAATGTGAATGGGCACTTCCTCAGCACAGCCTGGGGGGATAAGACCCGTCTCTAACAGCCTGACTGGACTGCACCAAAGCACTCAGAAGGCAGAGCTAGAACTTCAACTCGGGCTGTTTCCCTTTGACATTGCAGTGGACTGAGCTCCCACCAGAATACTGCACACAGTACGTGTTTGGGGACCTGCTGCGGGTGCAGCTAAGGATGGGGGAGATCCTTTCGTTGCATTTCTCCTTGCTTTTCAGGACCTCATTCAGGCTTATTCAATAACTATGATCTAATATGTACATTGGCTTTGTTGGGACATTTTTAATAATGGTTTTAAAAAAGGCTTAATAAAGACAGAAAATCCCATTGGAAGTTTGCTATGTAGGACACACCTACAATCAGCAGATTGTTGATGCAACAGGGTCCAGTCGTAGGAGACACTCAGCACCTCCAACGAGATGCTCAGAAGCCCCTGAATTCCCATTGACATCAACGGGAGCTGAGGATGCTCATTTTACACAGGATTAGGCCCATAGAGAGTAACAGATTTTTTTTTTCAGAGCTGCTAGGACCTGTCATGTCAATGCTTTCTATTAAAGTCTCTAATCCCCAGATTATCGACACAATAGTTCCAGAGGCCCATTCCGGACAGGAGACGACCTATTGTGTTAATGCACATTGCAGAAGTTTTAATCTGCAAATGATTGGCAAGCAAGCCCCTGGCGGGTTCATTCCGTTGTTTTGCGTATCACATCAGTGGGAATTGACTATTTATAACAATAACTCCAAACGGGCCATGTACCGGATTCCACCCACACGTGTGTAATCCCTGTGCGATTAAGGCTGCATCAGTATAAAACAAACACAGCAACCAGAATACCTACACATATGTGCTCGCCAGAGGCCCCCAACAGTACTGCTTAACTCCTAGTGGCGATAATGAACGTTAGGAGGGTGCCAAATTTCAGCCCCAGACTTCCTGTGTGACCTTGGTGGTTTGTGTTTCTTTCTTAAATGGCCAAATTCTAACCTCCTGAAAAACAAGGCTGATGGTGAAATTGCCAAATGACCTAGTGGAGGGCTGGGCTGGGGGAGAATTAGCAGGTGCGAGGTAAGAATCCATCTCAGACAAAAAGCATGCCATGTGGAATGCAGATAATTCTTAACCTGGAAGGTAGCTGCTAATTAGTTTTATATTCAGCAATGGAAAGACTCAGGCATCTGTTTCTCTTAAGCCTTTTAATAAACATTGCCCTGTTTAAACAGCATGACAGATTTCAGAGGATGTCAGATCTCAAGTGCGGTGGAGCTCATGGGAAGTGCTGCTGTATACTAAGGGCACGTCTTCACTACCCGCTGGATCGGCAGGTAGCAATCGATCTATTGGGGATCGACTTATCGCGTCTAGTGAAGACGCGATAAAATCGATCCCTGATCACTCTGCCGTCGACTCCGGAAATCCACCGTGGCAAGAGGTGGAAGCGGAGTCAACGGCGGCGAGGCAGCCGTCGACTCGCCGCTGTCCTCACAGCCAGGTAAGTCGAGCTAAAATACGCAACTTCAGCTACGCTATTCACGTAGCTGAAGTTGCGTATCTTAGGTCGACCCCCTCCTGTAGTGTAGACCTAGCCTAAGAGAAGGCGCCCTGCTTCCCCCAGAGCAAAGCACTCTCTTATACATCTTACTGCCAGCATTGTCCGCTGTTTAACACGCTGAGGCCCATACAGCAAGGCTGCCCTTGCAGCTGGCTCTCCTCCAGCTGCGCTCACACAAACACTCACATTCTCTCTCTTTGCTCACTTCTGAGGCCCCAAGTTCGGGTGGCAGCTAAACCAAAATTAGCAAGAAAGTGTTATTTAAACACCGAGAAACGTGGGGTTGATTTGGTAATGGATGGAACTGATCCCCCATTACCAAACAGACTCTCTTTAATTACTGGAGTCTGAGCTGGGTTATAGATTCCAACCTGCTTTCGCTCACCCATGTCAGATCCCTTTTAGTCCCTTTGCTTACGCGTTAGGGTGAATTATTCCTATTCATTGTTTTGAAAACCGTTTTGTCATTTTTGCACCAGAGTCTGCACTGGTGCAAACTGGCCAAGTTCCACTGAAGCCAATAGAGCGAGTAACACCAGCTCAGAAGCTGGCCCAATGCATGAGCTAGAATGTACCAGGTATCTTCCGGCTCAGGCATCTCATCCCCCTGAAAACTACAAACCTAAGGACTGATCCTGCCTCCTGGACTAGCTTCTGCTGCCCTTACTCATACTGAGTGATAGCTCTGAAATCAATGGGATTCCTTGAAAGGAATGGGAGTAAAGGTGGCAGATTCTGCACCAATTGAAGTGAAAGGTACTCTGCACCTTGTAGTATCTGAACTCTAGTCAGTGGCTTGCTCCTGCAGTGTGCAGCGGAGTGTGAGGCCCTGGTGTGCACCTACTGACTACATATGCTTGCTCGCCAGGTGTGAAGACAGCAGCCACTTAGGGTATGCCTACACTGCAATGCAGAGGTGGGCAAACTACGGCCCGTGGGCCACATCCGGCCCGCGGGACCGTCCTGCCCGGCCCCTGAGCTCCCGGCCGGGGAGGCTAGCCCCCAGCCCCTCCCCCGCTGTCCTCCCTCCCCCGCAGCCTCAGCTTGCCGTGCCGCCAGCGCTCTGGCCCGCCGCTCCTGCCGGGCAGTGCGGGCGGCGTGGCTGGATCCAGCTGGGTGGTGGGGCTGCGAGCTCCTGCTGCTCTGAGCAGCACGGTAAGGGGGCGGGGAGCGGGGGGGTTGAATATGGGGCAAGGGGTTCTGGGGGCAGTCAGGGGATGGGGAGCAGGAGGCGGTTTGATAGGCGTGGGAGTCCCGGGGGGCTGCCAGGGGGCGGGGGTGTGGATAGAGGTCGGGGCAGGCAGGGGACAGGGAGCAGGGGGAGGATGGATGGGGCGGAGGTTCGGGGGGGCATCAGGGGACAGGGAATGGGGGGGTGGATAGGCATGGGAGTCCCGGGGGGCCTGTCTGGGGGCGGGGGTGTGGATAGGGGTCGGGACAGTCAGGGGACAGGGAGCAGGGGGGGTTGGATAGGGCGTGGGGTCCCGGAGGGCAGTTAGGGGCGAGGGTCCCGGGAGGGGGCGGTCAGGAGACAAGGAGCAGAGGGGGTTGGATGGGTCGGGGGTTCTGAGGGGGGCAGTCAGGGGGCAGGAAGTGGGAGGGGGCAGGGGCCAGGCTGTTTGGGGAGGCACAGCCTTCCCTACCCGGCCCTCCATACAGTTTTGCAACGCCGATGTGGCCCTCGGGCCAAAAAGTTTGCCCACCCCTGGTGTAATGTAAGCCCCGGGTTAGCAGAACTCAAGCTAGCAGACCGTGGGTTTGTTAACCTAGGGCTTGAGCGTCTACACTCATTTGTAACCCCAGGTTAGGAATTGTTGAACCTGGCTCCCAGCCTGGGGCTCCAGCATCTGCAGGCCCAAGTCCAACCACCCATATCCCAGACTTCCTCGTGACCTCCCAGAATGTGGCCCCTCCAACTTCAGGATCATGCCCTAGTTATAGCTGATTTCGGCTCTTAGGCTTGAGTCTGCACCACTGAAGTTAAAAGCAAGGATGGTCCACTGGTTGAGGCACTGGCTTAGGATTTGGGAGACCTGGATTCAAATCCATGCTCTGCCGGGGAGGGCTGGAACAATGTGTATAGTGGGGGTGCTGAGAGCGATTGAACCAAACTGTAAACCTTGTATATGAGGGAAACCACTTCAAACCAGGGGGTTCTGCTGCCGCATGCCTAGTTCCAGCACTTATGGCTCTGCCACAGACTTCCTTTGTGACCTTGGGCAAAGCACTTAGTCTCTCTGTCCCAGATCCTCAAAGGTATTTAAGTGCCTAATTCCCATTGATTTCAATGGGAGTTAGGCACCTAAATGCCTTTGAGGATCTGGGCCTTTGGTCCCTATCTGTAAAAGGGGGATAACAACGCTATCCTGCCTCATAGGGTGTTGTGAGGCTAAATACATTATCGACAGTGAGGCTGTATAGTATAGTATGGTAATAAGGGCCATCTCAGTACCTAAGACAGAGAGGCAGAAATGTTGCATTGACTTCAATGGGAGCAGGAGTGGGCCCTTAGCTAGGAAACTATCCAAATAAAAGCTTCAAGAAAAATGGAGGCGTTAACTCTGAAGCATTCCCTGGAATGTAAAGAGCATTCAGGTGCATCCAGCCCCTCGCATGCAAATCAGCCAGAGCTCAGGCCCTTTTATGAATCTATTTTTTTCCCCCTGAATTCCATCATGTCCCATGAAATTCCCCTTGATAGGCCTTTGTCTCAGGGAAACATTCCTACACACTTAATATTACCTAGTCCGTCTTCCTACATTAATCGTAAAGCCCTGGTGCTGAAACTACCGTAGGGGAGGAGAATGGAGAGATTGGGTAATTTATCGATACACGGCCCCAGTTCAAGAGGTTGGAGCATTCTGAAAATTACCTTTGCTTTCTGGTTCCCAAAGTTATCGGCAGTTTAAATCACAAGAGGATTCTGTTCCATGAATCATCTGTCAGCAGCAAAGCTTTTGGCTATGACCTCAATGATTCATGCTTTCAAAAAATTATAAATAAAGAAAAATGACTAATTAGTTGAGCACAATAATTAAAAACAGCCTCATGTTAAAGCTAAACATGTTCCTACAGCATTTAGCATCCTAAATAAAAGGGGCTAGAATGCCTCCGGGATTCTCCAGCATTTGTTAATTGGGCTGTAGCAAAGTGTTAATACAAGGGACAGTATTATGCAGCCATATCCACCCAGCCATATGCAATGGCATGCATTTTCAAAGGAGGATGCAAAGTCTGCACAAAGTGCAGGCCTCCATTGTGTCTGGAGATGAAATTTGTGTGTGCAAACGGACCTTTGCAATTTAGGGAGACCAGATGTCCCGATTTTATAGGGACAGTCCCGATTTTTGGGTCTTTTTCTTACATAGGCTCCTATTACCCCCAGCCCCCGTCCCGATTTTTCGCACTTGCTGTCTGGTCACCTTATTGCACTTACAAAATGGGTAGTTGTGTGCATAATTTACTGGTGCTATTGTGCTGGTTTGCATCTGCTAATGCGAGTTATGGTGGGTGCAATGGGTATGCTTTCTGGCAGGTGCAAGAGGGGTGTGTTATTGTGAGTGCAGTGGGTGTAAAACACACCTGAGAATGTATCATTTCAATACACCTGTAAACTGGTGGGATGACTCAGTGGAAGAAAACAGAGATGCAGCCAGCCAGGTCTGTTCTCTGGGAGACAGTGTTTATAAGGAGCAAGCAAAATAAGGCAAAGTAAAAGCAGGAAAGGATGGAGACCACTCCCTAGCTTGGGATGTTCAACCCAGCTCTCCTGTGTGTGTGTTTGTGGAGCCCTCCCTTCCCAAGGCAGGCTCACCTCTGTTTCCCAAACAGCCAAATACAGTCCTTTCCCTGAGCATTTGTGCAACTCTTCGTTAGTTCTCCTACACCCTGTCGTGCTTCCTGCAAAAATATGTGGTGTATTGAGAACTGTGTTGGAATTGCAAGCTGCCCCTTTAAGGGGAGGGGGGGTCCCTGGTCCAGCTGGCAGGCTAGAGGCTTTGTAGAAAAGTGGGCAATCAATAAGTGTGGAAAGAACCAGTTTAAAGCTGGATGGGGGGCGAGTTCTGTATTGCTGCCTTGGGAGCAGGCTGATTTTTCTCTCTCTGCTTTTTGGCTTCTTGCAGTGCTTCATTTGTAATGAGAGAGGTACCGGGGCTCAAGCAATTAGGTGCCAGGGTGCAAGCAATTTTTTTACTTTGATAACTGACATGGCAACCCCAGAGGTGCCGTGGCTCTGAACTGCCAAGCCCAGAGGTGCCGGGGCTATGAACTGCCAAGCCTAGAGGTGCTGGGACTCAGCCCTGACAAGCCCTGGCTCCTTGAACATAAAATGTATACCAGAAAATGGATGGGCTCTGGTAACAAAGCATGAATCTCTCAACCTGAGCTATGTTTTCTTCCCTTGAAGGGGGGTATTTCACCCGGCGTGCAGGTGTCTCGTTCATTGGCCAAGAGGTCACCTCTGAATTACAGATTACATGCATGTGATCCTCTGGCTCTCCTAATGCAGCCCTGGTTACAGTACCTGTCAGTGCAGTAGAAACATTAAGTGTATTTGCCAATCTTTTAGACATTCAGGTTGAGTTTTCAAAGCTGCCTATATGTATTAAACTTCCAATTCTCAAACTAATGGGAACTGGGCACCCTTAACCCCTAACAATGCTTTGAAAAATCTCAGCCTCAATTTCCCAAACTATCGACTTGTTTTATAACTGGTTTAACAATAAAATGTAAATGCAAGTTGCAGACATTTTGCCTATTGCATTTCCATCCTCAATCTATGCCCGACTCCAAAGCACCTGTACGTCAGGGACCTGACGTCATCTAGTCCAACCCCCTGCTCAAAGCAGGACCAATCCCCAGACAGATTTTTGCCCCAGCTCTCTAAATGGGCCCCTCAAGGATTGAACTCACAACCCTGGATTTAGCAGGCCAATGCTCAAACCATTGAGCTATCCCTCCCACCCATGCCATGATACAACAACTGAGGCTAAATGCAGAGCTGGCTGACTGGAGTTGCGCCCACTTACAGTAGTAATTTGGCCCTGAGTCTTCAGTCATCTTTTCCGTTAACTCCTGCTGTTGCCCCACTTCAAAGGGGTCCAATAGGATGCAAGCTCAGCACAGTTCAGAAATAATGGAGCGGTCTGTGCTGAGAAGACATGTAGGGCAAGAACTAATGGGGGCAGGCAGAGTCACACGCCAGAGGCAACATGCTACATCAGTATGAGAGAACAGCAGACCTGAGCCTCTCTCACTTGATGTCTATGAGGCCCTACATGTCAAGGAGTTCTCCTCCCCTTCCCTCCTTTACGTGTTACATAGTCCAAAACAGTTCTTACCGTTCATCTTGATTTCTCTCATGTCTAAGGAGGCTGCATTCAGATCTAGATCTGCACTAAGATTAGGCTAGGACTAGGGTGACCAGATGTCCTGATTTTATAGGGACAGTCCTGATTTTGGGGTCTTTTTCTTATATAGGCTCCTATTACCTCCCACCCCCGTCCCGATTTTTCACACTTGCTGTCTAGTCACCCTAGCTAGTACTGTGTGGATTTGAGGCCAAACCAGGTTTAGGTTAGAGTTTGATTCAGGTTCAGATTTGATAGCACCAAAAATTCACAAGCTCTTCCACAAGATTTAGCCCAAGAAATTTTGGAGCGTTTCTGCCATCTTCATCACCATGGGATTTTAGCCACATCCAAAGCAGAACTAGAAAAGAGGTTCCTTCCAGTGCTGGATCCGAACCCAGGACCAAAACCACAGGCGAGGGTTCTGACCCAGGAAATTGAAGGGGGTGGAGTCAGAGGGAAGGATGCAGACATGTGACTAGCGCTGAGGGGCCAGGGGAAAGGGGTGTTAAGACCTGCATTCATGGCTTTATACACATAGCCCAGGTGTATAAAGGACTCTGAACTGAAGACACAGTTGGGGTTAGCATTTTGCTCATAACTAGAATCTGAACCCCTGTCTTTAGAAAAAGAAGGACAGTGTGGTGAGCCCACTGCTTTACCACCCAAAGCCCCTATCAGTTATATTGCATGACACTCGGTGATGCAGAGAGAATTCACAGAATAGAAGTTAACTGTGCTGTCACATTAAGTCACGTTTCAATGCCCATGTCCTCTTCAGAGCCCAATCCTGAAATCATTGACTACACAGAACACCCATTGACTTCACTAGGAGTTATATCTTCACATGGACTGCAGGATTCATGGGTAACACAGCCAGCTTCCCTTAACATTCAGACATGCTGAATAAAAACACTATCCAGCCCTGGTTCTGCTACTCTGGCTAATAAGACACTCAGGATAAGACACCAAAATCAATGTGTCCCGCATGCCAAATGAAACCATTTGTATCCACTTGTTCCCTCTCAGGTTTAATTAATAAAAGCAGCCGAAGGAATACAGAGCACATTTCCTTTCAGAAATCTCCCAAAATTTAGTGACATTTGGAATCACAGAAGACAGCTGCACTGGGAGATAAGTTAGATGATGTATTCAGAAAAGGCTTGGTTCAGAAGGTTGCATCTTTCATCAGGGGCTGGTGCCGAAATCTGTGTCATGCTCTCCAAATGTGAAATAACTCTTCCTCCTGGTTTACATATATTGATGAATATGTTTGAAAGGTGGCCAGGTTTCTATATAGTGTGATGCTTTGTTTTCCTGACACATGGATCCGCACTGCCAATCGTCAACAACCTGATTACGACTCTCTCTTCTTTCCATTCACCTGCTACTAAGTACATGGCATCTTTCCGCAAGCCTATAAAACACTACTATATACAGACACATACCATATTGTGCTAGCACATATTGGCGCTGATTTCCCGATCTGTGGTGGGGGATTTATGCACAAAACTCCAGTTGGTGTGAAATGAAGCTACACACATAAAGAGCCCAGAAAGTGAGGGGACAATAGATCCCATTGGTTAAGGCAGCGCTGACAGTAAAATGTCTTAAAATGGGCCGACTGGGGACCAGATTCTGATCTCAATTACATTGATATAAGTCCTCCTGAGTAACTCAATTGATGCCAATAAAACCTGTATCCTACACTGGAAGAACCAGCCCCATCAAATGGTTAGGGAGTAGCACAGTGGCTTCAGAACAGTGTTAATCCAAGTAATTCACTGACTCCAGTAGCATTATTAGGACTGACACTAGTGTAGCTCTGAAATGAGAATCAGTCCAGCCATAATCAAGTATTTGTCTCTGTAAAAGTCTGTGCTGAACAATAGGTATCTTTTAAAAATATTTTTTCCTTTTTATTTTGCAGGACTGCCACCCCCCATCTCTCTTCTCTTGGACTAATCCAATTCAAGAGGTGAGGATGGGTGACTTTATGGACCTGCCCATGGGAATCTAGCAGAAGTTTGTATTCTTAGGGGCATCTCAGTGACCCAGGATTGAAGATGTATACATATAATGCATACTGCTTGTAATGTATAATACATATAATGTGATTTGTCTAATAATAATGGGGACAATGGGTTTTGCAGCTTTACATTCCAACATTGGGGTGCATGCAGGTCATAGACTATTTAAAGGGAGGCATGCACAGGTGTTTGTGTATCCCACACATCTCCTGGGTGTGTTGTCCTGTCCCTACTAATGGCACCAAAACAACTTAGAGATTAACAACTGTGCTAAAGTCTTAGCTAATGGCCATGTGGCTTTTAGCTCATGCAGTAGAGGCTCATGCATTTAGCTCCCGAGGTCCCAGATTCAATCCCGCCCACTAACAACCAGGGTCTGTCAGTTTTACATGTGCACCTACAAAATGCAGGCACAGGGATGAGCACATGCAAATTGGAGGCTGCCTTTTAAAAATTTAAATCGTAATCTCCCCTGGCCAAACTAAGCCCTGCTGTAACTCCATTGAAGTCAGTGATGTTATTGGACAGCAGGGGTTAACCTGACGCAGTTTGCTTCGGTTTCCCCATATTTGAAATGGGGATGATAATGTTTTACTTCCCTGGCTGGCCTGAGGATTAGTAGTTAGTTTGTAAGCAGCTATCTTAATGTGATGTATTGTACATTTGGATCCATTGAGTGTGTTTATTGGGACTGAGCGTACAGTGCTTGCCCGGAGATGTGGCTCGTCCGTCAGAAATTGCAGTGATGTAAAAATGAAGCAAAAAAAAAAAGTCAGACCCCTACGGATGTGTGTGAAAGTCACCGGAATCTCTCCAAAGGGGTTTACGCTTTTGTGTGATTAGAGTCATATTTATAGGAAAATCTTGACACCTCTCCTCACACTCCCCGGGTCTGTCAAACATATCACTGCTGTTCTCAATATCTCAAAAATTGGCTGGAAACAAAGAACCTGGTGTCTGCTGGGGGGAGTGGGAATGTCATTCTGAAGGTAAAGATCCTGATGCATTCCAGGGGTCTTATCCTTCCACAGAATGCAGGTAGCTTCTACTGATCCCAATGGGAGCTACTTATATTGGGAAAAATCCACCCCTATGCAGAGAGCTCATACCAGGCATATGCACCATTTAATTCCCTATTTTGGTAGGTTAAGTGAGACTTGTGCTGGCCCCCTGCAGAGCGGTGAATTTCACCCATGAGATAGCCGGAGAATGGGGCCCCACGTGATTGTACTCAGTAGAGCTCATTAACAGCGTGGCAGGATAAGGCCAGACGGTGCTGGGACAGTAAGGAACCCGGTGTAATAACAGGGCAGTGAGTTTGCGGAAAGGCCTTGCTGGCCACTAAGACACTGAGAACTGCACGGCTCAGGATCATTAGCTACGTCCACCTGCGAGGAGGATTGTAAACTGGTATGTGTTCCATGCACGGGAAGCTTTGCTAAGTAAAAGGGACAGCACAGAATAAAGCAGAGTTGGACTGAGTCCCTGAGGCATTGTCCAATTATCAAAGGCGTGGTGCGGTCTAGTGGTCTTAGTAACAAGACTGGTAGCCCAGAGCGGCTGTATTCTTATCTTGGCTCTAGCAATGATTCCCAGTGCCAAATTCTGGTCTCAGCATTTGTGAAGGCAGCGTAATGCCACTGACATCAATGGGATTGCTCCACCACTTAGAAAACTGAGATTTTTCTCCTTTTTTCACCTAACTAATTTATTCCTCAATAATGCACAGCATCAGCCTTTCCTATCGGCATGAAACCAGGAAACAGGGAAAAGAAAACAGCGTGGGGGGGGGGGAGCATTGATTCTTGACCCTTGCAATTCCCAATACTGTTACTGTTTCTGCATTAATCTAAAAATCTAAATGTGCCCCCAAAATAGCTGTAAGATCTAGAGGGCAACAACTGCTAAAATCAAAGATTTCCTAAGCAAATCGTGTATCTACCGGGGGCTTGAGGGGCGGGATGCGGAAAGAGAGAGAGATAGCGCAGGCTTTCTGATTGTAAACTTGCCTCTGCATCTAAATTGATATTTCATTTCTGAGCATTCCAAGACACTACAGTGACAAATCTATTTCTCGTGCAATGCTGTCCAGTTTCCTAGATTTCTGGTTGTTGCTGTTGCATTTTTAAACATCACCAAACCCATTGTTTCCCTCCAGGAGCTCCTCCAGCAGAAATGGGGTTGTTTGTTTGTTTGTTTTAGTTGTCACGGGGATATGCTATGCAGTTGTTTGTTTGTTTGTTTGTTTGTTTTAAAGACATAGAATCATAGAATATCAGGGTTGGAAGGGACCTCAGGAGGTCATCTAGTCCAATCCCCTGCTCAAAGCAGGACCAATCCCCAGACAGATTTTTGCCCCAGATCCCTAAATGGCCCCCTCAAGGATTGAACTCACAACATGCAGGAAACCAAAGCCTTGAATCAAAGATAAAAGCCTAAACAAGAGCACTGGGGCGTTAGGTTAAGGAGGTGTGGGGGCAGAGAAAGCCATTAGCGACTGTAGTGCTTTGGAAAAGAGGAGAAATCATTCCTAAGGAAGAAGGGGCAGTTAAAGATAAAGATACAGGAGTACTTTGGGTCAAGCTTGATTCCTGGTGGCATCTCTACCTCTGGAGTAAGATTATATTGCTGATTACACATTACCTTGCAAACACTGGCTGCCTAGTAAAAACAGAACCAACCATGTCATGGCTAAATAATAAAACACAGCAATCTTTTTGTTAGCTTGTCACATATTACGGCTAATTATTTAATTACCATAATTTAAAGTTTTACTAGATTCGGCATCAAAACATAAAAATCTAGTGATTGCAGTGTTGGCAAGGAATAATATAATTAACGTATTTAGTAGTAACATATTAAACTGCGTTGATTGCACTACATTAATCTGTAGAGATCACACATAGGAAGATATACAAAATATATACAGTACCTATATGGGCCTGCTTCTCCATGCACCTTGTGTTGTCTCTTACACCCAGGCAGAGCGGGTGAAGAGTAGGTGTAAAACGGTACTAAATCATTTGCAGAGGTGTTAAGGATCACAGTAGGTCAAAGTGGAGAATCAGGCCCATACGTGTTTTAGCAGGAGTGTAGCCATATATATGTGTGTGCACGTCATTATGGGTAGAGGTCTGGCAGAAAATGGACCCCAAAGTGACTTGGCTAAAGCTAAGCATCAAGAAAGTTGATAAGGTAGCATTAGAAATCTGGAAAGCCCAGACCGGCGTGCTCCAACAACTAGACAACTTTGCCAGACACATTCTAGCCTTATTACAGTCACATGACCTATCCCTAATTTAGTACTGCATCTCCTAATTCTCAGGGTTAGCTGATGGCTCTCTGCTGCTAATGGAAAGATTTTGAAGTTACTCTTTTCCCCAGCACAGTGGAGAAATATGAAATGGTGATGGACATCTAAAAACAATGGCTTGGCAGTTGTTGCATTCACCCTTAAACTAGGGACACTTTCACTGCCAGTAAATAAGTGCTTAGAAGGATGTATGTGCATGTAGCTGTAACTAGAGATTAGAAATATACTTCATGCAACAACAAAAAAGGAGTATTAGTGAAAGGTCAGTATCAGCTCAAACACCGCCGATGTTCTAAACGGCTGCAGTTTTCAGCTGATCCAAAAGAAAATGAAAAAGCTTCAACTTCCCAACTATTCACTAATACGCTCTGGCTACTCTGCATTGCCAGAACAGGATAAAGCCTGCAGAGTGTACCAGTTAATCTGCCGCATTACTGTAGGCCTGATTCTCTGTTACACGAATGCCCCTTTATACCTTGCTGGCAGTTCAAAGGTGTCTTCAAGAGGGTCCAAATGGCCCCCTAAGAATAACCCTGTGCAATGAGCCTCCCCAGCCAGTGTAAAGCTGGTGTAAGGGCTCTACCCCATCTCTCCTCCCAGCCCCCCTGTGCAGGGGACAGAACAAGGGCATGTCAGGATGCACTGCATGCTATTCTGTGCTTCCCAGGACCCACAGGGGGCGGTGAGAAAGAGTGTAAGTTAGAGCAGCTCTGAAGCTACTATAACCTTCCCTGAGGGCTGGGCAGGCCCCTTTGTGGCCCCAAAATCCATGAGTACTAAAGTGACTTAAAGCTGATCCCCAGCACAGACACACACATTTCGTCCCCATCCCAAGCACTGTCCGGGACAGGGTAACTGAGAATCAGGCCCCTCTCTTACCAAGTCATGGCCCAGCCCTGCAAGATGCATCCACGACGCCCGAACATCAGTGGGTGCTGAGGCCACTCAACATGTCTCAAGAGGTGCTCAGCATCTTGCAGGATCAGGCCCATTTGTGGTACTGTCCTCCAAAATCGACCACCCCCTTGCTGATGAATTAGAAATAAAGAGACGCTGCTTGGGCACAACCAACGTGTATTTAACTTATTTTTTTCTCCCCCACTGCAGAGTCAGGCAGCCAACAGAGGGAGCACAAACCAACTAGCAAAGCCAGATCCCCAGGCCGGTGCTATCGGATAGCTAATGCTTCTGACAGATAAAGAAGAAAGGAGCAAAAGACCCAGTCCTGCATGATGCAGTGTGCACTCATCTCCCATTCTCTTCACTGACACTTGGAGGTGCTCAGCTGCTCCGGGGGCCCACCTCCGAATAAAAATCATGATTTTCAAATATATGCATTTGAATCTCCTATCCATTAAACACACAGGGAGCAAAATGCCCGTTTGCCAAAGAAGGAACAATAAAACTGTGAGAGAGAATAATTTTGCAAGCTTAAGTAGACACCACACGCTCTCCTTCAGTATGCTTCCTTGGGAACAAAGAGAAGGAGCGAGAACAAGAGAGAGATTAAATTAGATTAAATATCCACCCAGCACACACACACACATACACACAAACCCAGTACACACACTCACAATAAATGAAAATTATACTGCTGTCTTTTTTTTTCAGCTGTATGTCTGAAAGCACTACAGACTGGATTCCTCTTTTTATCCCCTACTAGGTACAGTGGCCCATCTCACATTCCTAATGAGACTCAACCTTGTTTTCCTGAGAAAAACACATACTATGGAAGTGGTTACTCCAGTCTCTGTGCCAGTCCAGTTCTCAGGCCCAGATTATCAAAATGCAGTGTCCCATTTGCAGACATCATTTGGACAACTAAGACCCTGCTTTGTACAGAAGCTCAATATTCCAGCTGAACTATTGCCCTTATATTTCATGGAATATTTATTCAGATATTTCCAGGGTGAATTTTAGAGACATGTCGCTCTTCAGAGATAATCTAATGGCTATGCTGCTGCATGTAGGACTAAACAACCTTTGTGTAGTATCACAACGACAAAAAAGTGAGCTATGCATTTAGACAGTAAAAAGGGACAAGATCTGTCAATAGCTGCAGAAAGAGAAATTGTCCTGCTTGTCTATTACTTCTGATGCCAGACATAAATTAGGCATCATTGCAACACTGGAATGGCCTACATTCTTCAAATTAAAAGGAAGTGTTTACTTTATTTTTTTTCACCGAGTAGCCAAATTCAAATATACTGGTTTTTAAAAAATGTATTTTCACTTTCCACCCCAGTGCATTCGATGATTGCGGTGTGATTATTAAACACTTCATAAATAATAATGTGACATTTTCAGATTGTGCATCTGATTAAGCAGCCATTCTTCTCTCCCAGCCTGAGACTACAGACGGATGAGATTGCTGAAGACGGGCCATCTCCCTGTGGCCTCATCCCCTGGGATCAGGGATCAGAAGTCACCCCTGTAACCCAATTAAATCCAAGAGGATATGAGCTGAACACCTGGGGCCTGATCCAAATTCACTGGAGTCCACGGAGTTCAATAAGCTGAGCATGAAGCCAATGAACACTGTTTGATTCATTTTCTAGGGAGGTCAGTTTACATTGTCAGATACTTTTTCTGGAGTGGGTCATGGTTTTCTTCAATTAAGATTAGCATTACAGAGTCTGCTTTGACAACAGTTAAACAAATGCAGAAGGAGACAGAACATGGGTTAGTAAAAATCATGGGGCCACGTTGAGAACAGACGTAAATGGCATTGTCTTTGGAGGAGGCAGGTTACCTCTGAAAACAGGCAGGTGAAACTGACACACACACATGCATTTGGTCAAGAACCAGAGCCTGGTTGTAAACAGGCACTGCACATAATCTCATATCGTAAAAGGACAGTCCTGCCCCAAAGAGCTCATTGTGCCTCTATAGCATAAGGAGCACATCAGAAAACTGTTCAACAGAAGTTGTTTATGAAATAAAGACAAAATCCAGTGGTTTTAATCCCAAAATGATTTCTGTGCCTGAGATGCAGCTATGCTGATAACCTGAGGGCCCCCGCCTTCTCTGAGCTGTAATGCAGAAGAGTGTGGATGCATGTGAGAAGGGCAATATTCTAACCCAAATTCCATCTCTCCCTCCTGCAGCATTAAGATGAAATCCCAGTCAGAAAACCAAAATATTTTTCTGAGCACAATCACCATTCCAGAAAATGACCCTGGAAAGCTGTCCCTCATCACCAACCCACCTCCAGCCATCTGGCTGGCTAATACTGACCTTTAATGTTATGCAGTGGAGGGTGGGTGAGGGGAAAATGTCATTGCTGTAACAATGGCTTATTGCATTCGGATAATCTCACTTCTTGTACCAGCGCTCACACGGTAATCTTTCTCCACCTACTGTATATCCGTAATGCAATAATCTCTCCTTCCCCCCACCCCCCGGCATCAATAACACAACAGCCGCCTTCCACTTTCATCGGCGCTGATGAATTCTAGAATTGCAACAGCTCAGATGGTCCACATTGGCTTGGCGCTACCTCCCACCCCCATTACATTTTAATTTCAGTTTAAAGGCCGTTGCTATCAGCATTGCTTTGCTACAGCTTCTGCAAAATAAGAGAGATATGAGGCTGTGTTTGAATATTGGAGGTTCCAATATGCTTCCAAACAGTGTTGTTGTTCTCTCTCTGCTCTCTCTCTCTGTGTGTGTGTGTGTGTGTGTCTTTTTCTCTGCTGAACAGTTAAGGCTAGGTTTTCAAAAGACATCAGTGTCCAGCAGCCCCCGTTATTCTCCATGGGAGCTGCTCGGAGCTGAAAATCTGGCCCTTATGTTTCAAGCAAACAGATCCGGCATCAAATCCTTCAACGTCAATGGAGCAATGCTGATTTTCACCCACTGCTTGTAATTACGCCAGCCCATTCTGATTATTAAATTAGTATTGTTGTTAAGAATGCACATACACAAATGCTCAGCACACATAATTTAAAATGCATTATGGTAAAAAAAACAGTATAAAAAACCCACACATAAAAAGTCAAATGATGCAACATGTCTAAAAAACGGTGGGGAGAGCTCCAAAAGCATAATCAATAAGCATAATATCAGAGAGCATATGGTAAAAATATCTTGTAAGAGAATCTTTCATACTACATTGGGCCTCACATACTGATTAATATCACATCCTCTGTATAGTCTAGCATGGATAGATTCAGGAAGAGGCTTACAATTTTCAGAAATGCTCCTCCTCATAATGATGGAAGATGAGGTTTTATGAGTTATGTTGAGAGTTATTGGCAAAGGTTAGGTGATTTCCCACTGGAGCTAGAGGGAAAACATTGCTTACAAATTACCAGCATTTGTCAGTACTAATGCCACATCCCCCAGTCATCGGCATTGTCAACATTAATAGGCAACTTTACAGCAAAAGGAGGTGAAAATAGTCAGCCTGGATCAGATCTTGAAATAAGAGTAGAGCGATATGGAGAATGAAGCAACAGGACTATAGTTGTGGTATCCTCTGTCTCAGCTCCTAATATCTGCATCGGTGGCCCTGCCTACCAGGCTCTGCCAATTATCATGCTCACTTTCTGCCTCTCTCTCATGTGGCCCAACCTTCCTGGCTATTCTGCAGCTACTTTTTCCTCTTCCCAGCACTCACAACTTCCTCTTCCTCTTCGTTTTGGCTATGGTTGTTGCCACACACAACTCAAGTATTAAGTTTACACTGAAACACACGTTTTTCCACACCAAGAAGTATGTGTGTGATGCAAGCCAGGCAGCATTCTCTGATGGTTAAAGCAGGGAGCTGGGCATCACAGTAGCCTGGGTTCTGTCCCCACCACACTGATCCATTGTGTAACCCGGGCAATTCCTGCAGGGCCCAGATTGCAAACTCCTGATTCAGACTGGCAAAAGGTGACCCACCCAACTGAACCCAGTTGGATGGCTTGCGTGAGTCACTGCTCACCAATGGAAATAGCTAATGAACAAGCTGGCCCTTACCCGTCCTGTGGCTCATTTCCCCCTTCCCCATCTGGAAATGATTATAATAATCTTTACTCAACGTGTTTTGAGATCCTCTTAGGGAAGAGTTCGAGTATCAATTTGATTGTAAGCGCTTTGGGGCAAGGAGTTGTTGTTCTGTGTTGGTACAGCAGCTAGCCCAATGGGGTCATAGTCCAGGACTAGGGCTCCTCGGCACTATCGCAATACAAATAAATAATGATATTAGTGCATTGAGGCTTGCAGTATTATAGAGGATGACAGTATTGGGCTTGTAGTCATGACAATTAATTATCAGAAATTAATAATTAATATCTGTTTTGCTGGGCAATCCCTGACTCAGCAGTTGCTTAACTAGTTGCCCATCAATGCACCCACAGTAAAAATATGCTCAAAGAATCCTGGAGGCTCACAGCACAGCATAGGACAGAATAACACATGGGTGTCTGATCTGGGATGAATAACTCACAGCATAAGAACATCAGAACATAATGTTGGTTGGGTCAGACCAAAGGTCCATCTTGCTCAGGATCCTGTCTTCCGACAGTGGCCAATGCCAGGTGCCTCAGAGGGAATGAACAGAACAGGTAATCATCAAGTGATCCATCCCCTGTCTCCCATTCCCAGCTTCTGGCAAACAAAGGCTAGGGACAACATTCCTGCCCAGCCTGGCTAATAGCCATTGATGGACCTATCCTCCATGAAATTATCTAGTTCTTCTTTGAACCCTGTTATCGTTCAAGGTGTGGCTATTACATCCATTAGCCAATGGCATGTTGTGAGGTACAAGGCCCACAAAGCCTATTCCTCTCCACTAGTCACATCATGGAGCATAGCAGTATGATTCCTTCTCTCCTCTCCCTGCCCAGGGTATGGGGCTGCTACACCTCTATCTTAGGGTGTGTCCACACAGTAGCTGTGAGGTGTAATTCCCAGCATGGGGAGACTACACACCGGCGCTGCTTGAGCTAGTGCCTCAACAGCAGCATGGCTGTGGCAGCATGAGCGAGTGGGGCCATTGTGGCTTCACAGTGGAGAAGTGGGGCTTGGTGACACAGTCGGTGCTAAGACGGACACACAGACAACCGTCCGGTAGACAGCACACTGGACTGCGACTCAGGAGATGTAGGTTCTGCTCCTGCCTTGCTGTGTGACCTTGCTCAAGTCACTTCCTCCTCTCCTTGCCTCCGTTTCCCCTTTTGTCTGTCTTGTCTACTTTAATTGTAAGCCCTTCAAACAGGCCCTTCCTCTTTATACAATACCTAGTACCATGGCTCCCTGAGTTTGCTTGGGGCCTCTAGGCACTACTTTAATATTACTACTCAGAAGAGATTTATGAATTACAGTTGATCAATGAGATATGGGCCTCAGCCATAAAGTCCTGAAACCAAAGAGTTGGATGAGATTTTTTCCCCAAAGTTCAGAGGCGTTTGGCTATACGGCTTTGATTCAGGCTTGCTTTGACAGAGAAGAGCCTATCAATGCGGACATCTGCTCCTGGGCGTTTCTCAACACCAGGAACTGCATTAATATAGGTCAGTGACAAACGGACAGAAAGATCATTTCCATTCTGCTCCTCCCTCTGTCAAACTGAATAAAATGTAGTTTGCTTATTCACCTTGTCTGGCCCCTGAACGATGAACACTTGCCCATGGCCACATAACCCCAACTCTATTAATGCAAGATCAGTGGGGAGGGCCTTGTCCACTATTGGCAAGAAAGAAAGCCCCACCTTTCAGGGTGGTCATTCTTCACAGGGCTGCTTAGTGATAAAAGAAGCCATCAGAAGAGATGGACAAGCCGGCCTAAGCAGAGAGATGAGATTTCTACTGATTTCTCAGGGAAAAATAAATCCACACTGAGCACTGTGTACATTCTGAGCAAATACTACTTAAGGAACAATCCAAGCTTTGACTGGATCCCAGGGAGCAGTAAGCTCAGCTACACGAACTTCATTATCACGTGCATTAGTGCAATCCCATTTGCTGTCCTTCCCTCCCCCACCCAGCACAGCTGCCCCCAGTGCAAGACCGGCTGAGTTTTCCAATCAGATCACAGAGTGAACCTCCAGCAGCTCCCACTGGGGAAGAACGGACTGGGAAAGAGACATGGAACAACAGCTCCGCTGGTATGCAGTGCCCTGAAACGCAATGAGGTTTTTGCACTCTGACAGCACTTGTGTGCAGGGGTTTGTTTTTTTTGGCAGCTCCAACTGAGGCTACTTTTCCTGGAGGCAGGTTTATTAGGGGACTTCAAACTAGTATTTGTAACGCTTTATCCTACTATTGCAGAGGGTTAATATACCATGAAATGTTGAATTAAAGACCCAGACTGACTTTCCCTACCACTCTCTAGCCGTTAATGGCAAGCTGACCATGAGCTTTCTTTAAAACATATCTTTAAGCAACTTCATTCCATACAATGCACATGTCTATGCCATCAACACAACGTGCACCCAGGAGGACAAACCCTCAGCTAGTGGAAATAGGAGCTACACTGATTTACACCTTCTGTCTGCTGGGCTCATGGTCTTTAAATGCCCTGATGATGCTGTTATAATTAATATCTCATCCAAGTAGTAATCTAATTTAGAGTATTATTTAATAGCACTCTCCAGGTTCTAATAGATAATGCATCCAATTATCCCTTCTGGAGTGAACAATAAAATGCAAAGGAAAAAGATGTTCGAAAAAATTACTCCAGCCCAGGAAAGTGTAAACTCCATCCTGTTATCTCCTCGAGTCCATTCAAATTTACAAAGTGAGCAAATATAATGATTCCATATAATGAAGCAGCAATATTTACTCAAATGCTGCAAACGCACCTTCATTCATGGCTCCTGATGACCCAGAACACAGAAGGTTGCCTTTAACTACAGCAATGGGCTCAGATGTGACAGATCTCAATTGCGCAGAGCGCAGAGGCCGTGGTGACTGATGGTAGCAGACGCAGGTAGATAGAATGGAAGATGAGTGAATAATGGTAATACGGTCCTGGATCCCAGGAGAAATAATAACCCATAACAATTGAGGTGAATTGGAAGAAAAAGAACAAATGATCAGAAGTTTTGGATGTTCGCATGTGCAGGCATCAGCATGTACCATTTCTAATGGTACTGCATATATAGTATTATTTCTGCTGTTCATCCTTGTTGCATTCAGAATGCTCATCTTCTCAGTGATGCACACATTGCTGGAAATAGAGGACCAGATTCTCAACTAGCATAAATCAGTGTTCCTCCAACCCAGTCAACAGAGCTGTGCCCGCTTCCACCAGCTGAGAATCTAGCTCAGAGAGTTACACACAAGCAAAAAAGCTCAGAAACACCCTAAAATGAGCAGGGATCTTATCTTATCATGGGAAGAGTTGGACAACTTTAATGACAAGCAGTGCTACCAGCCCTGCCCTATAGCAACACTTTGGGTAAGTATCATCCTCACAGAAATAAGGCTCAAATATTCTAGGAAGCATCAGTCTTTATGCATCCAAATCACCTAGCTAGCATGCAAATCAGTGGTCAGCTCAGGCCCAAATTTGAATGTTCAGTTCTCCATATATGATCCTTTGTGCATGCCAAAACACTGCTTGCAGAATTGTGCCTGCAAAATCAGAGGCCACATTTTGCAGCATTTGCCCTAAAAGTTACTGCTGTGATACACATTGAGTTAATAAAAGGGGTTTTTTTTCTTTTTAAGTGCAATTGCACTAGTTATTCTCCTAGAGTAGCATAAAATGCTCTAATACAATACCCTTTTTTTCACTCATGCTTTTGCAAGCAAGAGCTCCCAAGCCCCCTCTGATCAGAAAAGCATGGGTTTTATACCTTCTTGGAACAAATGAGATTTCTTTGCCATCTTAATTTTACATAAATATATTTGAATGGGGGAATATCACTTTGCCTTGAGCTAATTTTCTTCCTTTGCTGTTCCAAGGATTTTTTGTAGTCATTTCCTAACAATGTACAGAACATTAAAGTTCAGCAGGATGTTTGAACGCCGCAGATCCTTTCCCCAGGAACGTTGTTTATTTGATTCAGACACTAGCGGGGGGAAAGAAGGGGCACGCTTTCAAAGGCCTGATGTAAATCATGGAAAAGACGACCAACCTCTGCAGCCCTCCATTGTCCTGATGTGGCCTTTTATGTCTTCATATCTAGCTGGTTTGTACAAAGCACTATCCATTAGGTAATACCTAGGGGTGGATTTAGTTAATATGAATAAGGATGAATACTGGTATGCTTACAAGGGGGTGTGGTAAACCCCAGATATACTATGACCGCCTTTGTATACTTTTCAATAGACTCATAGGAGCACAGTAGCCAGACACGGAAAAGAGGAGCTAGCCACCTGACAGATCATATGTATCATCCCACATTCGACTCACTCCACTTGATCTTAGCCAAAAGCCAGAGAGGAAGCCACCCAGGGTATAAGTGGATGATCTGAAATTAGCATAGACTCATATAGCCTAGAAATCAAAAACATCTGTAAAGTCATCTAGTCCCTTTCACTGCCAACACAGAACACACATTTTTAAAGCGCCCCCTTAAAAGCACCTGTAAAATTTGCCGGGGCACCATTTGTTAAGCAGGTAATTCCAAGTAAATGCCCATCTGCACTGTCACAGGATGGCTGGCCTGGTCCAGCTCCTCTGTGCCAGGACAGGTGCTCCCAGGTGAGTCAATAAAGGGGGTGGGGCTACAACTGATCAGAGGGAGTTTCAGGGGAGCAGAGCTAGAAAGGGAACTGAAGAATGAAGCTGCAGGGAGAGAGGGTCTCCTGCAGTGGTCCCCCAGGGAGGGAGTTGGGGCTGGGTAAAAGAGACACCTGAAAGTTTGGTTTTTCCTTTGGGAGAAGGCAAAGAAGGCAGGCTGGGTCTTGCATCTTCTCCAGCTGCTCAGAGAGCAGGAATGGACTGTACAATTGGGAGCAGGCCTGTGCCCAGCTTAAGGCTGGGTGGAAGATGCTTTTTTGTGGGAGGGTTGGGGTTTTTTTTTGAAACTTTGTGTTCATAAAAAAAATGCATCCCCCCCAAGAAGGGCTGTGATTGGAGGAGAAAGACTGTGTGGAGTTTGTTTAAGGAGCCCTGAAGAAGGGGAAAACAGAAGCACCCCTGACCATGAGGGGGCACTCAGGAGTCAGCCAACCCCGTTACAGGCACACAACCATCACAGGATTTTGCACCACCAACACATGTGTTCCCAAATGACAGGGGCTCGTGCATGCACAAATATTCCTTTACAAATTTGGGTTGGAATTTATTTTTTTATTTTGGTTCTGTCACGACAGTAATGTACACAAAGTTTGAATGCTGGGTATGTTTTAGTTATGCTTCTGGTGATGGTATTGATTGCCAACACATCACGGCAGAATTTTTTTTTTCCTGTCTATCTTGCTTTGACTGGAATGTCGCCATGCAGCTGAGCAAGGCTGTTTATATCTGTTTCCCTGCTGGTTTTAATAAAAAAAAAGACTGGTCTAGCAGTTAGCATGCTAGGCTGGGACTCTGGAGAGCTGAACTCAGTTCCCAGCTCTATCATAGCCATCCTGTGTGACTAGCACAAGTCTCTTTGTGCCTCATTTCTGCATCTGTAAAATGGACTCCACTACCTCACAGAGGGGGGTTGTGAGGCTACATATGTTAAAGACTGAGGTATTTAGTCATTATGCTAGAGGGGACCACTGTCACTAGATCAGGTCTGGAATTGTTTTGACAAAACATTTTTTTTCATTGAAAAATGCTTATTCATTGGAACTGTTCATGAAACAGGGTCGGTTTCAATGCATCGCCCAACTCCAAAAAAACGTTGGGGGGGGGGAAACTTTTGGAATTGTCATAAGGTTTCATTTCGACATTTTTTAAACAAAAAGTTCTCATTTGCTGGTTCAAAATGAGAAAAGGGTCAACAGGGAAAAAAAGGCTGAAACCTGAAAACTGTCCAAAGGAAACCTTTCGATTGACCCAGAATGAAAACTTTGAGTTTATTTCTTTCATGAAAGTTTTCGAGATTTTGACTTTTTGGCCCGAGTCAGGACAGACCAAATTTTCAAACTCTTGAAACTATTCATGAACTGGGAAAAACCGTTTCCTGACCAGCTTTACCTATAAATACCAGAGATAGATGGTCACTAAAGCTGAACATGCCAGGCATGGTTGTCTTCTACCTGAACAGGGCCTAAATTAAACTATGCCCATCGCAAGAATGCAACTCCTAGGCTGATCGGAAATGCTGTGTTATTCCAGCGAGCCCAGGAATGCTATTCGGCTGGCTTTCTGCAAACATTTTTCTTTGTTGTTAATTTACCGTAATTAAACCATATGTAAGGTTCTTTCACACCGGTAGAAGCAAAGCCCTTCTGCTGCCCATATGCCAAAAAGACAAATGAAGGACAAAGCTCCTGTGAAGAAGGCAAACCTTGGGCTTCTTGATTAATAAACTATACATGCAAAAGACCATCTGTAAATGCCGTTGTAGGAGCCCAGTGGTGCCCGACCCTACACAAGGGTGTGCACAAAGGAGATCCAGAAGAAAGCTCTCATAGTAGACCAATAATCAGAGTCCCTTACAATCAAGTTTCCAGTTTCCCCCTTGCTCCAGGGTGGGAAATAATCGGCATCAGGCAGGCCCTATCCCTGGTGTAGATTACTTCCCCTCCACAGTGACTCAGGTGTGCTGGCCCATTGTTATAGGCATGAAACCAGAGTTCTGACAACTCCCCAGCCTTGCCCGTCCACCCACCCACATGCGTGGGAGGGAACTAGTGCCCGGAGGAAAACTGGTCTCCTCAAGCCCCATTGCTCCCTTCAATAAAGGTGACACATGCAAGGGCGTAAAGGGGTGAGTTATGCTCCCTTACTCCCCTTTACAGCTGCCTAGGCCAGCTCACAATTGAGCCCGTATTTAATAACCGTTCCTCTGCTAATTTATACTGCTAGGAACAGCCGCTGCATTTCCCCTTTAATGCTGCCAGACACACCCTCTCTCACAATTTTAGCAGGAATCTCCTGATACTTGGTGTCAAGCATCTGGGGTAGCCGTGTTAGTCTGTATCCACAAAAACAACAAGGAGTCCGTTTTTTTACCCACGAAAGCTTGTGCCCAAATAAATCTGTTAGTCTTTAAGGTGCCACCGGACTCCTGATACTTGATGTTCTTCTTAAAGCCTCAGCTCCTCGAGTCATGAGGGGATGTGAGAATCACAGCTTACTTTTTATTCTAAATGAACGTTTCTAGCCATAACGTTTGTGAAGAAAAGCTTGAGAATTTGACTGGAGTGCACCATGAAGGCTCAAAACCTACATGGCAACAACAAATGTATTATTATTTTTTTAAATCTCATGTTTTTAAGCCAATCTTGTAATTTGGGAGGAGGGAGGATCAGGAGGAGGGCTGATTCCTGATTTTTGAAACCATGGGATTGGTAATAGTGAAACTGTTGCAATTTCTTTTAAAAATGACAAAAAGGCAGATTTCCAGCTGTTTGGCTATTTGTTTTCTTAAACTCACCAGGCGTACGGTATTAATTTTTGTTGCTGGTCCCACCGCACTTTGACAGGGAAACAAATACCCCAAGTCCCCCATGAAACCTCTGAGTAAATTGCTAGTCAATACATTTAAAAATAAAAAATATATAAATAAAGGCGAGAAGCTGGGGTTTCATGTAACGGAACAGAAAGCTGATTCAGAAGAACAAACCATAGTCATAAAAGATTTATTATGCTTTATCAGCAATATCCACAATCTTTCTGTGATTAGAGTTACATTGTGTGTAATTATCTTATAGAAATTCTGCTCTTTGATGTGCTTTATCCACCATGCTGAAATACAGTTCAATTCTAGTGGGTTTTCATGGTTGACTGGAATTTACATTAAATCTTTTGGGCCCGCAGGGCCAGCCTGGTCTGTCACTAGCTAACTCTTCATAAATATTCAGCTATAAATATATATTTACATTTTTCGGTAAAGTCACAAAGATTCCAGACCAGCACAAACAGGAGGAAACAAAGAGCCTGAATGATCTTTGATTAGTATCCCAAAACTCCAGCCTTCCATCCCTTGGACCACAAATTAGGGAGTGATTGAAATATTTACAGTAATCTGCAAACAAGACGTTACATTCTGCTCTTTCATTTAAAACGTCCTGGTAAAATTGAGGCAATTGATTTCATGCCATTTCATTAAGTTTGATTTTTCTCAATTAGAAAAATCCATTTTTAAAACAGGGGAGGAGAAGTTTAAAACTGATCAGCCTCCTTAATTCAGCAAAAGTTGCAAGTTTTGTACAAACCGTTCCTAGAGGGATTTAAAAGCCCATCTGCATAAGGTGCTGAACGCCCTCTACCCCCATTGACAATGGGGTGGATTATGCCCATTGATTTCAATGGGAGTTTTGCAACTGATTTCAATAGGAGCAGAACTGAGTCTTTGAACAGTTGCTCGGTCCTTTGCAGAGATACTCAGTGCCACAGAGGGTTAGACCCAATCCTGTAATTGAATCCATGCAAGTGGAGCCCCTGCTCCTGTGTGGGGCCATGCTGCAGCCAGCGAACTCCCCCCTCTGTCACCCCAAGAAAGATACCACACTGTATTCCAAGGGCAAATGGGTATAGTCAGTGGGGCTGACAAACATGCAGGGGATTGATTGCAAAAATCAGGCTGGAGAGGCACTTCCATGCACCCCTCTTTCTGTTCACTCCTAGCATGACATGCTTGCACTGCGTGCAAAAGAAAGGATGATCTTACAAGGCTGGAGCAAAATCCATTCAGCCATTTTTGAGTTAAGTATGTGACAGTCTTTGAGGACTCAGAGAGAGGACTGCAGGAACTGGGATTTTGTTGTTGTTGTTCATGGTAAAGAAAGAAAGAAAGAAAGAAAGAAAGAAAGAAAGAAATTAGTTGCTGAGTTAACTTTCCTTTTTAACCAAAGCCCTTTTTGTTCCTATGATTTAACATCTAAATGGCGGTTGCTGAGATTAAGAATGTAAAAAAGCTACAGTGCTGTGGCATTCGAAAAGGCAGATGAAATTAAAATGGAAGTTGAAAGACATATTTTTGTCTATGTAGCTTGAACCCTTCTCGTGCTATCCCACTGTACCGATCAAGAGCTCCTGATTCACACACACATGCAGGACGTAGCCTGGTGGTTTCCGTTTGCTTGTGCTTTTACTACTAGTGAACTAAAATGATCTAGAAGTGAAACAATTCTCATAACTTGTGGATAATAAAAAACATACACTTAGCAAGCTGGATCTGTCAGCGCAGATTTATAGGGCCAAATCCTGAGACGGGCTGTGCACCTGCAACACCCAGAGAAGCCAATGGGAGTCTCAATTGCTCAGAACCATTCAGCATGTGGCCCACAGAAAATAGACATGAGCAAAACCAGGTCATCAAAGGCTTGCTCCTGCTCCTGTAGGGAGATTTGCTCATTGACTTCACTGGGAGCAGGGATGAACCCACAGTGCATCCCCTTTTTATGTCTCCTGCCAATACATTTCCTCTTGCTTTGTCCAGGGCAGTTCTCAATGCTTCAGTTTTTGTGGTTTGGGAAGCTATTCCCATCTGCTTTCACCATTGGGAACATTTTCCCTACATTTTCCTTTTAACTGCAGGGAGTTCTCTGTTCTCCGCCCATTGATTCGAAGGTGTATGCTGAATTAGATTATATTCCATTTCAGTTCAATGAGGACAGCAGCCACATTATCATCTTGACCTCACCTTCACCTTCTCCCCACTACTTCTGGGATTGCTGCTGCTGTTCCCAATACGGATCTCAATAAAAGAACCCAAATCCATTTATCAAAACCCAGGGATATTTGTTATTCTTCTTCAGGAAATCTTGGGTTGTTTGGGGAGGGCTGGGTGCTTAAATCAATTTCCTGACCACTCACCTGGGCTGTTTTGCAAGAGGGGAATTAAAAAACGAAAAAGAAAAGGCCTATCCAAAATCATACTTCTAGGGAGGATGGTGATTGTTTATCAGAAAGCAATTGGACTTAATAAATCCAAATGTAAGCGGGGCGGGTGAGTAGGTCTGACGTAATGTCCATGCTGATTTGGGGAGGACAGACGCAAGTGAATATCCTTCTTGTGAAAGGAGCGGGAGAGAGAAAATCAATACATTTGCGTAAGAATTGAAACAAGTTAAGAGCTCTATGCTTATTAGCTCCTCACAGCAAACTAATCTGCCACTGAAAGCAGACAGGGAGGAATATCAGAATGATTGTAATGGAACATAGATCAGTTTAATAGTATCAGAAACTCTTTTGAAGGCAGATGTGTAGCTCAGAGCAGGTGGGGGCAGCTCGATGGGTTGACTATCTCTAGGTAGAGACTTTGTTAAAGGAGAAGAAGGGGGGGGAATTGAAATTCTGTTGTCAAGTAACATCATGCTTTAATTTCATGCCACATTATGACAATCTGGTCTGTAAAGCACTCCCAGTGTGTGACTGCAGAGCCGCTGTATTACAGCTTCTGCTGGCAAAGCTGATAGGCCCGGGAGACCTGCAGCCCTCAGCTAATTGTAAACCCGATTAAATAGCAGTGTGAAGAAGTTTGATTAATTCAATCTATCTCCATGCATCAAGACCAGAACCAGACGTGGCAAGAGCCCCGAATCTTCCGAGTATCAAGTTCTTTGTTCTTCACATTTTAATTTTTTTTTTTAATTGAAGCACTGGGGAAATTATGAAACATAAGCAACAATTCCACTTTCCTGCCTTAAAAAAAAAAACTTTCTGTCTTTAAAAAAGTATAAAAATGATTATTTCAATTAGCTTCTTTATGCACTTACCCAGATAAATTATCATATTAATAAACTTCTGATAGACTTTCAGGGGCTGCTTAACTGAGGGTTTCTGATCCAGCTGAATTCATGGTCTCTTGGACAGGAGGGATTTGGACTTGATTAATTTTAGTTATTTCAGTTTCAGTGAAATTGTCCATTGCCCAATGTCTACTGAGTGCATGTGAGAGAGAAACAGAGACTGGAGCTAGAAAACCTATTTCTGTTAAGGACACTTACTCCACTGATCTGACTGACTGGTTTGAAGCTATTGCATTCAACACATGGCAACAGACACCAAAGGCTTGTGCCATTCACTAGCAATAAATTATATTCAAAGATTTTTGTATGATTGATAAGTGTTTAAGCTACTGCTGGCCTCTGTCTGAAATATTATCATGTTAATAAAATGTTTAACCAACATATGAAAATGTTTGAATAGCAGGTTTGCTACAAAATAGTGTAAATGTTGCACTTAATTGAATGTTCACCTTGACTGTATATCCTACCAGCACATACCTGCAGTATATACTGGTTCTCTTTTTCCAGTGAGAACTCCATGTGAGACTGTTTTGCCTATAATGTACAGATAGCCGAATTGCTTACAACTTTAGGCATCGATCCTGGAGTCAAGCACAGACTACCGGTCCAATACAGAGCTCCATTGACTTTCAAGATAATGGGGTTCCTCACAGGCACAAGGGTTTGTACCAGAAGATCCCATTTCAGGATTGGGGCCTTATTTTATATAATGCTTTACATGCAAACTGTATCCAAAAAGTGCTTTACAGAATTAAATAATATCACAGGAAGCGATATAGAGCAGAGACATGTTTTCATCTGTCTGATTTGAAATCAGACAGAGGGTCAATGAAGCAGAGAGGTAAAGGAAGGCCGTTCCAGATGTCAGATGCTCTGGAGAAAGAGGTTCTAAAGAAGGTCAGCCCTAGGCAAGCAGAAATAGCTGGCTGGGGAGTCCATGTTGGAGTCCAGCGAGCCAAGGCTTGGGGAAGGCATGGTAAAGGGGGATGCAGGTTGTCAAGCCAAGGAGAGATGAAGGCACAAGTGACACAGCAAGCTCCTGTGTCTGACAAATAAATGATTTGATGACATAATGCGGTCAATGACGGTTGCTCACTGGCATTGTAATTAAAATGGCCCCTCATCATGGTGCCTTGAACTGTGACTATCCTATATATCATTACTGTGGGAAATGTCACCTTTACTACCCCCTCATACTTTACTAATCTATGTGATCCACTCTCTCTCCTCTTGTTCTATGAACAGGACTCACACTGACATTAGTGGAGATTCCATGAGCAGGTCACAGAGATGGCGGGTGAACTCCTGGCGCCAGTGAAGTCAAGGGGAGTTTTGCCATTGACTTCACTATGGTCAGCATTTCACCCAATAAGTACACCTCTGATTTTTTGTCCTCAACTTTGAATGTGTGTTTGCACCCACAAATCTGCTCCTGCAAAGGCAGATATGTGGACAATTTTGTGGCTGGAAAAACACTTACATATGCATTTTTGTGGGAGTAGAATTGTATGAATACTGAAAAAAATTGTCCTTGAATATCTATTTGAATGTTTAAATGAATTCGTTTGGCCTGGGTTCTTCCCCCCTCTCCCCCCCCCCCCCCCCCCCGTTTGTGTTTTTCTGCAAATATTTTAACGAATGAGTTTTAATAGTATAAATACTCCCAAAAAGCACATTTTAAACTCCAACGTTCTAACACTTTCCAAATGCAAATTTACCAACTACCCAACAACTGTGAGAAGTTCAAATTGCTATCAGTGAGTTTGACCCTCAAATCTGAATGTGAAATGTGCACCGTTGTTGGTTAGATATGCAAGGCATCCAGTCAGGGAACAGAAGTGATGCCATATGTCACAGAACTCACCAACACACCAGGAATCAAGAATTTCAAATATTTGCAATGAACCATTGGCAAATGATCTGCAATGAGCCAACTAATTGTGAACAATCTCAAATAGCAAAGAAACTGGAGAACTTGCTTGTACTCACTTTGCAAAGAGAAAAAGAGCTGAAATTGGTCAAACTATTCTTTATAATTTTTCTTAGAATCTCATATTCTCAACAAAAATTAACAATCCCAGAAATTTAAGGAGGAGTGACATGAAGATATTAATACACTTATGCCTATAAGTGATCTGCACACATGTGCATTCAACTATCACATTTATCTTTGTTGCGGCCAACTACATTTGAAGCAGTGTAGTTCCTAATGCATCAGGTATTAATAGCATTACTTGTAATATCACTGTTGTACATAGAATGATATTGAATTATTGCTATTACTCATCAGTATCACGGCTTGACAGGATCCGCTTAAATCCAGCCAAAGTGGCTTCTTGCAGCTGCTGATGCTACCACCAAATACATATATAATCTTTGCAGCTACCCATGGGTTTCTTTATATGTACAATTATGAAATACCTGCATGACCCTCCTAAATTGAAGCTGATTTGATGGTAGAAGCTGAGCAACTGTGGGCACTCAGAATCCTTAAATATTTCAGAAACCAAGAGTTGCAATTTCCCTCATCTCCTTCACTCCCCTAGCAGTAAACATAGCGGAGGACTTCCCAGTTCCCACTGCACTTCTGGAATGTATTTCTCTCAAAAGCCACTGAACCTCACATTATGATTCCATGGTGAGACAAGCAGAGAACAGTAGGAAATGATGGTTTACACAAATGGATATGAAAATGCATTTTCTCCTGTACTTAGAGAAATAACAGCTTTCAGGAAAGATCTAAATCCTACCAACAAGCACTTCATAAATGCAAAAAGGTCACCTTTAGGTGATAGGGAGTTTAAAGAAGATTGCCTTTCTCTGCAAACTCATTTAAAGAATAATCCACTTTATCCTGGTGTTAAATTCATAATTTGTATGGTGTTAAAACAAAAGGAAAGTAAAGGTACTATTTATATCATACTCACACACACACTAGATAGATAGATAGATAGATGCACTTTAAGAATTGGAAGGAAGTTTTATTGTATCTTACACCATTTTTATTAGTTACCTAGAAAAGACTCAAGGCCCCTTAAAGGCACATTTGAAATAAATACTTTGTTGTTGTTATTATTTAAAGGTGAGACTGGCGTTGTACAAACACACGGGGTGAAATCCTGGTTCCACTGAAGTCAATGGCAAAATTCCCTTTGACTTCAGTGGGGTCAGGATTCAACACCTGGTAGAAGACAGGCTCCATTGTGAAGCACTTACAATCAAAATAGACAAGACAGACAAAAGGTGGGAGGGGAGACAGAGGCACTGAGAGTGGGAGTGTCTTGATTTATGATTCAGGAAAGCACTTAAGCACATACTTAAGCCTACCCCTTTTCAGAGAAGCAATTAAGCGTGTGCTTAACTTTAAACATGTGCTTAAATCTCCTTGACTTCAGTGGGATTTAAGTACATACATAAAGCTAGGCACATAGAATCATAGGACTGGAAGGGACCTTGAGAGGTCATCTAGCCATTCCTCTGCACTCATGGCAGGACTAAGTATTATCTAGACCAGGGGTTCTCAACCTTTTTCTTTCTGAAGCCCCCCCAACATGCTATAAAAATTCCATGGCCCACCTGTGACACAGTAACTAGTTTTCTGCATATAAAAGCCAGGACAGACATCAGGGGGTAGCAAGCAGGCCAATTGCCCCGGGCCCCATGCCACAGGGGCCCCCACAAAGCTACATTGCTCAGGTTTCGGCTTAAGCCCTGGGTAGAGGGACTCAGGGCCCTGGGCTTCAGCCCCACGTGATAGGGCTTCAACTTTCTACTCTGGGCCCCAGTGAGTCTAATGCTGGCCCTGCTTGGTGGCCCTCCTGAAACCTGCTCACGGCCCCCCAGGGGGCTCCGGACTCCTGGTTGAGAATCACTGATCTAGACCATCCCTGACAGGTGTTTGTCTAACCTGCTCTTAAAAATCTCCAATGATGGAGATTCCACAACCTCCCTAAAAAATTCATTCCAGTGCTTAATCACCCTGACAATTAGGAAGTTTTCCTAATGTCCAACCTAAACTGCTCTTGCTGCAATTTTGGCCCATTGCTTCCTGTCCTATCCTGAGTAGGGTGACCATACGTCCCGTTTTGGCCGGGACAGTCCCTTTTTTAAGCCATGTCCCAACCATCCTGACTTTTTTGGCAAAAGTGGGCATTTGTCCCGTTTGCTCTTGCCAACTGATCAATTGGCAAGAGCAAACGGGACAAATGCCCACTTTTGTCATAAAAGGTGGGCTGCGGTGCAGTCGGAGGAATATGCAATGGGGGAGGCAAGTGGAGATGCAGCCCTGTGCAGGGGAGAGGCTGGGCTGGGAGGGGGGAGGAAGGGTTGCAGTGCATGGGGGGCTGGGAGGGGTCGAGTGACTAGTGACAGTCTAGGGGGGTGCCTTGGGCAAGCAGCTGAAACCAGCCCCATGGGGGGACGGAGGGGCCTTGTGCGAGTGGCTGAGGCCTGCCCCATGGGGATTGGGGGGGCCTTGGGCCAGCCCCACACAGTGTCCTGTTTTTCCTCTGGGAAATATGGACACTCTAATCCTGAGAGGTTAACGAGAACAATTTTTCTCCCTCCTCCTTATAACAACTTTTTATGTACTTGACAACTGTTATCATGTCCCACCTCAGTCTTCTCTTCTCCCGATTTTTTCAATCTTCCCTCATAGGTCATGTTTTCTAGACCTTTAATCGTTTTGGTTGCTCTTCTCTGCTAAAATGCTTTCCTGAATCAGGGCTTAGCCCAAGACTAAACAGCAGAGCTGGGGAAAGAATGGTGAGTCCTGAGGCTAGGTCTACACTACCGCGTAGCTGGAGTCGACGTACCTTAGGTCGAGTTACCGCGGGGTTTACTCTGCGGGGGGTCGACGAGAGAAACTCTCCCATCGACTTACCTTACTCTTCTCGTCAGAGGTAGAGTACAGAGGTCGACTGGAAAGTGATCTGCAGTCGATTTGGCGTCTCTTTACTATACTCGCTAAATCGACCGCCGGTGGATCGATCTCAGAGCATTGATCCTGGCTGTAGTGTAGACCTGCCCTAAGTCCTGGTCCAGGGGCTATGCACTGCATCAAACTGCCTCTCCAAGACAATAGGTATCAGACATTACAAGGCCATTTTGAGCAGCACAGATTCAACACAGAGATGCAAAACGAATTGCCTAGCTCTGTTCTCTACAAACGAATCCCTCCGGGGATGAAATCCTGGCCCCACTGAAATAATGGCAAAGCTCTCATTGACTTCACTAGTGCCAGGAGTTCACCCTAAATGTTCTGGGGTCTTTGGGGAAGTGGAAGCAAGGTTATCTTCACAGCCATAAAAAAGAGGATTGAAATCTAAGGTCAATAAAAAGCTAAGCCTAAGAAAATAAAAATGGCTCCGGCAATTCTATTTCACCTTGGAAAGATCAACATCATTTTTCACATAATGTTTATTCAGTAGAACAACAACTGCGCTTGTGCTTTTAAAGTGAAATAAAGGGAGGCGGGGGGGGGGGGGGGCGTGCTCCGGAATGTGCTGCCATTCTAGCCTGCTATCATTAAGCCACATCAGACCTTCATAATCATGGTGTTTAATTAAACAACAGAGGCATAGGTCTATGCATTAATAATGAGGCCTAGCACTTTAGCATGTCAGGCTAAATACAGTTTTAAATTAATAATGGAGCACGGCAACATTAGTGAGAAAATGAAATCTTATTAACAACTTAATAAAGTCCCTTATTTGCTAAAGTTCTAGCTCTCAGGGAACGGTGGGCTGGAAAAGCATTTGCCTCCTTTACGGGGGCGGATGGGAGGAGATATGGTTTTCTCACACCTTCTGCAATTCCATTATACAGAGCTAGAATATCCTCTAAATATTCCCTGGTGTCTGTAAAAAGACACCATATGTCACTTCTAAACCTAGGTGCAACGTGGGGCATAATCTGCATATGTTCTCTTTATATAGCCAGTAAAGGGGCTTACTCCCATTTTATTACTGAACAATTTACTGTGCAATGCGGTAGGCTATTTATGGGGGTCTATATCTATGGAGGTTCTTATTGTCTTCACCACCACCATATCTCAGCACCTCAAAATCATGAATGTATTTATCCTCACAACATCCCTATGCGGGAGGACACTGCTATTATCCCCCTTTTATAGCTGGATAACTGAGGCACAGCGAGAGACTAAAGTTGGGATTCACAATTATATTTAGGTTCTTACCTCCCATTGAAATCCCATTGAAAACAATGGGAGTTAAGTGCCCTAACAGCTTTGTGAAGCCCACCCTGAATGACTCATTCTAGATCATACAGTGACAGAGCAAAAAATGAAGCCTAGGTCTGGTGAGCCCTAGGTCAATGTCTTAACAACAAAGCCTTCAAAAGAACATAAGAAAGGCCATACTGGATCAGACCAAAGGTCCATCTAGCCCAGTATCCTGTCTTCTGACAGTGGCCAATACCAGGTGCCCCAGAGGGAATGAACAGAACAGATAATCACCAAGTGATCCATTCCCTGTTGCCCATTCCTAACTTCTGGCAAACAGAGGCTAGGGACACCATCCCTGTCCATCCTGGCTAATAGCCATTGATGAACCTATCCTCCATGAACTTATCTAGTTTTTTTTAACCCTGTTATAGACTTTGCCTTCACAACCTCCTCTGGCAAGGAGTTCCACAGGTTGACTGTGCATTGTGTGAAATAATACTTCCTTTTGTTTGTTTTAAACCTGCTGCCTATTAATTTCATTTGGTGACCCCTAGTTTGTGTGTTATAAGAAGGAGTAAATAACATTTCCTTATTTACTTTCTCCGCACCAGTCATGATTTTATAGACCTCTATCATATCCCCCCCTTACTCATCTGTTTTCCAAACTGAAAAGTCCCAGTCTTATTAATCTCTCCTCACATGGCAGCCATACTCCTAATCATTTTTGTTGCCCTTTTCTGAATCTTTTCCAATATATCTTTTTTGAGATGGGGCGACCATATCTGCACGCAGTATTCAAGATGTGGGCGTACCATGGATTTATATAGAGGCAATATGATATTTTCTGTCTTATTATCTATCCCTTTCTTTATGATTCCCAACATTCTCTTCGCTTTTTTGACTGCTGCTGCACATAGAGTGGATGTTTTCAGAGAACTATCCACAATGACTCCAAAATCTCTTTCTTGAGTGGTAACAGCTAATTTAGACCCCATCATTTTGTATGTTTAGGTGGGATTATGTATTCCAATATGCATTACTTTGCATTTATCCACAATGAATTTCATCTGCCATTTTGTTGCCCAGTCACCCAGTTTTGAGAGATCCTTTTGTAGGTCTTCGCAGCCTGCCTGAGACTTACAAAATTGCTCAAGATAGTTATCATCTGCAAATTTTGCCACCTCACTGTTTACTTCCTGCCTTTAGCACATTTATTTCATGCAAAGTAGTCACTGGCAGAACTAAAACATATATGGACACATTCTACTGGCCTTCCCAAGCTAGCTGATGTCAGTCAACAAGCATCTCACCTGAGTAAGGACTGAGCAAAGGCTGTAGGGTTTTTGTCCCAGAGGATTTGGCCAAACATCTTTGAATGTGTATACACCATCTAGGTCCTCTTCAGCTGAGAGAACAGTGAGAAGGGACCTCAGTGGTGGGAGTGATGTGGGGAAATGGAAAGACAGTCACTTTAGGGCCTGATCCAGAGCTCACTGAGGTCAATGGGAATTCTTCAAGAGGCTTTGCATCAGGGCCTCAAGGAACTAACAACAGCGCTATCTGCCTCTGTACACAGTCAGTGATGGGAGGAAAGGAGCCTGCCAAAGGAGTGACTGTTCGGGATGTCCAGCACTGAGAATTTATCTTGTGCAGTATGAAAACTGTTGGCTTAGAAGGGAAGGAGGCAATGATGCAAAAATGGTGACACATTAAAGTTCTGTTACTCATTGGGCCAAATCCTGCCTTCAGTTACACTAGTGTCAATCCAAAGACATCCCACAGAAATCAAAAGCATTGCTCTGGATTTGAGGATGGAGTTTCACCCACTGCTTTGATTTGCTTTTTAAATGCAGAAAAATGCTGCACTTGATCATCTGAGTTTGATCATTTTTAACATTTCATAGGCAGTGTCTTGAGATAGAAAAAAAATCTCACATTAAAGCAGGCCAGATGGAGAGGGGTTGACGGCTGGAGTCCCAAGGGCCAGAAGGTCATTCGCCACTTACATAGATGTTCCAGATTGAGAGGTAGGAGATTTCAAGACAGAGGGTGAGAGAGAAATAAATTTCTTCCTGGGCCCAGCATGGAGGCCTTTAAATGGAAATGTGTGGAGGATCGTTCATGTATTTTATTTCTTTGGCCTAATATACAGTGGTGACACCCACTTTTCCCCAGTTCTGGGAGAAAATACAATTGAATTATGGGAGGCAGCCCCTCACACACACACACACGCACACACACGCACACTTCAGCAAGAGTTGGATTGGGCCCTAAATTGAGCCATTCTTCTAAGAGAGATGGGCCTGACTCCCCAGAAGCGTGTTATCTTCCATATACCATGTTTCCAAACAAACATCTGTGTTTTCCACACAAGTCCCACTGCAGAGCGAATACGGGTGTTGCACAAGTTAGACGAGAGACTCCCATTCTGCCATGTTCCTGTTCGACTAGTGTGAGAGCTCAACTCCCGCGAGAGGGGAATGCAAAGCCCAGAAGGGAGCGCAAAGCGGGGAGCTTTGCCTTAGCAACAGATTTCCTAGGGAGGTTTGTATAAAGCAGGAGCTCTCGTTTGCCACGCAAATACTGTCAGCTCTTCTCCTGCAACAGCCGCCTGTGTCTCTGGGTTCCACTTGTTCACAGTCCGTTTGGAGCATGCAACCCAACAGCTCTCCAAGATGTCTAACGCTTGTGAGACGCAAAACATCTATGACATAAAAATCATCTCTTGGGCATCCTTCGCTGCCAATCGCCCCACTTTACATAATGAATAGACTAATGGTACTGAGTCTGACTGCACAACGATGGGGGAATCCTCAGGGCTGCCCCCATCCCAATAAAAAACCATCATCATCATCTCACAGCAACTCCTTGTGTTTCTACATTAGGCTCACAAAACTCCAGGCAACGAACGCTTGTAACAAATATCCTTCATTTGCTTTTTAACTGCAATGAGGAGAGGCATTGGGCTCTGGCCTTTCATTCCTCTCTCCTTTTCTTTCCTCCAATTTATTAATATTTAAATCACCACACGGTGTAAAAATCCTTTCTGCAAAGACGCCAGAATGGGAGGGATCGAAATCAACAGCCAGGCTCTCACAAGACACATTCAATCTCCTCTTAATCCATTTTCAACTGATTAGAACGGCCGGGACCCTGCTAACGCTTGGATGCTCCAGTTGCAGTGGCAGGGAAAGGTCCGAAAATAATGGAAAGACCTTCCGGAAAGGAAAAGAAAGCTCGGCTTTTATCACTCCCTTTGTGGAATATCTGGGGGAAGGTCTACGAGCCCCAGTCATGGAGCAGGACCCCATTGTGCCAGGCGCTATACAAACACAGAACAAAAAGACAGTTCCTGCCCCAAAAACATAGGCGCCAAGCACCCATAGGGAAAAAATGGTCGGTGCTGAGCACCCACCGGCAGCCCCCCTATCAGCACCTCCCCCTCCCTCCTCGTGCCTCCCGCCCACCACAATCAGCTGTTTCACGGCTTGCTGGGGACTGGGGGCTGCAGCGAGGATGCAGCACATTTGGAGGAGGGGCGGAACAGGGTAGGAAGAGTGGGGAGGGATAGCTCAGTGGTTTGAGCTTTGGCCTGCTAAACCCAGGGATGTGAGTTCAATCCTTGAGGGGGCTACTTAGGAATGGGGGGGCAAAAATCAGTACTTGATCCTGCTAGTGAAGGCAGGGGGCTGGACTTGATGACCTTTCAAGATCCCTTCCAGCTCTAGGAGATAGAATATCTCCAATAATTTATTATTAATAGCCTGGTGAATAGATTTCTACTCCACCTGGGATGCCCAGCAATTATGTAACAATAACCCACAACAACTTACACTACTGAACATGCCGCTCACCTTGCCTCTTCACACTGCAGCTGCTTGTTTATTACTTTACTCTTTGCAGAAAAGTAGCTAACATATTGACAGGGTATATAGCCCCCCTTCCAGGGGATGGCAGGGAAAGGGTTAACACTCTCCCTTTGGCTGGAGGAAGGCACACAGCTGCCTGCCCTGAGCTGGGCTGAGCTGGGCTGTAGGCCATCAACTAATTTCCCACACACCTTATAAGAGAGTTGCTGTGAGGCACTGAGGCTGCTATGGGGATAAGAGGAAAAAAGGGGTGGTTGGGCTTTGGTTTCTGTATGCTTGGGTCTGGGCTGAAGCAGGCTAGGCCTTATCCCCTTGACTTCAGACCGTGACTGCGGGAGGCCCTGTTGTAGCGGAGCCTGGACTTTAGAGGGGTGGGGTATTTTTACACTGATTTCTTCTGTTTTAAAGCAAAGCTCCCCCTAAGAATGCAGGTGCTGCCTTCTTCCTCCTCTGTGCTGCTTGTCTTGCAGACCTCCAAGCACATCTCTTCCTTTAGCACCAGCAATGACATACTCTAAAAGCACATAAGAAATATTATGGGTATGATAGTAGCACCTAGAGGTTCTAACCAATACTAGGGCCCCCTTGTGCCAGGTACTGTACATATACCTAGCAAGAAACAATGCCTGCTCCTCATCTAAATGGACCAGACAGGCAGAGGTGGGAAAAGAAATGGAGGCAGGATGTGACTTGACCAAGGTCACATGGCAGATCAGTGGCGGACCTAGAAGAGAAGCCAGGTCTCCTGATTCCCAGTCTAGTACCCTAGCCACCAGGCCAAGTTGTTCTAAGGAGGGGAAGTACTGCTCATTAATCTCACCTTCCTAAAACAGTCTGTGATCACTACAGTCTTGCATCTGGAAGAACAAATCTCCCCTTCTAATCACAGGTGTGTGGCAGCACAATGTAAGCAATAGGACCCCACCTTTCCCCAAGGCTGAGTATGTCATCAGCCCATGATGTCTTGAGGAACAAATAACCCCAGTGGCCCCACTATGATATCCACAGATCTCCTATGCTAGTCCTCCGAGGCAGTCTCTCTTTTTCAATCTGAGTGCCCTCAGCCCTTCTGCAACCTGTCTTCAGGCTCTGACAGCTGACCAAGATATCAGGTGAAGGCCGCTTCTGAAATCATTCAGCACAACTACATAATTAACCAGCAGAGGGTGCTACAAGACCAATTAATCTGCTCATGCAAATATATATAATGTATAGTACTGAAACATACAGGGAATCTATGTTACTCCCACTCCCCCCAACAGCCCATGCAAAGCAAATAGCACTTCCATTCCTCTTTTGAACCTATTTCATAAGTCAAGGCCTAGGCCTTGGAAGATTCACCAGCTCTCTTCCCTCCAGGAGAAATCTATTCAAAAGGAGAAACAATTAAAAACTCTCTGCTAAGTGTTGTAAAATGCACAATATTCTCATAACCATCTTTTTGCTGCCACCTAGTGGGGAAAGACTAGACTTGTAAGTGACAGAGTGAAACCTGCATATCAGGAGCCTGCTCATTTAGTCAACCTACTACTTTAAGAGACTGCCCGAAAATAACCCCAAAAGTTCTGTGTGGGGTTTTGCTCCCCCTCTATTGGACGGCTACCTTCATTAAGCAATTTATCAGCCCATTGAGAGACAGTTGAGGACAGATGTCATCACTAATCTCTGATCAGCAACAAAACTTTTCCTTTGCATAGCAACTTATTGTGCAGAGACATCTCGAGGCACTTTATAAAAGGTTTCAAGGAAATTGTGGATGCATCTATAGGGCAAAACTAAGGACTGCTGTGTTTGTCCTATGCTAGTGCTCCACTAAAGCAAGGGGATTTTCCATTGTCATTCACAGAGTGAATTGTTATTTACTATTTGAATTACAGTAGTGCCTAGAGGCCCCATCTAGAACCAGAGCCCATTGTGCTAGGTGCTGTACATACACACAGTCTCTGCCCTGAGGAGCTGACAGAGTAACTAGACCAAACAGAAAAGAGCAGGAGAAAGGAAGTAAAATTATCCCCCTTTTACAGATGGCCTCAGAGAGATCAAGTGACTTGCCCAAGGTCACACAGTCTGTGGCACACTGAAGACAGAAGCCAAATCTCCTGGCCAGTGCCTTAACCACAGGCCCGCCCTTCCTCTGAAAATGAATGAGTGACAGCATGTTTCACCTCTCAGGGATTTATAGACAGGAGGGATTAAACCACTGGTCCAATAGCCACACCTCATGATTCAGTTAAGGGAGGCTAGTACAGTGCTAAGTAACAGGGCTAGATCAGAGATAATTCCACCCGAGGTTCTGAAAGCCTTAATTGGTTAAGAGGAACACCTTGAAGCCAATACAGACTCTGCTAACAAGTGTAACTGAGCCAGAAGGGGAGTTATGTGCTTGCTGCCTCTGGTGCAACACAGACTCCCACCGGCAGCATTGTTTTTAAACAGCTGTAGACTAATTATCAGCAAAAACAGGCCTTACAGCACCATGCCTGGGACAGGACATAGCGTGGGTGTGGGAGAGGTGAGACTGTCCTCTGGAAAGGCCAGAAGAGAGATTTGCCACAACCAGAGCGGAGCTGAACTAACTGTGGTTGTACCGGAGAGCCCCCAAAAGGCAGTGAAGAAGATAGACCACGGAGGCTACTTAAAAGAGTGGCCATGCTGTAGCTGTCACAGCAAAAGGGACTGAAATCTCCTTCACAAAGCAATGACTGAGGCAAAGGCAGTTTCGCCTAAGCAGGATCAGCGGTAGGTGATCGGGCCTGGTAACTAGATGCCACTAACAGTAGCTCTGTTTAGGCTGCATTAAATTGTAACCAAAAAAAAGTTTAGAGAACAAAGTTTTTGCCAAATGATCACACTCAAATAAAAGCAACAGAGCTTAGAATTGTAAAAGCAAATGATTCTGGCCCAAAGTGCACAGTCTTCTTCATGTAAGTATCCTAAAAGAGGTCTGGATCTTGCCCCTGTTACGAAGCAATATATTGTCCATCAGCTTTTATGAAGACATGGCTCCATCACCACTTCAAATGCTCCCTCATCTGTATCTGGTTCACACACGATTCCTTAGCTGTGATCTCCATGTGTCTTGCCCACTTTGACATGCTGGCAGTTCTTTGCTGTGTCATTACTTTAGAATGACAATGAACGCAGAGGGTTTAATCCTCCGTAGGGCCAAGTTCACATTCAGCATAGCTAACAGATGGGGAGACAAAGGTGTTTCTGCACCACCTTTACATCTCCCCCAACCCTGGGGCTGGCTGGAGACCCAGCTGAATGTCAGAGCAACCCAGGCAGCTCTAAATCACACCAGCTGGGACTGCTCCCTCTGCTGGGGATCGGTAGAGGGCAGCATACTCTGGCCACACCTCCTGGAAACTCCATCTATCCCAAAAATACACCTGTGCACAGAGGGCGAAACAGCTGGCTTAGAGACAGATACTTGGGCTTTAGACTACCAGGGGTTCTCTTCCCCCCCGCCCAGCCTCCGGACAGGAAAATCCCCTGCTCCCCTTTCAGGGAATCACTGAGTCCCCTTTGTGGTGAAGCAGAACAAAGAGTGGTTAATCTAGGCCAAGAACCTAGTTGGCCAATTAGTTAAAAGCATTGACTGACTAATTCTAGACCCCAGTGGGGAAAGCAGAAAACACAAAGGGAGAGTATTAAGGCTAATTTGTTTAAAAATAAATCTAAGCCATTAGTGGGTCCATTTTCCCTGAAAACGCCTCTGAAAACCAATATAGCAAAGGAATTGGATCCACCACTGAACACCAGCTGCTTTTAAATGTAAAGAGAGGAGATGAACTAAGGAAAAATTGCTCCACCACAGTCAATAAATGTCTCCAGCCATTTGAGAATTGAATGGCCAGTGTCTAAGCTCACAAAACTGTTTAGGAGGGAGAGCACCCAAGCCTGGGGCTGCTGAATAGCACAAAACATGAGTCACAGATACTGAAATTCAAGCATATTCCCAGTGAGAACTAGGTGAATAATCAAATCACTATTTGTCATACATAATAATATCTAACTCTCATCTAGCACTTTTCATCGGTAGATCTATCTAGATACTATGAGAAAAAAATTGACATTTTCCAAAACAAATTACTCAATAAATATGTTTGTGAATTATCTGCCAGTTTCTCCCCAAGCTTCTCAAATCAGCTGTTTCTTTCTCAGAAAGAGCCATGGTACAAAGGTGCAGGAAAGAATAGGACACCAGGAATGCCTGATCCAGTTCTAATCCAGTCTCTGACATTGATTCCGTCTCTGTTTTTGTTTCACCCTCTGTAAAAGGCAGATGATAATATTCCTTTGCATGATTCAGAGTGGTCTTATGAGGATTAATTAATTCTATAATGTGTTTTGAAGATGGCAATGTGAAGTATTTTTATGCCTTCCTATTACGCTCCCATCCATGCCCTCGATTGTATCACATCACAGGAGGAAATTGCCTCCAGTGGCTTAACTGGCAAAAATGTGAGTTCCATTGAAAACAAGCCAGGAAGTTTGCTACCAGAATAAAAAGAGCCAACTGGCCTCTTTCTTCTCCATTATGACTTAGAGCCCTCAGACAGGGATCAGGGCCCCATTGTTCTAGGCACTGTGCAAATGATTAAAACAAAGACAGAGTCCCTACCCTGGAGAGCTCACAATCAAGGGTTATAATCTGCAACAAGTGGATAAACAGGGGTGGGGAACTGCAGAACAGTGAAGACAAGCACATTTGCAAAAATAAGTAGTTTCAGTGGATATAGTGGGCTCAGGTGGCCTTCGGCCACCACCATATACATCTAACTAGGTAATGGTTCATATTTTTTCTGCTCAGTTTCCCTTGCTAACTCCATAGCTGATTCTCTATTGCCCATGCCAAAAGGTGTCAGGAAAGAGAAGCCTGTATTTATCCATCAGTAGCTCCACTTTCTTTATTTCTGTCTTATTGAGCACCATGCACAAGTACTCCATCTCCTCTGAATTGAGTATAGTGGATGATTGCCTCATGTCCCTTGACCACACATACCTGACCCCACACCTCTCTCTCTCTTCTTGCTATCCAGCCATTTGCTCTGCAGTAGAGGAAGGGGTCCTAGGCTTGCTAAAATACTAGCTGCCTTTCAGAAACCGGCCCTAGATTTACATGGAAGGCACTCAGATACTGCAGTGATTGGCAGCGGTATAACACCCTAAGACAGACATTAAAAAGGGTCACTCCTTACCATATCCCTTACCCTTGGGTTCTTGCTCTGACGTTTTATCACTTTATAATCTCTGGCTCATTGCTTTGGCTAATGAAAAGCATGTGGGGAGTTTTAGGTTAATTTATAACTATTAAAATTTCACAGAGGTCATCTATGTGAATTGCCTTCTGCTTTCTTTCATGTGAGGCAAAAAAGTGCAATCCATTAAATGGACGCTAGGTGTCAGTAAACGACTTTTAAAAACAAGATGCACTCAATTTCCTGCACGTTATTTATAAATGAAGGTATTTTTTCCAGATCTGACCCCACTGAATGTCCAGTCAAGATACACCGCATTGGTTGCAGAACCACAGAGGAAGATTGATACATCAAATACTGTGGACTTTTAATCTCATTACAATAAAAGACAAATGATATTTTAATGCACAGTATGTTTGGACACAAACCTTTAAAGCCCTTGGTCAGTGCACATTGGTCTTATTCTTTAATCTTCTCTGTTTTCTATTTATGTTTTGTTGTTAGTGTAACAAACTCCTGCTATTGTGTTTTCTATGCTTCTTTCCTTCCCTTTTCAAATGGAAAAATACCCATTCATGACCTAGACCATGTGGTCAAAACTTAATCCAGACGGGGTTGGACACACAACCAGATTTCTTTTTAAATAAGGTGACAAGTCTTCACTTGTAATAAGTTTGTTCTTAGGAACTTAGAACACAGGAGTGGAAGGGACCTCCTGGATCACTCAGTCCAGTTCCCACCCATCTCAGCCACTCCATTTTATAACCCCATCTGTAAATTTAGCAAGTTCCATTTTAAAACTAGTTGGGTTGTTTGCCCTGTTGCAGTAATTTAGCTGGAATAACAGAACCCAAAGAGTCAAAGGTGTAAACATGACCCACCCAAAATTAAACAGTGTTAAACAAAGTCTGGTCCACAGAGACCTCAGCCTGCTTAGTCCATGGCAAACACATTATTAAATCCTTTAACGTTGTATTAAAGATACAGAAAAGAAAGAAAAACAGCTAATGCATTTGAAGAGAAAAGTATTAAGTAAGGCTTTCATTTTAACACCGCTTGTTCCCCTTTCCTCCAGCTGCAGAGAGTCTTTAAAGGAAAACCCTCTTGTTTGACAGTCTCTTGGCTTAGAGGGTAATGACTCTCCTTTTGGGAGGAAAGAGAAAAGGTGAGTTGAGCTGGGCTGGAGCTGTGATTGTTGCTGTTGTTAAAGTCTAATCCTGCTGCCTTTGAGACAAACACACCCAAAAGGAGGAGCAGAACAAACAGCAAAGATAGGAAATGCAGCCTCTGTCTCTGGTGTTGACGCTCACTTGCAGCCTCCCTGCTGGAAATACCCAGCTACACGGTCACCTCAGCCACTCCAAAACCGGGCAAACTTGTACCAGCATTGGCCTATTGAAGGTATTGCTTTTAACTGACTCTTTGGTCACAGGCTGAGAGCAGTGTTGCAAAAGATAGTCTTGGCCGGCTAAATCAGCTTTTATAGATTCATAGATTCTAGGGCTGGAAGGGACCTCAAGAGGTCATCAAGTCCAGTCCCTTGCCCTCATGGCAGGACCAAATACTGTCTAGACCATCCCTGATAGACATTTATCTAACCTACTCTTAAATATCTCCAGAGATGGAGATTCCACAACCTCCCTAGGCAGTTTATTCCAGTGTTTAACCACCCTGACAGTTAGGAACTTTTTCCTAATGTCCAACCTAAACCTCCCTTGCTGAAGTTTAAGCCCATTGCTTCTTGTTCTATCCTTTGAGACTAAGATGAACAAGTTTTCTCCCTCCTCCTTATGACACCCTTTTAGATACCTGAAAACTGCTATCATGTCCCCTCTGTCTTCTCTTTTCCAAACTAAACAAACCCAATTCTTTCAGCCTTCCTTCATAGGTCATGTTCTCTAGACCTTTAATCATTCTTGTTGCTCTTCTCTGGACCCTCTCCAATTTTTCCACCTCTTTCTTGAAATGGGGTGCCCAGAACTGGACACAATAGGAAAAAAGGAGAGAGAGAGGAAAGAGAAGAAATAACGTGGGGAAGGAAAAGAACACACCAGGTGTGGGGGGAGAGGGCAAGAGGGATGACAAAGTCTCGTGTCCCTGGTGGAGGTGGGGATTTAGCCAGAGTCAGTGGAGGTGGTGATGTCATCTAGGGTCCTCTGTCTGGCCCGGGCTGGTCAAGAGGTCTCTCAGGATTAGGAGGAAGAAGGTCCAGGGTCCCAGGAACAGTGGAGGCGGGGTGGCAGCCATAATGGTGAAACTCGCACATTCCCCTTCGTTATGTCAGTCAGCATCACAATAGCCTCCCTCAGCTTTTCCTCCCATAGTTTCTTTGATTTTTTTTTAAGGACCCCAAAAGGGGGAGGGGGTGGAACACCCCATCCCCTCATTATTTTGTCCACCAATTAGGCCTAGTTTTTGGCTCATTGATTTCTGGTCTCTCACTGCTGCTGTTTGCCAGGCATGATCTTCACGCAACCCTTGAATTATATCACCAGGCCGTTTGGTTTGAACTACTTCAGCCTCTGTCTCTTTTTTGCACCTTTTTTCCATCAGCATCTATCATCAGTTATTGTGACATTTTATTAACTTTCACTCACTGGTCACCGTTGAGCTCAAAATTAGGGTACATTTGTAGGCCCAGTTATTATAACAGCCCCCACTAGTCCTACTGGTAGGGTTGCCAACCCTCTCGGTTTCGCCAGGTGTCTCCCGGACTCGGGCTCTATCTCCCAGAGGCTACTGAAGCCAATCCGGGAGATTTTAGGCCACTAAAAGTCCGGTGGGGCAGCGGGAGCCTGCCTTAGCCCTGCGCCGCTCCTGGAAGTGGCCGACACGTTCCTGCGGCCCCTGGTGGGGACAGGGGGTCTCCGCGTGCTGCCCTCACCCCAAGCACCAACTCCGCAGCTCCCATTGGCCAGGAACTCCAGCATGCGGAGCCCCCTGCCCCGCCCCCTAGGGGCTGCAGGGATGTGCCGGCCACTTCTGAGAGTGGTGCAGGGCCAAGGCAGGCAGGGAGCTGCTGCACCACCGACCTGGAGCCGCCCGAGATAAATGCCACCCGGCCAGAACCCACACCCTTCACCCCCTCCCTCACCTCAACCCCCTGCCCTGAGCCCCCTCCTTCACCCAAGCTCCCTTCAAGAGCCTTCACCCCACATCCCCCAGTATCCCATCCCCCTACCCCAGGCTCAGCCCAGAGCCCCCTTCCACACTCCAAACCCCTCAGCTCCAGCCCAGAGCCCGCACCCCCTCCCACAGCCCAACCCCCTGCCCCAGCCCGGTGAAAGTGAATGAGGGTGGGGGAGAGCAAGCAACAGAGGGAGGGGGGATGGAGTGAGTGGGGCGGGGCCTCAGAGAAGGGGCAGGGCAAGGACAGGGCCTCAGAGGAAGGGGCAGGGCAAGGGTGTTTGGGTTTGTGTGATTAGACCATTGGCAACCCTACCTACTGGGAGGTGTTCCTGAACCTCACTCCTTGGGGCGTTAGAACCTTCTTCTAATTTCCACCCTGAATATATTCATGACAAGTTTATACCCATTTGTTCTTGTGCCAACATTGTCCCTGAGCTTAAATAGCTCTTCCCCCACTCTCCCTGGTGATTACCTGCCTGGTGTATTTATAGAGAGCAATCATAGCCCATCTCAGCCTTCATTTTGCTAGGCTAAATAAGCCAAGCTCTTCCAGTCTCCTCTCATAAGACAAGCCCCTGATCATCCTACCTCTTCTTTACACCTGTTCCAGTTTGAAATCATCTTTCTTGAACTTGGGTGACCAGCATGGTGCACAGTATTCCAGATGAAGTCTTACCACTGCCTTGTACAATGGCATTAATACGTCTCTATCTCTGCTCACCTCACCTGCGACATCCAAGCTTGCATTTGCCTCTTTCACAATTCCTATTTAGACAGGGGCCCGAACCAAAACTCCAGTTCTAAACATCCACGAACTGTGGGAAAGTTTTTGGATCTGGGTCAAGATTTGGACTCTGACGCTTTCTCATTCCAATTCTTTAGACATTTAAAATGTTCACTGGTGCCTATATTAGGTTTTTGAGTTTTTGTTTTTGATGCATTCTCTATTGATATCTCACTCTATATTTATCTACTGATAACTACTTAATAAGAGTAGTTATAGTTCACTGTCAAACTAGGATGACATATCAAGTGGGGTCCCACAGGTGTCTGTCTTGCATCTGGCACTATTCAATATTTTCATTAATGATTTAAATAATGGAGTAGAGAATATGTTTATAAAATGTACAGATGACACCAAGCTGGGAGGGGTTGCAAGCACTTTGGAAGACAAGATTAGAATTCAGAATGATCATGATAAATTGGAGAATTGGTCTGAAACCAATCAAATGAAATTTAATAGACAAGTGCAAAGTACTATACCTAGGAAGGAAAACGCAAATGCACAAATACATACTGGGGAATAAATTGCGAGGCAGTAGTACTGAAGAAAAGGATTTGGGGGGTATGGTGGATCACAAATTGAATATGAGTCAGCAGGGCGATTCTGTGGCAAAAATGGCAAATGTCACTCTGGGATGTATTAAGAGAAGTCTCATTTGTAAGACATGGGAGGTAATTGTCCCACTCTACTCAGCACTTGTGAGGCCTCAGCTGGAGTCCTGTGTCCAGTTTCGAGCACCACACTTCGATAAAGATGTGAACATGTTGGAGTGAGTCCAGAGAAAAACAACAAAAATGATCACAGGTTTTGGAAAACATGACCTATGAAGAAAGGTTGAAAGAATTGGGCATGTCGAGTCTAAGAAGAAAAACCTGAGGGAGGACATTAGTCTTCAAATATGCAGAAGGTTGTTATAAGAGGAGTGTGATCAATTGTTCTCCATGTGCACTTAGGGTAAGACATGAAGTAATCGGCTCCGTTTACAGCAAGGGAGATTCGGGTTAGATATTCACAAAAACTTTCTAACTCTAAGGATAATTAAGCACTGGAATTAAATGATTACTTAGTCCTGCTCTGAGTGCAGGGGACTGGACGAGATGACCTATTGGGGTCCCTTCCAGTCCTACACTTCTATGATTACTTAAGGAGGCTGTGGAATGCCTGTCATTGGAGGTTTCTAAAAACAGACAAACACCGGTCTGGGATGGTCTAGGTACACGTTATCCTGTCTCAGCAAAGGGGGAATGGATTCGATCTCTTAAGGTCCCTTCCAGCCCTACATATCTGTGATTCTATCATTCTGTGATTCTATTATTTTCCCCTTTGGTTTGATTTTGGTTGGGTGTCTTTTTGTTTTTACCTACTGTTTCCCTGGGGCCTCTGTTTTCAAGATACATAAAATAAATGTTTCAACTTGAAGAATGTGTTTTTTCTCCCACATTAAAAGAAAATAAAGTTGTTCAATCTCTTGCTATGGTAACAAGCGGTGATAACCAGCACAGGTGAGACTACAAGTCCCAAATCCATTTTTATGCCCAGAAGCCACCTTGTTATGATGAGGTCATCTGGGGGAGAGGCAGTGGAATCTGGGAGTTGTGGTTCTGAAGTACTCCCAAGAGGAAGTGACTTGCTTGTGCAGCCCTGATTGCTTTGTCTTATTGGGAATGCAAATGCTACACATATCCATGTAGTGAGTGTGACTGTTTGCAGGCAGCCCTACATATTCAAGGCATCAAAGAGAACTTTACGCAACAAAGTGGAAACGGGTAGTTAAGCAATCAAATTATTATAATCATTCATTATTTAGAGCAGGCTTTGTGCTGTACCAGACACAATCAGGGTAAGAACCCTACCTTGAGGCACTTACAATTATAAAGATTAATTGCCTACAATTAACTGTGTAAAATGTTTACAGCAGTGGTTTTCAACCTTTTTTCATTTGCAGACCCCTAAACATTTTTGAATTTTGGATTTCATCTTTGGAAATCTTAGCCATAGTCTACAGACTCCAGAGGTCCACCAATCACAGGTTGAAAACCACTGTTATACAGAGTTTTGAAGATGTAAAGAAGTATATAAAGTCACATTTAAAAAGTTAGCAAGTACCATACAACATCTGGTACATTACAGTTATTTTCTATTTTAACTATTAAGGGAATATCAAATACTCTCTTGACACGCAAGGATGTCCTGTCTTTCCAAATTGTTTGGAAGAGTTTACCTTATTTCTCCATATGGGTCATTCCCCTGTTACTATTTTTTTTCCAATCCTCCTCTTTCAGTGCTATTACAGTCCAACATGTCAAAGCCCAAATCAGCATTTCTGTTTCACAATTTGCAGCGACATCAGTTTTCAATGAGAAACCGTGTCAAATATCGTCAAAGACTGTTGTGTGCAGATGAATTTTGAGGGAGAAGTCTGGGCTGGACTCTGTGATGCTTTTTTCTGAAGTCCAGATTTTAGCTCAAATTCAAGCAGCATCCAGGCGGGCCCTCTCGATTGTGTCTTTTATGAATACATAAAGCAGCACTGTCAAACATAAGCGACATGTAACTGTAGATAGTGTGGGGCACAATTTAAAGATGCTGGTGGTATGCAGCGGGGTTCAGGGCAGGGCATATAAACCCTGGCAGAAATACGGGGTGGGGGAGCCTTGTGACCCCATATACCTCCCCACGTGTCGCCTCTATGTGTCAAATCCTAACGAGCCCTTCTCTTGTGACTGATAGGGCTACTCTTCTGTTTGTCAGTATTGAAAGGTGGGAATTTAACCTTTTGAAGACTTGATCTACATATAAACCCCCTTGAGAACCTACATAGGAATTATTGACCCAAATGACCTTAAGACAGGTTAGACCTACCTCTGAAGCCAGGGTCTTTGTTATTGTCCAGGTTTATTCCCCCTGCCAACAGCACAATGATGTCTTTATAAAGGAATTTAGTTCTAACTGTTGGCCCTCCTCTGCCTTGGAGGTAGCTTAATTGGATATGTGTAATTTTTCCAATTCCAGCACTGCATTTAACATGTCTTGTGCAACTATAACTCATTAAATAAGTGCCTGTCATGCCATCATTCTTCATGGGCGTGATTTTTACTGACGGTGAGGGCTAATTTCCAGTACTTATCTCTACTTGTTATTATCACTTGCAAAACAGGATTGTCTACAGATATTATCAATTAATCTGTGCCTGTCTGCATTTGAGAGCAAACATTGGTTGAAAAAGGTTAATATACAGATCTGTTCGATTAGTACTTCAGCTGTCTTACTGTCATGAAGCAATCAAGTGGTTAAAGCAGGTAAACGGTCTTAATGGGGTGGAAATCTGTGAGGAGGGCAGTGAAAGAGAGAGACTATATGCAGAAACTGCGACAGATTCAGACTCTGGAGGGGAGCTGAGGGGAGATGAGTAAAAAGGAAATAGTTTGTCCTTTTATTATCCACGCTCCATGTTTACATGCACATTCCTAGGCCTACAGGATTGTGAAGCTTTACCTGTACACCTATCACAAAGAGTAGCAAAGTGACCTTCAGATTAAAACTCACAGAGAAAATTAGCACCCTGGCTCTCTGAGTGCCTGAATATTGCGAGCACGAGAGAGTGTGCATGTGTCATTGTGTATCTTAGTGTTGGTGGTTATAATGTGGAGGAGAAGGAAGGGAGACAAGCTAGTCATTTCACATTAGCGCAAAAGGGAAGGGGAGGTAATGGGAAAAGGACATGCAAACTATACTTTGTAGGGACCTGGTGAAAACATGCCACATGCAGCAGAAAGCTTGGTGTCCCCTTTGTTCCCAAGCTGTCATTTACTGAAACAAATAACCTCCTATTTCCACCTTTACATACTGGTTGCATCTGCCTTATCGAGATTTCCATCTGCTCACAGCCTCAACTCACTGTGCTCTTATTACCTCCCATTACGATTACTTCAGTTTCCTCCTTGCTAGTCTCAGTGATTATCTCCTTTCTCAAGCTTTGGGGCCAGGCCATAGGTCTATACAGTGTCTGGCTGGGGCACAAAACTCTTTTATTACCCTTCTATTTACAATCCTGAAGCCCAGCAAATACAAATTCCCCCAAGAGCTAGTTCCAGCTCCAGCTAAAATTGTTCTCATGCATGTTGCAGGGAATGAGCGGGAATTCCCCTGCAGTAAGACCTGCCAGCTGTTGGACTCAGAGGCAGCCATTTTGCTGGCCTTGAGGGCAGGGAAACTGTCGCTCCTCCTCGATGCTCAAAGCTCCATCTACCGGTGCCCCGGCAGTGTGAAGCCTCTAGGGAGGACAAATAGGGGCAAAGGAGTAGGTGGCCACCAGCTGTCTCAGGGAGGGCCTTGCTAGCAAGGATGGGATGAAGTGAAGTGGAACTAGGCAGTGGCTCCAAGGAGGAATAGAGTCACTGATGGTGAGCATGCAATGGGAACAGAATGGGGAGGAGACGGCATGAGGGAAACCCCTATCCCCAGCCTCTTCACCTTCAGCTCTTGTGCCCCCCGCTCCTCATTTCTGTCCCCCCCATCCCCCATCCTGTTTCTCTTTGAGCTTCTCTTCCCCTGCAGAGATAGGTCAGTCTCCAATATCAATCTGGGTTAGCCTGGCCATAGGAACAAATTCACCCATCTCCCTGAAAGGTGTCAAATGATCTCATTCGCAGCTGATCTCTCTGAACAATGCCTCCAGCACACAGCAAGGTTCAGCCTCTGATTATATGCTTTGATAAAGGTGGAGCATGAGGGCAAAAAGTTTCAGAACTGATGCCCTACGGGTCAGTGCTTTGTTTGCTATGAGGGGGCTTCTGCTTCTTCCACTTGGGAGACTGTTCCACACTAATCAATAGCACCATTAGGCCTTTTTGTTCTGTTACTCAATTAACATTTTCCTTTTCTTCATTTAATTTCATTACTTTTATTTATTCCCAGCTAAAAATCCCTGTTAAAACAGAATTAAGATTGAGCATATGTGTCAGTAATTTAAAGGTATAAAACATTCCAGGGATGTTGTAACGAAGCATTACAAACACAGATATTTCAGAGTTAAGGTCACATAGAAAAAGAAATCCAAGCAAGGTAAGAAATGGATAGCTCAAGCAAAGCCTGCTCCTTCATCACATACTACAAGTTTGCTTTCTTTATTTTAATACCACACTGTCTCCTCATTTCAGTAGTTCTCAAGCTTCCCCTTCTCCATCTCATCAGACATAAGCTACTTGTCTTCACTTTCAAAGCCTTAGGTAACATGAGGATGGGCTGCCAATCATCTTATATGCTATCGAGGTGTTGACTCCCACCTCCGATGGACCACAGATGTCCGCCTTCTTCACCCACTCATTAAACTTTCAAACAAGCACCTTTGTGCTTTCTCCCATGCTGCTCCTCATCTATAGGAGAAGCTCCCCATACTCATCCACAAAACCACCGCACTCTCCTCCTTCAAAACCCTTCTTAAAATTCTCCTTGCCATGTTTACTACAAAAAACTTGACAATGGTTCAGCAGCTGGTGTCCTAAAACCACTGCCTGTCACGGGGACCAATACCGTTGGATTGTTTTCTTGTACACTCCATGTCTAGCTGTATTCATCTGTCTCTCATTGTATACTTGGATTGCAAGCTGTTTGGAATAGAGACCATCATTTTGTTCTGTGTTTTGTACAGCGCCTAGCACAGGGGGGTCCTGCTCTGTGACGGGGGCTCCTAGGCACTACATCAATACAAATAATAAATAATAATACCAGTGCTCACCTAAGTTCCCTCTATGTAACCTATTAAGCACAACACAGGCACTCAGGGCTGCGGCAGGGAGAGATGCCTCTCCGCCAGCCCCAGACCTGCCATGGCTGGGGGAGAGACACCCATTCCCCGGCCCCAACCCAGCCCAGCCCCAGACCTGCCGCAGCCAGGGGAGAAGCACCTCTCCTCCAGCCCCAACCCAGCGCCGCCCATGGACCGGCCGTGGGAGAGGCGTGCACCCCTCCCCCGGCCCCAACCCAATCCTGGCCTGGACCTGCCATGGCAGGGGGAGAGGTGTGCCTCCCCTGGCCCCAACCCAGCCCCGGCCCTGCCGCAGCCGGAGGAGATGTGCCTCTTCCCCCCCAGCTTAGGTGCTGCTGTGGGGAGAGAGAGCTGGGGGAGAGTCCTCTCTCCCCACTGTAGCCTTGGGGCAGCCTGCACCCCAAATCACTCATCCCGAGCCCCACCCCCGAGCCTGCACCCCCCCGCCCGAGCCCCCCCCCCCCCCCCGCACCCTTAACCCTCTGCCCCAGCCCTGTGTCCCCTCCCACACTCCAAACCCCTAGGCCTCACCCCCGCCACATGAATTTTGTTATGTGCACCAATACGAAGGTGATGTGTTACACATCACCTCCCTATTGGTGCACAACACAGAATTCATTCCGCACATGGGTGGGAAAAATTCGAGAAAACACTGGTGCTCACCCATACAAACTGGTATTGAACATGTCGCTGCCCCTTGCATTTTGCTGCCCTAGGTGACTACTTGTACAGTGTGTACAATGAAGTCAGCCCTGGTTTCAAAGCCCCCAAATGCAATGGCCTTCAAATACCCTCCAGCTGGATACAATGAGGCCACCAAATACCAGCCAACTCAGCAAAGATCAGGGGTTTGTTTTTTTTTTTATTGCATTCAAAATGAACACTCGTAGTGAATCCATGAAATAAATCAAAATAGACAAGTCCTCTGCTTTGAAAATCTCTCTCGGCACAGCGGATGCTCAGCCATCAGCCATCTTCTCCTAAGCCAAGATGACCTCACCAACTCTACACACACGCTGAGCAAATCACAACCAAGTACAAAGTACCGATTTCTCTGTGGATTGTTTGACAGAGCTCAGGGTGTTTACTTCTCAGTTTTCTCAAGTTAATGTCCTGTGAATGCTTCTTTACATTGGTCTGGCTGGAAGAGAAAACTCTTGACTGTTTCTTTCATCCTCCAGTCAGTTAACTTAACTTAACAGTGAGGCTGGATGAGGGTCAAGTACTGGAGCCTGAAGGCCACCGGCGTTAGATGTGTATGCCCTTCTTTGCATCAGTGTATCCTTCTGTTTGGTGTGAGCCACCAAAAAAGTCTGATCTTATCCTCGAATTCTAACTTAGAGGGTCATACAACAAAATGGTGCGTTTGTAACAATATTAATGTGTGTATTAGGATAAAGTAGATATACAAATAAGTTTACATTGTTTTTTGTACTTGAATCTGTGAATCCAGGCATGGATACCCATACAAACATTGTCTGAGGTTTTACATTGAAATTTCGGTGCCCAGAATGGACACTTAAGTGCTGAGCGCCCAAATTCAGAATTTGAAAATCCTGTTTACGTGCCTTCCTTAATGAGCCATGGTCTAACTCCATGGACTAAATCTCTGTGCATTTTTGTGTTTATAAAAGAAGTATCAAAACAGATAGATGCAATTAGATTTTCTTTATGGGTGTTATGGATGGATTAAATACATCCTTAGTGTAACTTCACTAAAGTCAACATTAGGAATGATTTTGACCCATTATAGTTAGTTTGAATGAATAATATCCTACATTTATGAATCACACTTCATATCAGTCATGTACATCAGACCAGTTGTGTAATTATATACAGGAATAACCACAGACATTCAGGTGGAAGGCAGCAGCGGCAGGTGGCAGGGCAACACACTCTACCATAGAAGGCTGCAGGAGGTGATTCTGCGCTAAGAATAGTGGGGGGAACCCCTCGTGTCTTACAAAAAGTGCCGTGGGGGTTGAAGTCTGTGCATTTGGCTGACAGGGTGCAGCTCCAGGCCTGGATTTGGGCTTAAAGACTCCCTTTTTGAAACACATTACAACAAAAACGTACGTTTTTAGGAACTCTTCCCCCATGGTAAATTGCATGGAACTCAATGTGTCCATCTTAGAAGGCCTAAATTAGCCCTCACAGCTCCAGTGAGTTTAGATATTTTAAACCAATTTTGCAGGCCACATTGCCATATCTTTCCCCTGGTTCATCATTGCAACCACGTTACCCCAAAGAAATTAAAGTGATGTTACTGCTTGGAAATCGTGCTGGTCTGACAGTAGTAGACTGCAAGTCACAGAGTTTAAGGCCAGATGGGACCACCAGATTATCTAGTCTGACCTCCTGCATATCACAGGCCACCAACAGCACCTGCATACTAAACCCAACAAAATGCTGAAGCCCTATGTTATCAGAGTAAGAACAATCTGCATAGCGGTGGTGTAACCTTCCTCCATACTGCTTAACAGGGGGCATAAATCCCAACCAGGAGAGACTTGTGGTAAGGCTGAAAGAGTAAATCAGTCTCCATCAGGAGTAAATCAGCAGGTTTAAAACAAATACAAGGAAGTTCTTCTTCACGCAGTGCACAGTCAACTTGTGGAACTCCTTACCTGAGGAGGTTGTGAAGGCTAGGACTATAACAGCGTTTAAAAGAGAACTGGATAAATTCATGGTGGTTAAGTCCATTAATGGCTATTAGCCAGGATGGGTAAGGAATGGTGTCCCTAGCCTCTGTTTGTCAGAGGATGGAGATGGATGGCAGGAGAGAGATCACTTGATCATTGCCTGTTGGTCCACTCCCTCTGGGGCACCTGGCATTGGCCACTGTCGGTAGACAGGATACTGGGCTAGATGGACCTTTGGTCTGACCCGGTACGGCCGTTCTTATGTTATGTTCCATTCCCATTCACTCCTTTGCTCCTCTTCTGAGATTACCACACAAGGGTCTGATCCTTCAGTCCCTCATGCAGGCAAAATGCCTATTAATCTCATTGGGGGAGTTGCATGTATTATGCCCAAATGATCAGACCCCAGAGGGTGTCAGTTATGACAAGTGCCCTGTTCTCTTTTGTGATATATACATCTGTCCTCATGAGGGACTGGACTTAGATCACCAAATTATTTAATAGGGGCTACTGTACAGCCGTCAGCTGGTAATGCTTTTGGTTCACTAATGATTCCAAGTTGGATTCACACCAGTGAGGGAGAGGTGAAGGCTTCCATAACCTATTATTACCAGACCCCAGCCATGGATTCCCTTCCCACAATAGGCATGTCTGAGGGACAATTCACAGAAAGCAGACTGTGTACGTGATTACTTGTATTATATTAAAATAGTGGAAGGAGACCATTTAAAATATTCACTCACAACTCCCACTCCCCAGCCCCTGGTTTTTGTTTTGGTCTGGGATTTTATGTGAGGGCGGGGTATATAGGCTCAGCTGTGCATTTGGATTTTGTTATAACCACTGCGCCTTTCTATGGGGCTGATATTTTGAAGAGCAGAAACATGTTCAGCTTGCTAGGCATGGGGAAGCCTTGCAAAGTGAAGTGTGTGCGGTTCTCCTGTGAACTTTGAAGGAAAGTGGTAGGGGGCACTCGATGATAAGTGGAGCGAGGAAAAACAGGAATTAAACTTAAGTAAAGGTCGCATAATGCAAGGGGCTGCATCTCGCCACCACAAACTTTCCACTGTAGCAGAAACCCAACAAAATGCCTCATTAAAACTTTCCTCTTTTCGCTTCAACTAATGAGGTGGGGGAGAGGGGGTGTCTGTTTGGCCCCAGCATCGTGACTTGGTTTTGCAAAGAAAAGTTGGACAGCAAGTGCTTGTCTGCAAGATCCCCTCCATTAAGCTTCCTCCTGTAACGCGAGTGTGAGCTCGCACCGTTGTCTGCTCTGTTGTCATGCCAGACTGCACAAGCACCGAGCGATCTTTCCCCTCCCGGAAGGAGATTAGATCTAAGTACATCCCTCAAGCCGCAGCCCCGAGGAAGGCAGCGGGTGGGTCCCGGTTTTCGGGCTAGAGCACTCCAGCCTAGGTCAGGGCCCGTGTGGAAGGGATCACAGAGGCGCTCCGGATTGTCACACTGGTAGTGATTAGCGAGTCCTCGGGCCGGACTGCTGGGAGCACACTGGCTCAGGAGCCGTCCCTGGCCGGGCGCTACCTTGGCTTCTCCTGCCTGTGTTTTAATGCCCTACAATACCATTAATTAAAGAGATCTCTCTGATTGGGCGGCTGGTGAATCCCAGCGGGCCCCTCTCTGTAATATAACGGGCGGCTGGGAAAGGAGATGATTCATATCCCGCCCCCAGCCAGGGCACAGCGCGGTGCTAGCCAGACCTGAACGAGACCCAGACAGACCCACAGCCACCCAGCCAGGGCGCGCACACCCCCGGGAGGGGGCGCACACCCGAGATCCCAGCGGGGCGCAGAGCGAGATCCGAGAGGGGCGCAGACCCCGCGATCCCCCAGGGCGCAGGAGGGGGGCGCAGCGCAGCGCAGGAGGGGCGCAGACCCCAGCGCGGGAGGGGGGGGGGAAGGCGCAGGGAAAGTGCCCCGTGCGCCCATGAGTGTTGCCCAGGGAGCCGAGCTCTTCCCGGGCTCCGGGGACCTCCCCGAGAAGGCGATGGCCGAGCTGAAGTCCCTGGGCAGCGACCCCTACCTGGCCCTGGCTCAGAGCTACGGCCAGTCCGCCTTCGCCTACGGCCCGGGGCGCGGCGCGGCGGAGAGCCCGCGGGGCTACGCGGGCGGCGGCGGGGCTTTCCACCCCAACCCGCTGGGCAAGTCGGCGGAGAGCAGCGGCGAGCAGAGCGGGGACGAGGAGGACGCCTTCGAGCCGGCCCAGGGGAGCCCGGCGTACGAGCGGGACGGCAAACTCAAGGCGGGCGCCCTGGGGAAGAAGCCCAAGGAGCAGCGCTCGCTGCGGCTCAGCATCAACGCCCGGGAGCGCCGGAGGATGCACGACCTGAACGACGCGCTGGACGGGCTGCGCTCGGTCATCCCCTACGCCCACAGCCCCTCGGTGAGGAAACTTTCCAAAATCGCCACCCTGCTGCTGGCCAAGAACTACATCCTCATGCAGGCGCAGGCTCTGGAGGAGATGAGGCGGCTCGTGGCCTATCTGAACCCAGGGCAGAGCCTCAGCGCCCCTCTCCCTGCCACACTCAACCCCTTCGGACAGTCAGCGGTGTACCCCTTCTCGGGCACAGCCCTGCCCAGCTGCCCTGAGAAATGCACTGCCTTCCCTGGCACAACCTCCACGCTCTGCAAACACTGTCATGATAAACCTTGATTTCTTTTGCCCGTCCGCTTTTCTTCCCACTCCATCAGCCCCGGCTTCCAACCATCAGTTAAGTTTCTCTTTTTTTTTTTTTCTTTTGTATTTTACTATTTCTTTTGCTCTCTCATTGGGAAATATTTGAAAGCTGTTTGGACAAAACAACCCCGCCGTTTTAAAGTTCACTTCGCTAAAATTCTGTAAAATGCTCCCCACCCCTCCATGGGTTTTAATGCAATCATGCTGCTTGCAACTTTCTGTCGTGTTTTTTTTATTTTCTTCCCAGCCTGTTCATGGATTAACTTTGGCCTATCAACTTGCTTTGGCCCACAAAGTTTCTTGGTCCGTTTAAACAAAGTTTTTTAAAACACACCCATACAGAGAGAGAGAAAATCTGGAAATGGAAATCTCAGTGAGTTTTCTTTGGATTGATCAACCTGGGTAAAAACTATGCAATGTTTTCAGAATGCAAAATCACCTATAAAAAGGGGGAAATTAATCTAATAGTGCCCAAGAATTAAACTAAAATGCCATCTGATCAGCTCTCAGGTGTTTGTTGTGGGGTTGGTAAAACCATGGAAGCTTAACAATTATTAGTTTATTTTCAAGTTAAGAACCCATTCTTGGACTGACAAAAGTATTTTGATTGTACACTGTTGCCTGCTTTTTTGCCTGTTTCTCAACTTGGTTGGGTTTTCCAGATGATTTTCCAAAGTCATTGCTCATCTTTGGTAAACAAAACATAAAATCACTCAACGTATTAAAATGTATTTATAACAAATAAAAGACATGAATAACCACTTACTCTGTCCTACATCTCTCTAAACCAGTTGGCAGTCTAAGCAAAATAAATGATGAAGTCAATGTAAGGTGTAAAGAAACATCATTTGGATTAGACTGGTGGAAGTTAGGTGAGTGAGTCAGTTTTTAAAAATACTATTGGATAACTCCATTTCAATATACTTTTTTTTTTTTTTTTTTTTTTCCTTAAATTTTGAAGGGGGGGGGAAGTGATTTACTCATGTCATTTAAAGAGAAATAGTCTGGGGATAGGTTGGTTTGAGTTTGTGCATTTGGATACTTGACTAAAGTCTTTGTCCTCAAAGCTGCAGCTTTATTAGAAGGGGATACCTTAGCAGTTATTTTTGTAAGAGTTTAATGCTCAGAACAAAATAAAACATGCCAGAGATGACTATAAACGATTGTTTGAAATCACTGCTATTCTATTTGCTTGGTTCTCTATTGTATCTGCAAATCCTAATCCCATATTATGTCAGAAGCTTGGCCCACTGTGATCACTAAACCAAAAGCTCTCTCCAAGTGTGTGTCACATTGGTGCAAGTTACCAAGTGAGCTCTGTAGCTAGTCCCTAAATTGTTGGGATTTTTTTTAATGCTGTGATGCCTTGTATGCTTCACAAATCATTATATAATAATAATTGAGGTGCATTCTGTGATTTGTGTTCAGACAGGAATACCCACCACCCAATGTCAGAGCGACCACGTAAACTGGTACAGTAGCAGCCTGAGGGGCTAGACCTGTCCATGGCCATTTGTGTTAGGAATGGGGTGTAACTATTTAGGGTTATTAAACCAATTTCCATGGCTGTCGCCAGTGTTATGCTAATTTGGCAAGGACTGCAGTCCCTCTAAAGCTGCTTGTCTGTAGTATTTAATTTTAATTAATACATTTCCAAAAGACTTTTGTATTTGCAAAATGAAGTGTGTGATTAAGCCTCATTCGTACAGACATATGCTTAAAACTGGTTTCTACTCATTTCCATTTTTATTTCTTCATCCCTCCCTTTTTTTTTTTTCAGAAGACCAGTTTATCTGTTTTTATGTGTCAAGACAAAGAGAGAGCGAGATGAGACACAAAAGTATGTTTAAAACACTTCTGACAAAACTAAAGGCAAGAAGAACCATTGCTGAAGCAAAAACGACTAGGAAATACAAAAATCATTTTAAATTCTGCAGACTGAGTCAGTGCCAGAAATGATTTTCAACACAGGTTCAATTTTAACACTAAAGCATGATTTTATGATAAACATTTATTAATTCTAGCTGAAAGCGCTGGAAACAGAGCAGTTGGTGTTATTTAAATGCAGACTAGTTTAATTATTAAGTTTCCACTCTTATTAAAATAGCTGTAGAATAAAGAATTTCACAGTTTCATATTAAAAACAAGCTTGTTTGATTCAGAGATGATCATTAATAACGATGGGGTTTATAATTGCTTCTTTTTCTGATAGCTTAAGGAAGTCTCCAAGGATATAAGGTGTATTGTAGAACAATGCTATTGGGTATAATTTTATTGATTAACTTTTATCTCCATTTTCCAGTAAAAAAATGCTTCCTTATTTTGTCACATCCATCCTCAGATTAAAATATCCACTTTCTAAGGGACCTTGAGATATTCAGAACTCTGCTCAGAACCAATTTTGAATTAAATGCTCTCATACCTAGTAGGATAAAAATGGAATTTCAAACATAGAAGATCAAGAAAATCATATGAAAATGTGGCCAAGGTTACAGTATCTAAGTACTTTTTAAAAGCTGGACATTCAAAAACAGAAGTCTAGAATTCACCACAGTAATGTTAAAATAACGTCTAAGACATGACTAAAAATATACATCAAGGTGTATATTTATAACTTAGAAGTAGAGAAAATCTACTTATTTCCTTTTTCTTTCCTGCATATAGCACCAGTATAGCATTTAACTAGAACAGAGTAAACCATAACTATTTAATGGTTAGTCTGAAAGCTAGGCACTATGATAAATTGTTTCCATCTAACAGTGTCTGCAGTACTTACAAACTTTTACACGGGCAAGCAACCCTTCTTCTGTTTTCTTGTTAACCAGAAGGTGTCTGCTTCAGTTAAATTTATATCTTATATTTGTAATGTTGTTAAAGTCTCAGTGAGGATAATTCCTAACTTTGGATGAAAGAAATCCGGTTGTGTCCGCACTTCTCTAATAATACCTAATGCGAGAATATTGCATTTGCAGGTACAGTATCTTCAGAGTTAACCTTGCAATAAATTGACAACATCCTACAGATTGTCATTTGATTTCACCCTTTTCATGTAATTTTCAGTTCAAATTATATTTTATATTTGTGAGAATAAAATTTGTGGCATTCAGCAATTTTTAGGGGGTGCAAAAGGAGGATTTTGAAATTTTGAGAACCCGTTTTTATGTTAAAATACTCTTGTTCTTATCTTGCCTAGCCTTCATTTTAATATTAATTGTGTTGTATGCTCAGATAATACTGAAATGCAGCTTGTGTGTATGAATCTATTAATTATCTTATTACTGTTCTCCTTAATTTAATAGAAAATACACTGAATGTCAGCTTTAATTAAAAATATTATTTTCTAGTTCCATTTAGTTTTCCAAACTTTAAGAGCAGCTGGTGTGAAACACCTTTAGAAAGACAGGCAAAGAGGGAAATGGTTCTCAAGTATCTGTCGCTTGTAAGATATGTAATGTTAGTCACTAACATTAATGTTTTTCTAATCAGTATAATCTTATTAACTGTGAGTAGGAAACAGTTGTCAATTTGCATTGCTAATGTCAAATCTTGGGGGAAGTGTTCTTTAGATTACAAGATAAAACTTGATTAACCAAATACAGGGAAGCAACAGGTTTGAAGATGAGGAGTCCAGAGTACAGCAGTCTACTTTTAATTCTCTTTGCTGAAACCCAGTCAGTTACAACTTATAGAATGTAGTAAAGCTAATGAAGCCTTTTACTACCCTTTAACCATCATGAGTATCCAGTTTTCTGCTAGAAACCAGGCTTCTCTGAATTCCCAAAGCAGTCAGTCATAGCACAATTTAAGTTATAATTCTATATCTTTGTTGTAGTCATTCTTTCCGTATACATTTCTACGATTTAAGTCTTTAGTAGAAGTGATGTTTATAAGGAAGCAATGGGTGTGGGGCCCAATCCTGCTCCCATTGAAGTAATTGGCAAAACTTCTACTAACTGCAGTGGAGCCATTGCTTTATAGAACTCAAATTGTGAACTGAAAGCAATACGATGCAACTCTATTTATTGTAAAAAGCATCAAAAGGAGCAGGAAATTTATACAGCCTTTATCCCTTTACTGTTTTAGACCTGCACCATGGTTACAAAGTATGGACCACTGGTGGATGCAGGCCTCAATGTACTGCTTCCACATACTTAGAGCAAGCCAGGTATTGCCAACTGGGTCCTGGCTGAGTGGTATTTAAGTTATTGAAAGCAAAGTATCCCAGCGTAGCAAGTTCCTGGCCTCTCTTTCCAAAACACAGACTATTTCGAGTGACTCAGTCTACAAGGCCAAAACTAGGCATTCAGTGTTATGAAGGGGGGGGGGGGGAATAAGTAAGTGAACAGTAGGATACTTAGCACAGAGACCATCCTGCAAAGCACTAGTAGATACCAGGGTAAAATATTCTACATATTAATATTCAATACCAAAAAGAATAATGAACTGAAGCCTGCAAAGCGTTTGCATCATTTTATGAACTAAGTCGTCTAAACTATAGTACTAATGTTGTGGCTTCAGAGGGATTTTTATATTTAGCAGGACAGAAAGGTACTGCATCCCCTCTGCAAAATGAAACAAGATTGTTTAGTTGGCATTAAGATGGTGTAGATTTGGAAAAGTTCAAATATTCGCATAAATTTACAAATACATGTCCATTAACATTATTCCAAATGTAAAAGGCTTGGTTTTACAGCATTATTAAAGCTAATATACATTATTATTACATGTGCTTTGTTGCCCAACATGTAATTTTACAGTATATGAAACATCCAAAGAGCAGTTTTATCCTAAGTTAACACAATTTTTTTTAAACAATCTAATGCACAAAACAATAATTTTAATTACAAATCTGCTTTCACTCCACTGTCTTCTGACAGAGTTATGATTGGTATTGCAAAGCAGAAAAGTTTCATTAAATCCTTATTAATGCAGAAAAGACTGATTACAGTAATTTTGATAATGTAAATTTGTTTGTGATATGTCTTTAGTCTTTAATCCCCTTCAGTATCCTATTCAATGGGAAATGAAAAAGAGGGATTTGTGATGTTTTAAACCATGGATGCTTCTCATATAATTTTTCTTGTATCTGAAATATAAAATTCACTATATAAATATAACAAAATATTTTCCTACTAAATTAGAAACCTGTTACTCAAATTTAAAAACTGCAGATATCTTGCAATTAACTAGAACAACTTGTATCAAGGTACAGTGTTCTGTCATTAAATTGAGGCATACATTTATAAAAGAAATCAGCCAGCAACATGGAAAAATACACTACTGTATGTTGATTTTTTTCAAATCTATATTTGAGATTTCTGCCATTCTCGTAGAGTAATCTTCAAAATATGATTTTCAGCATGACTGTGGTTAATTTTTTCCCCCGATTTAAAAAAAGCTGGAATGTATTCATGGATCAATAAACACATGCCCATTTCTTAAAATCTAATTTCTAAAATTCTCTATTTATATATATCAGATCATTTTCAAGTAATCCAATTTAACCTTTAAACTATTCCTAATCAACTCTACAAACACTAAAACTTGATTTAATATTTATTCTCCAAATTCATAAAAGCTGCATGCTTACATTCTTAAATGTTAATTTTGAAACTAAAACAAACATGTTTGTCTAAATAATAATTTTATCTGTGCAAATAAAGACAACAAAATTGGTTTGCAGTATTCTTCTGCTACATTTTTATGGAAGATAGGGAAACTGGAAGATGTAAGCCTAACACAAGATAATCCACAAATATCTAAGGACGTACATAATGTGGAATGAGAACAAACATGTATTCAAAATTATTACATTTACAGAATAATTCAAAATTCCGTTTCTGTATCCTTTAAACAAGTTAGTTACATTTTTAAATCTCTGATCAAAATGAATCATGTTCAGTAAAATTAGCCTTAAAAAACAAAATGTGTGTATATGATTAACCTCTAATCTCCTGCACTAACATTAGTGTTTTGTTCATTTATCTGTATTAAAACAAAATTTTAGATTTAATATAACCCAATCCTCATAAGCTACCAATGGGAAAATCAATCTGCTCTTTTGCCTTAAGTATTTCAAAGAGAAAAACATGGCTGAGCAAAAAAACATCACCACAGTTTTTCCTCCAAGCCCACTTTTGTCTAAAGTAATGAGGCCATAGTCAGTTGGTTCCAAAAAGCGTCGTGATTTAGTGTGACGTACAGTGAATCATTGCAGATCCATTCGGACTGCATTCGTTATTTTAATGAGACAGAGGCAAATCTGTTTTTTGGCCGCAAACCCTAAGATGCAAGCATAATGCGAAATGTTTGCTGATTGCCACAAGGCAACTGACATTATGGATTTTTATCGCCACCATTATGTGGCTTAAAATTTGCCACATCCAAAGATATTTACCCCCTTCATTTTTACTACAAGTGACACAAAAGTTGCAAAGCTAATGAAAAAAGCCTACTTAATTTCCATGCTTTAAACTTTGCTTAGCGTTTTAGGCTCTATAATTTTTAATATTATTAACATGTTCACAAAAGAGAAGGAAAAATCTCCACCAGAACCTGAACGCGGTCACCCAAAAAAGGTCATATTCAACTGGGCGACAACACCACTGGGAACCCACCAGCCTCCGCTTGATGTAGTATCAGAAATGACAATGAGGCAGACATATCTCTGCAGAAACAGTAATCAGAGTAATGGTGTTTGTAAGAATTTACTAGTGCTGAACTTTTGTATATTCTGTAGAAATGTTTCCTCTTCTTTAGTGATACCAGTAGGGAAATTATCATTTATTTGCCTTCCAGTAAATGGCAGGCCAATCGATTGAGGGGAAAAAAATGATAAATTCACCTGTATTTATGTTTCTGTATATCTATGTGTATATTCACACACACACATATATATATATAATATGTATGTGTGCACAGTTACGATATATAACATATATTCACAAACACTTTTATAAACACACAGGAAAGTATGTGTGTGATTTGTATCTCTAACTTATTTATATGTACACATGAACTGTGCCTTTTTCATTTCGGTTTGTTTTTGTATTAGACTATTACGGAATTGCATTTAATCTAGTACAATGTATAATTTGATGCTAGAGACTAATACATTGCACATACTTACAAACTACTTCAAAACTGCTCTAGCCTGCACAATATGACAGTATAATGAAAACATGGACTTTGATGAAAGAAACTATTTCTAATCATTTTGACTTCATTTAAAAAAAATCAGTGTATGGTTTGGATTGTTGGGTTTTGGTTTTTGTTATTTTTAATCTTTCCTACTTCATCATAATGGCAGCATCCAAATACTTGAACTGTCATTTTTTTGAATGACTCAGTACTTGGTCATATTCAGTGTAATGCATTGTGCTATTCACAAGAGAAGTCCTGGAAAAATCCTTATGCCACTGATTTGAGAATTATACTGCCTTAAATATTCCTTATCTCCTGGCAGCTTCAGTGTAAAGTAGACTAAACAAGTGACAGCCATAGTGGGCATGCTCAGTATTTACAAAAGAACTGAGGCTGTAGGGGGAAAAGATGAAAATCTCTTGCAAAATGTTAAAATGGCTGCTGACTTGGAGGCCTCTGGGTTAGTTTACATACTTTCCATTGTCCAAGAAAATAGAATTTTTCTTATAACAAGTTTTCTCCCCTTGGCTTTTTTCCCCCCTTGCTGCCTCAGTCAGCTTCTAAAAGATTTGAGAATAGAAAACATTTTAGTTACAGGAGCTCTATTACTTTAACATTCTCCTTTGTGATTAAATATGGCACTGTATGGAATAATACAGGTGCCAAGAGAATGCACTACATAGGCAAGTTCATTCCTGTACTACTCACATCTTCCATTGGGCCCACCCTGGCAAAGAGAAGCGCTAGACTTGCTTGCAGCAGTATATAAAAATATACTTTTTTTTCCTGTGCATTTCAACAGAATACCTTTATGGAATGTTTCCTTCATTCTTAGTGGTCTGGGGTCCGATAGTCATTTATGTTTTATTTCATTAACAAGGTGGGGGGAGGAGGAGGGAGAAATCTCTTGAGAGGCAACTTTTCCTATTTTTGATTTTCATGGGAATTTGATAGCAGAAAAGGACCAGGCTGTGATCTCTTCACTTGCAGTTGTGAGTAGTTACTCACAAAAGCAGTCCCATGGGGAGTAAGGAGTTCGCAATCTGATGCTTACATGGAAGCAAAACTACAGAAAGGAGGATTTTCAAGATAAATGTGTCAAATATTTGTAGTTGGCTAGTTCTTTCTCCCTGTCAATTCAAAGACGTTTATATATTTTTTTTCTCATTTCTTTTTCTTAGATAAGCAGAGCTCATATGCAGCATCTGGGTTTCAGTAACGTCCTATTATTTTTTACTTAGTTTCTGACTACGGTGGCTAGAGGCATAAGAAGATCAAGAAGTCTACCGCCAGCCATACACTGACAGTGAATGAATGAGTGGCTCAACATATTTGAACCCAGGACCTTGTTGATTTGCAGCTGTTTGCTGTAATCGGTCGATTACACTGCTTTTTCAGTAATATTGACACTGACAATCATTTTTTCCTCTCTCTCTCTCTCTCTGCCTGGGTAGAATAAAGCCGTTATACTGGTGCTGTGTCACACACATCACCCCATGGCATCTTTTTCACCAAAGACATCCAGGGAAAAGGGGGTGTGGCTGGGTCCCTGCTTCCCAGTAATCCCCTGATGCTAGAACAGCCCCTTACAGATCTGAGGCAGCTTGAACTTGCACCGGAGACCAGCTAGTTCCCAAATATTCCCATCAAAGGAGTGTAAAGGTGGCTTAAAGAAGCCACCTGTTGCCTTTCTATCCCTCTGGTCTTGCATTGACCACAACTGAGCCACACCAGAGGATCTGGGCCAGAATTTTTAAATTGCCTGAAAGTAAAAATATGCTTGGGCAAAATGCATCTTTTTAATTGGTTTCCGAGTTTGTGTGTTCATTTCTGTCACTTCTAACTCTTGCAATGTGGGAAGTGACAGGCTCCGCACTAGATTCTAACTTGTGAATGTGAAATGACACTATTTTAATCTTTTCAGTGTTGGCAGTGGGCTTCTCCTTTGCCACTGTCTGCATCTTGGGCATGACTCAACCCAAGGGCTGCTGCCCCAGAAGGAAGAGTTTATGAAGTCAGTAACCTCAGTTTATGAAGACTCATGCACGGTGGAGGTGTCAGTACTATTACTGGTTTACCAATCCCCTTGTCCTTTTCCTCTTATAGAGAGAATATTAAGGCATCTCTAATAGGGATCCTTTTTTAATTTACATAGTCACATCCCTATAGTCTGTCCTTTCTTTTCTAACCTGCACTTTTTTGCCATTTCTCATCCTGTGGGATTTTGATTTATATAGATATAGATAGATATATTACTTCACTCCACAGCCAGCCAGTAGTTTCCATTCCAGGGTCCTTATCCTTCTCTCAGTTACACTACTTTTACACCAGTATAAATCCATTGAGTTCAATGGAGTTACTCCTGATTTAGGTGGTGCGAGAGGAGAGTCAGGCCTGTAACATTTACCTTTTGGGCCAACATTTTAAAGGCAATTTTCTTTCACTATTTCCTCACTATTTCCATGTCTATGCTCCCACTCTTCCCAAGATTTCCTGCATTGACACCACCACACATAGCTGATGATGTGGGTACCATTCAGCAAGCTAAATTAGATCCTGAACCTTTAAGTCTTCTACATGAACATTTAGCTCACAGCACACTGGGGAAGGGGGGGGAGTGAATTACCCCACACTAGCCTGCTACATTCTAACTGTCCACGTGGACTTTGCTAACCCACACTAACAGTTGATTGGTGCACCTTGATCTACCCCACTTTGAAATGAGAGTTGATTAAAGCAGACTAACAAACTGTTAGTGTACATCAGCAGGGTCCACATGATCAACTATGCATGGCAGGCTAGTTGCGGGGTAGATTCCCACCCCAGATTGCCATGTACTCAATGTTTGTGTAGACATGCCCTTAGTTTCTTCCATTCTGCAAGAAACAAGTTCGCCCCCCTCTTATTTAAAAGGCCTTTTCAGAAATGATGTGAAAATTGATTTTGAGTGAGAGAAACTCAGAGTCACTGTCTAAGGCCCCAGGAACATTTTTCTTCAAAACAGATGAAAAGGAAAATTTCACCAGGTGTAATACCTAGCTCTTATATAGCACTTTTCATTGGTAGATCTCAAAGCACTTTACATTATCCCCATTTTACAGATGGGGCAGATTTGTTCAGCCATAAGAATAATGAAAAGCATTTGCTAATAGTGGGGCATTTACTTTGAAGGGGCATATGATTCCCATTGATGTTAGTGTGGTTATAATGCTGATAATTTGCCCTTAAATCCTACATATTTCAGTTTGCAACCTAAAAAACCTATCCATTTACCTTAGGTGGGAAGGACTGTATCTGAGAGGCTGGACTCAGGAAACAGAAAGTGGTCACACATAATAGAGATGTCCAGGATATCATCACAACCCTAGGAGGGCTTTTAACCAATCCAGTAACAGAAAAGCTTGATGCTCTTTGATAACAATTTTCTAAATGCTTCTCTGTTGATTTTCTCTCTGCTTCCTGTACTGCCCCCTCCACACTGCTCCATTTGTTGGACTGACAAGTGTTGTTTGAATCAGAGAAGGGACTTGCTTTGGTTTTGGATCTCAATCCAGATCTGACCCCCAAATGTTTGGATGTGGGAGCTAGTTTGGACCAGCTGTGAAAATTCAGATCCAGATTTCAAAAATTTGTGGGCTTTTGAGTCCAGGGTTTTGATTTAAACCCATCTCTAGCCTGCCTATGAAGGACTCCAAATCAGATTTAAATCAAGGCATGAATAGATCTGGTGGTGGAATAGAAACCTATTGTTAATATTAAATCTTCTTTTTCCTCAACACAGTTCAGTTTTCTAGCTCTCTCTTTACCTGTCTGGGTTTTTATATAACAACCATCACCGTAGTATCGAAGCATCCAGGAATTGAAAAACAAATACCAATAACAATCCCTTTCTCTTCCTGTAGGAAAAGCAGCTTGGCTATTTTAGAGAGGGGTTATTTATTTATGTTTCGGCAAGTGTGTGAATGAATGAATGGGCTGTATGTTTTTGTGCCTGTGTGAGAAGAAAACTAGCTCGAAAAATTTGTAATACAAAGAAATCCTATGAGAAAAGAAGATCTTGCTACAAAGGAATCATTTCTGAAATCTAACATAAACAGAGTGTTCTGCCTCTGATTCAACCACTTCAGGTATAGGTTGTAGACCAGTAAAATCAGTAAGGGTCTAATGGTGTGACCAAGCCCGAAGATATGAGCTTAGACTATTCTGTCTCATCACTTACAGTAAGCTGGACCCAGTAAAAAGTAGCACCTCAGCACTACGAATACCATTGGCAACGATAGCTGTAATTGAAAGCAGCTCCCATTAAAGCAGCCAACTGGGGAAAGGTGTATAAACGTGGGCAAACAGTATAACCACTAAATAGGATGGGATAAAAATAATGAAGAGATTCATACGATACTCAAAGTAAACTGAGCTTGCAAGCTTTCTAAAAGTTTACTTCCTAAACTGGAAGGGGTACTGCAAAGAAGTTCTACAGCCATTACAGATGGTGAAAAGCGTACCGTGTAGATGTTGAACGTCATGCAGAGAGAATTATGGAATGACATGGGAAACACCAGAAAAACGACAAAGCAAAGTTGCAGCCACCACTCAAAGACATGGTGCAAACTATCAGAGAGAGAAAGTGACGCTGCCCAGGACAACTATAAGGCCTGGCCAACACTTAAAAGTTAGATTGACATAGAGACAGCTGTCAGGAGTGTGAAAAATCCACAGCCCCCTGGGAGCCATAGCTTTGCCAGCTAAGTCAACCGAAGAATGCTTCTATCAACCTAGCTACCATCGCTCATGGAGGTGGTGTTGCTACACAGATGGAAGAACCCCTTGCATTGGTGTAGGCTGCATCTACATAGATGTGCCAGTATAGCCTCCATAGCATAGATACTCTAAGGCAGGTCTGGTAGCAGAGGGAATCAGACCAGGGACTGAATGGAGACTGACTCAGAAAAAAGAACAGGAGTACTTGTGGCACCTTAGAGACTAACAAATTTATTTGAGCATAAGCTTTCATGTGCTACAGCCCACTTCTTCGGATGCATAGAATGGAACATATAGTAAGGAGATATATATACATATAGAACATGAAAAGGTGGAAGTAGCCATATTCATGTTCTGTATGTATATATATCTCCTTACTATATGTTCCATTCTATGCATTTGAAGAAGTGGGCTGTAGCCCACGAAAGCTTATGCTCAAATAAATTTGTTAAGTCTCTACGGTGCCACAAGTACTCCTGTTCTTTTTGCGGATACAGACTAACACGGCTGCTACTCTGAAACCTGACATAGAAAAGCGTCCCTGTTCAGGAGGGGTGCTTAAGCACATGCCTTACGTCCCAGTGAAGTCAATTGGGATTTAAGCAGGTGCTTTGGTGCTTTCTTGAACCAAGACCTACATTTGGGGAAGAGATCCAACGAACACTGAAAGCCTTGTGGACCCCACAGATGTGCAAGAGCAGCCTGACTTTGTCTTAGATGAGGTCAGGCTGGAGAAAAGGCTACTGTACGTGGTGACTGTTGTGGTTGTGATATGAGGCTGATGGCATGAAAATCAAGCAGCCTTATCTATCACAACTGAACAGTGAAAATGCCATCTTGAAAATGCTCTGATTTCGATTAAGACCACTACCACACACTGGAAAAATAAAGGCCTCTCACATTGCATATGTAAGATAGAAAAAACAATCTGAGTGCACGGTACTTAATAATACATTTCTGAAATACATTCTTCTGTACGCCATTCTATGTGTACATATGACTAATATAATGTGAAAGTGACCTAACACAGTATGTTATTTGTCCTGCTATATTGTACAGATTCTATGAACAAATATTAAAGAAGCTGTGAAGCTGTCAGACTGTATAAAAACTACTTCTAGGTTACAGCTTCAGTTGCTAGAATTCAAAAGTGCAGCGATATTTTTAAAACAGTGTTTTCCCTGATAGATTTTTTTTTTTAATCAGAGTCCCTTACAATTACCAACTTTAAACATAGTAACAATTAGGGAAATGATCTGGAGTAACTATTTTCCCACCAAAGCCTGGCAAGTTAAAGTTCAAAGTATCTGGTAGAAAACATACTTACTAGTTCAAGAAACGTAACGACCATATTTTTGTTTCCACCATCCAAGAGAACTACAAATCATGAGGCCCAGGCAATGGAGGTTGCGGGGGGTGGGGGGAGGGAAGTGTTTAACCCATAACTATGTTTAACCCATAGCTAGAATATTTTTCATCCTCACAAGGACGTTAGACAAAATAAAATGAATTCTGGTGGAAGCGTGTGTCTCCCCGAAGTGGGCAAATGATAGGTTAAGAGAAAGCAAATGAAAGGTAAGATTAATAGCATTTATCATGGCAGATAGACTAGCAGTTTGCTAATTAAAGTTGTTAGAACATAGAAGCAGCCAAGGATCAGTGGCTTTTAATGAGGCTGTTGTAGGGTGATTTAGGTCTAATTTTCTGCTTAATAAGGCTGGTTTAAAAAGTAATTTTGTTGGGATGTGACTTTCCTAAACCTGTTCATTATCAGTGATGGGACTTCACATCAACACTTCAGGAAATGTTGTGTTTAATTAATATTGTGTCGGCAAGTAGATATGCTGACAGATGAGAAAAAAATTGATGAAGAACTTTCAAGGACATTGACTTCATTAAGCGGCTTCATTATAGTCTGAATAACTGGCTAAATATGTCATTTAAAAGATAATGCGCCACTTTCAACTTTTTTTTCCCCTTTGGTGGTTGTTGTTCATAGAGGTAAGAATAGGGACATTTCCAAAATAATTACTAAGAGGGGAAAAAAACAAGGTCAAGGGAACTGGTATACAAGGCTGCATCAGTTGCTTGGTTTTCTTCATGAGACTTCTAAGCAGTGGTGGGTTATTTAGAACAAAATATGATGCATCATTTACATTGAATTACCTTATGTTTTACTTGGAATAAATCAGGACTTTAATGGATAGTTACAATGTCTGCCCCATGCATAAGTAGCCATTCTCCATGGCACCCCTGAGACAAGACTGGAATTAAATTTTAGAAGGAATAAACCTTCCCTTTTATACAATACGTCCATGCATTATAAAGTACAGGTTTGAGAGGGATCAGTGCCCAGCTATAGCCATGAACATGGACATATTTACTTAAAGTCATTCTTCCAGCAGAATAAGGATGAAAGTTTGTGCATTTGAAAAGCATATTCAACTACTAAGCCCTGATCTTGCAAACACTTACACACACACACTTAACTTGATTTATGGGAGCGGTCCCATTGAAGCCAAAGTTAAACGTGTGTGAGTTTTTGCAGAATTGAGGCCCAATATCTTACACATGAATATCCAGTTATCCCAAAGAATACAAATAATACCCAACTCTTATATAGCCATCTCAAAGCATTTTACGGAAGAGGTCAACATCGGTATCCTCTTGATGCACAGAGTGAATGACTTGCCCAAGCTCAACCAGCACATCAGTGGCAAAGCCAGGAAAAGGACCCAGGTTGCCTAAGTCCTAGTCCAACCTAACACGCTTTACAAACTAAGCACAGGGGGAATCACTTCATTCATCAATGGGGTGAAGCAAAGAAAGACTTACAGCAATGCTCCAGTCCTAAAAAAAAGAAGTGATGCAACGCAAGTACCAGAAGTACTGTGTTCTAGCACAACTTGAGCACTGGTCCACAGATGAGGTGAATGTAGGAAGTAAAGAACATTTTATCCAGCTAAAATTGCAGGATGGACTGAGGTAGGCAATATGTCATTATCTGAGCTAAGATTTGGGCCAGACACAGGTGTCAACATCCCCCATTGCTGAAAAAAAATGACTTTAGTGGCTGTGAGTAGTCAGGACCTCAGTTTTCCATCTCACCTGAAAGATGACACCTTTGGTAGCCTCTTAAAACCATCCAGGAGCATTTGTTCAGTACTAGGTCAGTGGGCAGAGTGCCACATGCAGAATTGCCAATATTACTTTTTGTAGCATCTACTGGGAGTTCTTTGAAGGTCTTCCATTCAAATACTGACCTGACTTTGATTCTGCTTAAGGGTGAGTTCTGACAGGGTCAGAGTACGAGCAAACTAGGAAAGGACGACTCTTTTGGACAAGAAAATCCTGAAATCTGACCATTGTCACCCCTATAAAATTGTTTTACTGGGGTGGGGAAAAAAACAAGCATTTGACACAGCAACTATATCAGTGTGCGCCTGTGAAATGCATCCCTAAGGAATACTACGAACATTTCAGAGAAAACTCATGCTCTAAACCAGTGTTTCTCAATGACCGGTCCATGGACTGGTGCCAGTCCCTGAGATCTCCCCGACACCACTTAGGAAAACAGCAAGCCGGTCCGTGGTATCAAAAAGGTTGAGAGCTACTGCTCTAAACAATAAGCTGTTGCCATTTTCTGCATCTCAATTCACATTTTGTTACCCACTGAGCATCTCCTTTGAAAACACTTCCCCTCCTTTTACTTTTCAATTTCAGAGGTTTACCTTTAATTTAAACTTCATCATTTAGCCAAGAGAAGAGGACCAGGCAAGGGAGGGGAAAAGAGGTGCTGACTGCAGGTGACAGCTGGAGTTTATCCGACGCGTCAGTTCTCCTTAGCACCTCCATTTTGTTGCTGCTGTCACATTTGACCAACCCCTTTACAGCATGGGATTCACTAAAACATTCTGTGAACATGTGATCAGTCCTTTTATAGGTGGGAGAACTGTCTCTCCATATTTATATTTGTGTTTGTATTTATATTTAAGCATACATTTAGAGAGACATTTATATGGATAAATATTTTGTGTCCCACAGTGTGCTCACTTGAACTCTGCCCACATGCCAGCACCAGCCATCAATAATGACTCCTTATTTGGCCTTTTTGAGATGAGACAAACCCATGCAGCCCAATTGCTCTGTGATAATGTTGCAGATAACCTCATGCAATCACTGAAAATCTGAATTCACCCCAGCACTTGATTTCTATATATATTAAAAGGGATATTGTGGTTTTGGAAAAGGTCAGTGAAGCAATGGAGACACCCAATTCGCATGCACAGTTGTCATGATTGTGCATGTATAATGATCCCCAACACAGGTAAGCAGTCCGGTTTGAAACCAGAATTTTAAACACCAAAATACAGACATCTAGTACTGGAGCTAACCATTAGCTGCCAATAGTAGTAGGCTGCTATATGTTATGTGGACCCGGCCCTGGAGGAAGAGAACACAACACATACTTTATGAACACGTTACACCCAGATATATGTGGTATTTGCACATATAGGTAATCGCACATTAAAATGGCCATAAAGATCTATTTGCATGCACACTTACCTGATTCACACAGATGATCATGAAAGTTGCGTGTGCACATTCTGCTTTTAGCTGGTATATGAGCATGTGTGCCTAACCTTTTAGAAAATAAAGCCCTTATTCTTCATTGACAGCACGAAACGCTTAAGAACTGGGGTTTAGAGTGTATCTTTGGATCATCTCTGATAGAAAAAAACCTTCAGAGAGAGGTATTATTACTTTATAAAATTGCTTAGGTGCCTCATACATGTAGGCAATGCTTTATAAATACATAATAAGACAAGGGGCCAAACTGATCCCAGATCAAATGCCACTGCAGTAATTGCCACTCTCTGCACTCCTTCACACTAACCACTGAAAAATTACTATTGGTAGCCATAGATTAGGACCAGGAGAATCATTAGAAATATTTATTATGCTTTAGCGGAAAATATTTTGCTACATTTTTGTTCAGTCTTCATTCATTCCTCTGTGTTGACTTTATGCAATGTGCCTTGACAATTCCAGTAAGCCCTAGAACTGTGGTTGTTGCTCTGGGTTGTTTCCCGTAAGTAATAACTTTTCAAAGTCAGTGTGTGGGTGATGTTCCCGGTGGTTCTAGCTGCCTTCTGCATTGGTTATCATGTCCCCTGTCCATGGACATGGCCAGCACTAGGGTTACCATATGTTGTGCCTCCAAATGGAGGACACTCCATGGGGCCCCGCCCCCAGCCCCGCCCATGCCCCTGCCCCAACTCCGCCCCCTCCCCAAAGTCTCCGCCCCCTCCACTGCTTCCCGCGAATATTTGATTCGCGGGAAGCCTGAAGCAGGTAAGGGGGAGTGTGGGGGGAGGAGGCGCGGCCCAGGCTGGCCCCCCCCCGGCGGCTCCAGCCTGGGTCGGCTCGGGCCCTGGGGTGCTGGCCCCGGCCGACCACCCCCGGCCCGCCCAGCACTGCCGGCCCCGGCGGCCCGGCGCACCCCCCGGCTCCCGGCCCCGC
>NW_020664481.1:6717345-6847322 GCF_002925995.2 Terrapene triunguis
CCCCAAAAGCCGGACATGTCCGGGAAAATCCGGACGTATGGTAACCCTAGCCAGCACCTGCAAAAGGAAATCATTTCATTCTCAAGTTCTTGTGTATTATAATTTACGTCTGACTAATACAAGGAGTCACCCCATTATTATCCACCTTTTGCACTTTGTCTCCTGAAATTTAATTGGTTATCTAGGATCCTGGGTAAAATTCCAGACAGAGTTAATTCTGTAAATTGTGCCCACTGAAATCAAAAAGGTTGCACAGCTGTAAACTAAGGGCAGAATTTGGCCCTTTGCTTTCTAATGTAACTGCATGTTGGGATGGGTATGCGGCGGTAACTATCGTGCAAGGGTTTTTTTCTACAGTAACTCTCCCATCTCCTACTCAAGCCTTGGGAAGTTATGTTTTTCTGTCCATTAAGAATTTGTTTCCCTCATTTTTTTTCTTACACATTTAGGCGTATTGAATTGTATTAGTCATGTGTAAGCCCTGGTGCTGAAAATGATTTAAATCATCCTCTGTATATCACTCATTATTCTCTATGGAAGCCTTGCTTTTAATACCTTTATTCATGTGGTTTGTATAAATAATGAAAGCCAGAGGTCCCATCATTGATCTGTGCCATCCAGCTGGAAAAGATTCCATCTGTGCTCACTTTCCCTTGAGCCAATTTTCAGTACACTACAACAATCTCCTCTTAATTCCATGACTTGGCACCCTATACCTTAAACACCGTGACAGAGCTTGAGCATACGTTGTCTGAAAATCTAAGTACTAGTTAAGGTTTGCTACAGCCATTTTGCTTACTTTTATGTTGTTTAGTAAATATATAATTTAGTAAATATATAATTTGATTTACAGAATAAATACATGACAAGCCCTGCTGATATATGACCCTTTATATTTATGTATAGGCACTCATGCTTCTCCATTGCAACATTATCCTCTTTGTAATACTAATACGTTATGCTCACCTATGTAAGAGATATTTCAATCGCTTCTTTTTGTGCATGCAATCATTAGCCCAATTTTTTGTCAACAAATATATGCATGGGTGCATTATTTCAATTTCTGGGTTAAAGTTTCAAAAGGCTGAGACCCACCCTCCTTTTCTATGGGTATACTTTGCACTTGCTAAATGTGTGTCTGCTTTTTTGCCACTGCAAAATGAATTGCAGGTGCAAATCTGAGTACTTCCATTTCCAGCCACTCAACCTGTGCCTGTAAATCAAATAGTAGTGCAAATATTCAGATCTGAACCTGTATTTAATTGCAGACACCATGATGATGTGTATGGTAGAAAACCCTAGATAGAGAAATAGAAATTGTGTCCATAAATGAAAATGCATCCTTTTGAAAATTTGACCATTGGTGCACAAAGCCCATCTATGCATGTAAATCAAGATCAAATTGCTTAAGTGCCTCATATATGTAGGCAATGCTTTATAAATACATAATAAGACAGGTAAAATGTCATTTGCATGCCCAAATGAGTGTGCACAAAATAACTGTGCACACAGAATTGCACATGCATCAGATAGAGGTTGGGCTGAGATCCATTTCAAACTTTGCTTCTGCAAGTCTTGCCTGTTCTTGCACATAGACAGGTAGAGCCAGTGTATTGTATTGTTAAACTCTGCAAAACAACCGTTAGGAAATTTAAACACTTGGGGCCAGACCAGGTGCCCCGTTAAAGATGTTTTGTGTTGCTCTAGTGGTGCATAGCTTATTTAAAAATGGCTTAACCAGCTATAAGAATTCTCGCAGCGAAGGGGCATCCCCAGCTGATACAGCTCTGAAAATCAGACTATAAAAGACTTTCCTAAGGGACTATTGGATTAGACCTGGGTGCTAATCCTGGCTCTGCTTCTGACATGTATCATTTTGGACTATCCACTTAATCTTTCTGTGCCTCTTGTAGCCTTAGATAAATTGAGGGTGGAAATTGCATAATTACTAACAGATTCTTTACTCAGGCGGCTATGTAAGAAATTGTATTGAATTGAGACTGGTGGAGCAAACAATTAGAAACACGAAGACTTTACTTAAGATCCAAATAAATCCAAGCCTAAGTATAATTATATAAAAACAGATACATATAACAAAATACCCCCTGGATTGTGCTTACTTACAGCTTTAGGCTGGTACAAACTGAAGCAATCCCCCATTGTTGATATACTTACAACCTTGTGCATATTTACAACCTTGTGGAGACTGATAACAGAAAGATAGAAGAAAAAGTAAGTGGAGATCACAAGAGGGCTTGCTCATACTCAGGCTTCCACCATTTGGTCATCCCTGGTGTCTCAACTAGGATTTGGTCTGACCATCTTTTTCTTGATCCAGCTACACATGCCTACGACCATATTGGACAAGACTTCAGCCCCTGCCATGTGGGGTATTCCAGCTGATGATACTTGGTATTCTAGCTAACCATAGCTAAACTTCCAACAGTTAATACCTCACTTGTATCAATTAATGTCCCAATAGTTTTGATACATCAGTGTGGTTTCTCCATGGTTACATATATACCAAAATCCCCTAGAAATCCATTATTTCTAGTGTCTTTGGGATACTTGTTATCACAAGCTACATATTCCAAAATATTGCTAAATCTTTTAATCTTAAATTAAGCAGTCATGCTAACTCTTTTGCTAGTTAGGCTAACTATCAAAACTACCATCTGGCCCACAATGCCTCAGGTTATTGCCAAACCTACCTTAGCTGTTATACAGATTATTAGGTTTCTCTTCTTGCACGTTTTGCATTACAGGGCTGATGGCTTCTATTTCACTATTTTAAAGTATTTTAATAGAACTTAGCACATGATATATAATTTAATCTTGCACCTAAAATCAGGTGAGGGATTACAGATCAACACTCTGTTTCTCTATTTTACAAATGGGGAACATAATAACTAGCTCACAGGAGGGCTGAGAAACAAATGTGTCAGTTACATGCAGTGCACTGGAATATGAAGTACTGTGTAGGTATTGTTGTTAGAGGCACCTCCTGCTGCTTGGACAAGCAGAAAGCGACGTTGCACCAGGGAGAACAGACATTCCCACTTACATCCTAACCTTCCGCAGAGCTTGCAGATGTGTCCGAATTCTCAGGCAACGTGATATTTTCAGGTTGAGAAATCAAGCATAGCAAACTCATGGAATCCAGAGAAGGTTGGAAAGCTCTGCTCAATAGTGCTTTTTGGAGATGAGCAGCTAAATCCAATCCCAGTACCCGTTGTACATTTGAGGATTCAGCATCTAACAAGGGAACATTGCAGCCTTATTACATAGCCGTGCTGCAAAGCTGAGTAGATGATAAAGCATCTAAACAAATGATGCTTGTAGCCAGTAAGTGCTTATGGAAAACTGACACCTTCTTGCTCAACGTATCTGCTCCCTATGGACCCATGTCACCACTGCCAGTAGTTGGTGCTACTCTGTAGAAGTTATTGGAGTGGAGCCCACTTACACCAATGGCCCTGTATGGCTTAAGAGCCACATCTGCTTCCTTTAACAACAAACGCAGATTTTTTACTCCTGTTCGCATTGCCAGAGCTATCCAGCTAAGGAAGATTGAGTAGATCCTAATCTTCCTCATTCACCATTAACAAAATGCTGCAAAATGCTGCAACTAAACTGCAGACTCTCTCTGGCTGCAGAATCTCACAGTATCTGGCAGAAGGGGATCGTAGCTTGACTATTCAAATCTTAGATTTAGTTTGTAGTGGCAATAATTTAGGAAAAAAGTATCTTCTGTCTAAGGTATTTATATAGGCCCCATTACTATACTATCTGAGTGCCTCATAATCTCTCATGTATTTATCCTCACAACACCATCTCATAGATGGGTGACTGTGGCACTGAGAAACAAAGTGACTTGCCCGATGTCACACAGAAAGCATGTGACAGAGCAGGGAATTGCACCCAAGGCTTCTAGCAACCAAACCACTGGACCATCCTACCTCTCTATCCAGCTGGTAACTTGTTAACCCAACCAAGTTTGGTATGAAATCACTGAGCGAGAGTAACTCTGGAAGCAGAGGTAACAGCGACACAGACACACAAGCCAACAAGCACATGCATTATCTTTTAAATGCCTTGTAATAAATTGTACTATCACCTTCAGTTCTATGTGGCTTTGGAAGTTAGGGAGATTTTCTGAGAATTTACTACATAAATATTTAGTTGGGCTCTTATGCGCCCTCTCCCCGGCCTCCTACATATAGGAAGATCTCAAAAGAGAAAATGTGCCTGTTTCTGAAGATTACTGCACCAAGCTCACAATCCGAGGGAATTTTTCTTTTTTCTTTTTTTTTACCTTTTTTGTGGTGCAATAGTTACCACTAGGCCCAGTTTTCAGCCACCTTCCATAATTGCTCCTGCAGTATTTCCAAATACACATACAGAGCCCTACATTTGTAGATGCCAATCAAGTAATTCTGTACCTAATTATCCAGTGCAAGCATGAATGTTTGTATACAAATTACACAAAATTCCATGTGAAAAACCACCTTGTATTATCAATGCAGTGGTGAAGTTGAGAAATCAAGCACTCAGAAAATGCAGAGCTAAGGTTAAAAGTTCATCCGTAACTTTGCGCCTTCGTGCTGATGCCTTAATATATAGTTTCTCTTTTATATCATTAGAAATAATATGCACTGGGACACTGTGTGTGGGAAAATGTTCTCCTCAGTGTCATTTCATATAATTTCAAACCTGCCTTTCCTCTTTTGCCTGTACCTCTTTCCTTCACTCTTCTTCTGCTGACATTTCATGTTTTGGCTTTGGAGGGAGGGAGTATATGAAAAATACCATTAAAATAAGAATCTGATCTGGCACTACTTTGCAACCAAATTTCTAAATAAGTGTTTGCTTGCTTGGGATCTGTATTTAAGGTTGCATTGTATAAAATCGAATGTTATATAATTTAATTGTATATAGGAATGTATTATAGTGTGTGTGTGTATAAAGAGAGAGAATGTAGAATACAAACATTATAAAATGTCCACATATTGAACATTTCCTGGTCTATGTAAAATAATAAATGTATTTATTTATTACAGTAACACCCAAAATGTACTAGGGCCTTACCAAATACAGCAGAAGGCACACTTCTGGCCTTAAAGTGTGAAAAATAAATATTGATTCTAGACAAACTAATGTTTAGCTTATTAAATTCATGTTCATAATTCTTTATAACACAGGGATTTTGCTAAAAAGATGTCTACCCCATTATGACATTAAAACCTACTATAAATACACTCTTCACCTTACAAGAGAGGATTAAAAAAACCCAAGAATACATAATGTGAATTAAAGATACTTTCATTTCTGAAACAGGGTGTGTCTCAAACAGTGATGGTAAAAACTAGACTTTTTGTGGAAACCTTCAGTGGAGTTTCTTACCAGCAAGGACTATATACATTATTACAAATCGTATTTTATGTTACTCATAGGACATAAAGATAATCAGAGAGCTATCTTCATAAACAGAGGGTTATTCATAATCCCTCACATGGCATTTCAATTATCAGTCTGATGACGATGTGACATTATGGATGAGGTTGTGATTAAATTTTCTTGTGTAATGACCCTAAGTAAATCTTTGCAATTTTCATTTTGCGGAGATTTAATATAGATCGGTGGCCTGTTGTTTGGCCCCTGTTTAATCCAAAATCGCTCATTAAATTGGAACCAGTAAACATCTGATTATTGTGTTTCATAGGCTGCGCTATGAATTTAACATATTAAATCTATGTTCCAGATGGATATAAGCATCTGTTCTCATTATGGTTATTGGTGTTAATCTGAAACCCTGACCTGTTTCTCCTAACATTACACATATTAAATTTGATACAAAAATTCAAAAAGACGTTAACATGAGGGCAGCACGTAGCTAAAATACCTTCACATGCCACATAATCTGGTAAAAGGTTAATTGTAGAATTCTTTGTAAAGGAAAACAATGACAAGAACTTCTTTCTTGCTGTATGGGAGTAGTGAGCGCCACCCTGTATAAAACAACTGTTTATGCTTTGTGACATAAAAAATGCTGTGACAAGCCACAGTGGCCAGTTGTATTTTGAACATGCACTTGCCAATCACAGGGCAGGAGCCATATTATTTAGGACTTGCCATGTAGCTAATTTGTAAATCTGATTTGTCACTAAATCTCTGAAGAGTACAACCCAGCACTTCACACTGCAGTGAATACACTTGTCAGGCAATGAACAGCTTTCTGTGCTTCATAACCAGTGAACTGAAAGTGAAATTAATCAATGACATCTAAAGATCATTGGGAAAAAGATATTTGTTACAGTACTGCTGAGAGCTTTTCTGCACAGTCTGAGTGATTTGGATTTATAGCAGCCTCTGCTCAGTATAATGGGAAATTTTAAATGACACATTATATTACAGGTAGGCTTAGCAAAATATTATCTCACTGTTATTGTAATTCAAACAATTCCCAATGTCAGCTCTTATCACTTCTAGTCAACCATCGGCTGTCTGATGGATATGATTGTTGAAGAAAGAAAAGCAAAACGGAAGAAATAAAGTACCCTGTTCAACTGTGACTACCAGACTGCAGTTCGGTATAATAGACCAGTGGTTTTCAACCTTTTTTCATTTGCAAACACCTTAAAAATTTCAAATGGCGGTGCAGACCCCTTTGGAAATCTTAGACAGAGTCTGTGGACCCCAAGGGCCTGCAGACCACAGCTTGAAAACCACTGTTCTATGGTAACGACAACCTTTCGCGGAACCCTTAGACATAGTCTGCAGATCCCCAGGGGTCTACGGACCACAGGTTGAAAACCACTGTCATGGACCATTAAAGTGAAGCTCACTAGAACTTTGAGATGCAATTCAGGTCACAGCATCCAGTTGCTGCATCTTAGGGCCTGATTCTATTGTTTCAGTGGCACTGTTCATATGAGTAAAGGGGGTAGAATCGAGTCCTGTATCTCTCTGTGCTTCATTTTACCCCTTTCTAAAATCTGTATTATAACAGCACTTATAAGTATTATGACAGGGCCTAGGCGTCCTAATCATGGAGGACCCCATCGTGCTAGGTGCTGTACAAACACAGAACAAAAAGAGTCCCTGCCCTAAAGAGCTGACAAGCTAAGATAGGAGACAACAGATAGATACAGACAGACAGACAAGAGAGTACAAGGAAACAATGTGATGATATTAGTCAGAATGATAGGCTGTGGTCTCAGTACACTGGCAGCCTATCCATTGTCAAGATTTCTGTAGGACTCACAGTTGTCTCACAGGGGTGTTCTGAAGATTAATTAATTAATGTTTACATATTCGTAGGAATCAAAGAAGGAATTGGTACCTCTGTCACAAGAAATTCTTTACATTTCATTACAGTGTGTCTAGTAGGACATACAGGAGAACATTAATGGATCCCAAGCACCATCAATTTTTTTTTAAATTAACCTTTTGTGAAAGACAAAAGTTCTTAGCACAAATTATTTTAATGAAAAATTACTCAGAAGAAAATGAAATGAAAAGGGATTTTTTTCTCACCTAAAATTTTTTTACTGGTTGTGGTTTTCAAAAGTCTGACTCAGAATTTATGTCTGGAGAGAGCTCGTGTCTCCGTCACCTCAGTCATGCATTAGGTCTACAAAATAGTGTGTGTGTGTGTGTGTGCGTGCTCCACTCTGTCTCTCAGAAAAGTATGTATCTTTACTAACTAGCCTGTAAACCAAAAGACGGTCCTGATTTTGAACTTCTGACCTGATGTCGTTCTTTTGCAGGATCAAAACAAAAATCCCAGAGATAGAGGTGCTAAAAGCATTGATTTGCTCAAAGTAAGATTGTAGGCCTGGCTTTTTAAAAGTGACTAGTGATTTTGAGTACCCCAGTTCTGAGTGCCCATCTTGAGACATCTTTCAAAACCCACCCTCTGAAAACCATACCCCCTCACGGTCTCGCAAGATGGCATCAAAACCACTAGTCACTAGGGCTGGTCAAAACAATTTTTTTCAACTAAATAACACTTTTCATGGAGTGTTTTCTTTCCTCAAATGTTCTTGATTTTTTTCATTGAAAAACTGAAAACCCCAAACCTTACCCTTTTTTGAGGTTGGGTTTTTTGTTTGGTTGGTTTTTTTTGACAAAAAGTCTGTATTTTCTATAGAAAAGTTCAATGACAAAGATTTTTTGTTTTTGTCTAAATTTTTCACTGGGTGGAAAGAACATATTTTCTAGCCACCTCTACTAGGCACTTTTCAAAATTTAGTTGGATATTTTCAAATCTTTCTATTTTCAAAGTTAAGTGCCTAAATCCCTTGAGCTATTTTGGAAATCCTAGCCTTGAGCCAGGGGTGGATGTAACTCCCAATTCAATGTCTGTACTATATTCAACAGCTGAAGAGGCACTCTGCCCCAGCACCACAACCCTAATCCCAGGCTGATGCAGAGGGGAGGCCAACAGGTGAGGGGCTGGAAAGTGAGCCTGCCACACACTCACCCCACAACAGCAGCCCCTCTCCTACAGAACTGAGCCAGGCTTCGTGCTCCAGGCATAGCAACCTGGCCGAGATGTCGCAGAACCACTCAAGTGCCAGGCCAAATCTGACTGAGTAACTTTCTGACCCTGCGCACTGGGTCGCAGTGCCACTCAGATTTGGCTATGCCCCTGTCGCTCTTGTAGTATAGACGCAGACTCAGGTTGCCTTGAGATTTGGTGTGGGGTAGGGCTAGTGATCCAAATTTGGGATTATTTCACCAGCAGGTTCCTAAAATACTTTTAAGCTGTACAGCACAGTACAGGTACTTCTAAACACAGAGGTAGACGCAGATGTACGACTTTTATGGGGCAGGCCAGAAGTTCTGACCAAGAGAGTTCAGAGGCTGAATAAATATCCCAAATGGAAGGGTCTACCACGAGGACTCTTTGCAAGCTGGACTGACTTGTAGATTCTGACAAGGTCTCGTTTCTGTGCTCTCTGTCTCTTCATTCTTGAGTTGCATTTTATAATCAAAAAATGCACTAAGCCTATTTTGTAAATCAGAGGTAATCCCTGTGCTGAGGTAGAAAATAAATGTAATCCACAGCTGTTCAGACAAAGGCCTGGAGTCTGTTTCCTAAAATTACACTTGCATAGTGAGACTAAAATTCTGTCAATGTTCTAGATATGGGCCAAATCCAGCAAACCCTCATGCATGTGAGTAGCCCCCCAGTGGCCTCAATGGGACTACTCCTACAACAATGGGACTACTCTGGGTAAAGTCTATGCACATGAGTAAGGGTTCCTAGAATCTAACCCTTTCACAGCAGGGATGGGACAAATGCGCTGAGAAATGGTTGCCCTGAAAAGAAGGAAACCATTCCGTCTTGCCATCACCAGTAACCTGACTACTTGCCCAGCCTGGCATCAAAGGAATAGGGCAGTGCAGGACAGGTTTCTTTTGGCCTCACAGAGCAGCAATCCCTCAGTCATGTGTCATCTCTATGGTTTCTTTGGGCTTCACAGAAAAAAGACCAGCCATGAAATCTGTAAGCCTTTTTTTCAACCTGCCAAAAGGTGTGTGATGTAAGGACCTTCTAGGGTTGGGGGTCATCTAAACCTGAGCTAAGTAGCACATGGCAGACTTTACAAGCCCAGGGCATTTCACTCTGTTTCAGGCCAAGGGAAAGAACAAAACCGTGGGTATTTTGTGTGTGGGGACGGAAATCTTTTAAACTGTGGTTTGTTGGTTAGTCCGGGGATTGGGGGTCTGAGGGAAAAGCTGCATTGACCTATGTATAGATGTGGCTGATGTCAAGGGAGGCCTGCTTTCTGAAGCCGGACAAGTTTTTTCCAACTGGATCCTAGGAGTCATGACCTGCATGAGTATCCAGACAGTACGTGGAGTATTATTTGTTAGTGCTAACTGGACAGTGCTGATATTGAAGTAATGCTCTACTGGACAATAGGGAGGGGAATCACACTACAAGCTGTAAAAGCCCTAGATATTATTTAAGCAACGAGACCCACCAGGCCGTGAATTTCTGGGTGACTATTGCAGCATTGTGTGGTAAGGCTAAAAGATAAGTGGTGACTTTAACCACTGGAGAACTGCAATGCCTGTAGTATATTGTGACAAATATGAACAGGGATTTGTACATTAAAATAAAGAAAACAGAGAGATTTGCCCATTTACTGGGTTAGGGTCACAGTATGTAGAGTCAATCAGAAATCTCCAGCTGTGTCCAGCATTCTAAACCCATTTCAGAATGGCAAAAAAAAACCCCTAATCTCTCAGGTACAGATCCAATCTCAAGGAATCAACAACAACAACAAAAGAAGAAGACAGCAGTCTTTGTGAAGTGAAATGTTTCATCTATCTGGCCTGTTTATATGAGTATTTACAGTCATTTTTATTTGTAGAAGGGGAGGGGGAGGGAACCTTGTCATTAGTAATTAAGACTACATCCTTCATGGAAGAACCATTGTATATATGCAATGGGGCTAATTATCTCCAATGTACTGTATGATTTAAAAGAGTTTGGTTCACGCAAATGCCCAGATTGGCTCAACATGCTGCCACACGGCTCTGTTGGCTGCACTTCAGTCAGGCCCGTCTGACTTCAGATCCTAGATCCTGACAGTGGGCTTTGGAGGCAGAGGAAAGCATTGTTATCGCAAATCATCTCCTGCAACTCCTGACATTCACACTGATAGGAAAGTTGGAACAAGGCAATTATAGTACTGCAGCAGGCATACCAGTACAGCTTGGAGAAGTAAGACGAGATGCTGGCTCTGTGCTGGCTGAAATTATCAATCCTACTTTGTTAGCTCAATGGCAGAATAATCATTTTCTCCCCCCCTCTGCCCCCCCCCGTAACTACTTTGTTGATGGGGTTGTATCTCTGGTTGCTCCAGGAATGTGTGGCACCGATTCAATTCAAATGTCTTTACTGTGTGCTTTAACAAGAGGGCCCGTCGGATTGTTTAGTTCTGACCTTAAAGTCTGAATCAGTGTAAGATGGGGAGGGGACTGGGGCCTTAAAAAGTCAGCTCTGGGAGGGAGGGATTCAGGTTTGCAAAATAGATGATAGCCCAGGCTGGCTGACTCATAGCACTGCCTACGCTGTGGTCTCAGAACTGTGCCCACACATGGCCATTCCAAGCTCCTGCCCACAGAATCCTCAGTGTCAGTCTACATCATGGGGAAAGGGGAGTTAGAAGAAATTGGAGTAAACAGCAGTCCCGTAGCTGGCCATCCTCCAGACGCATTTACCTGGGAGACCCACAGTAGCAAATGTGGCACATTTTCAAATTAAAGAAAAAGCTCTCATCGTGCCCATAGAGGTAATGCTTGAAATTCTTTTCAACCGCTGAAATGAGGCTTTTTAGAAGGGAATAGGGTGACTAGATGTCCCGATTTTATAGGGACAGTCCCGACATTTGGGGCTTTTTCTTATATAAGCTCCTATTACCCCCCACCCCCTGTCCCGATTTTTCACACTTGCTGTCTGGTCACCCTAGAAGGGAATAAGGTTAAGTGGTGGCTCAAGGGAACTATACTGTAGCTTCTAGCACTATGGACCAAAAGATTTTAATTGCTTGTTACCTACTATTGTTGCACACAAGTTAGCAAAGCTGAAACTGTCCGACATAAATCACATGCATCAGCCCAATAAATCTCCGTTTTAAACGACAGCTTTGCAGGCAGCACTAAATGAGAATGGCCACTGCACAGAACCGTACTTACGAGTACTGACTGCAAAACGGTGACGGATCTGTTGAGACCAAAACACTTGGCATGCCGCTAATGCCTATCATTACCGTGATTGATATAGCCTTCTCTATCACATTTTGCAGTTGTCTACATTTGCAAAGCTTTATTAAATTACCTCGACTTCCAAATGTTATCCAGCATCATTGGAACTAAATGACCAATAGCAATCACAGTGACAACTTAAGCTTTTTCAGCTATAAAGACCTCAAAAACATAAATAAGAAAAGGCTTGGATTTTTGTGACATTTTTCTAGCTAGAGATTCCAGTCCAGAGTCTAAATCTTAATAGAGAATTACCTTGGTTATGACTAACGTTTTTATACTTTGTGTTTTCTGGGAAAAGTGCATCATACAAGACATGGAAGGCGAAGCTGTGGAAAGTGGCCATATCCATTTAAATGTACAAATAAATATACATGAATAAAAATTCAGAGAGTAACTAACAATATTCCTATGTACAGTAACATAAATAACATCCCATGATATTTCACTACTGTAACCCTTGGTCTTATGTACTGTATCTCCACCATTCGGTTACCATCCTTTGTCTAATCAAGGTCCCAATCCTGCTCAAATGGGGTCCTCGCAGACACAAAGGTCCCCTCGGGCAGACCTAATTGTAGGCTCGGGGCCTTATATTTTAAGCTCCTGAAGGCCAGGATGTCATTTTGTTTATTTGTTTCTCTCTCAGACTCACTCTCTTTACATTGCTCAAGACCATAGTATCAGTCTGGGTGTCTGCAAAGTGTGTTGGAAACCCAAGGAACAGACTAAAGAATAAGTTTTCTCACAGAGTGCCATCATGTCAAACATGGAAATAAAAATAACTAGCAAAATAAAAACATGGGACCAGAACCTCGGATCTGGCCAAGCTACTTTCAGTGCAGGGCCCCAGGTGGGTAAGGAATGGCAGATCACACACTTTGACTGCAGCAGCCTTATGCTGTCGGGTGGTCTTGTGAACAGCCTGCTGCATGGGGACCATGTTCTGTTCCTGGCTCAGTGACCTAGGGCAAGTCATTTCACCTATCTGTGATTGTGTTTCCCCTCCCACCCTTTGTCTGTTGTGTTTAGTTAGACTGTAAGCCTCTCAGGGCAGGAACTGTGCACATACAGCAACTAGCAGAAGAGGGTCTAGGGTCTTGACAGCTAGGCATTACTGTGATACAAATGACAATAACAATGGTGCTTTCTACCACTCAGGAACTAGTAGGATCAAGGCCTTTGTGCTTCTTTTAATACATTATAACTGTAAAGATTTGGTGACCATTTGCAGAGCCCTTGTGGGTGTGGGGTTAGCTTTATGATCCCCTTTGAAAGTGTTCCCCTTAACCTACCTTTAACTAAAGCTGTGGTAACAGGTGCCATTACATTATACTCTACCCTACTGAAACTCCTGTCTTCACAGAGACTGTAGGAGTGTGAATATACAGATATATTGATTCTATAAATCCCCTGATATTATCTTTTATTGGTAGTAATAAATGTCCATATTAATTAACTTAATGGTTTTAACTGCAGTAATGACTTTGTATTAAACTAGTGCACATTTCATGTCCCATATAAAAGCTGCAATAATAAAATTTGTCTGCGGTATTTTTTGTAGCTTCCATTGTCCTGAAACAAAGCAAACCCACTGCTAGAATATTCTAAATTCTTAGATCAGGAGATGAATGACGTTTGGATTAAACTACTTTCATTTAAAAATGAAAGTATATCAAATTTCAGAAGGTTTTCAGGCAATCACTGATAAAAATGAAAATTGTACAATGAAACCGGAGCTGAGCAAATACTTCTTCCCCACCCCATCCCCCTCACACACACTATTTCTGTGCCGATAAACCAGTGAATTTGATACAATAGTATTCACAATGCTCTGTCATATGCTGTTTGTGAACATTCTGGTTTGTCCTCATGACTGTCTGAAAGGAGCGCCTATTTGCAGGAATACTTTTGATCGCGTATGAGAACATGTGTTTGAGTGTAACAACGTGTATGTGTGCCAGACATTATAAATGTTACAGTCGTCCAGTCAGCGAGCAGAGACAGTACCATGTGACTTTGCTGACCAATGATGAATAGCGAATACGAAATGCATTCTCACATCAGTTTGTGTGCATCCCATACACTGAAATTCATTTGCACACTACTATGAACAGAGGACAAACTTGTTAAAAATCTGTGGCAAATTGGTGAACAGACAAAAAAAGCTAAAATTCATCAAATAACTTGTCCACTGTGAATATTTTGACTAGCCCTAAATGGAACCATGGTTGAGCTACTCTGCTCTTGCCTTGTTCTAACTGGAGCAAACAATTTACACAAGCAAAAGAAATAAAGCTAAAGGGGCCATATTTCACTTCAATACATGAAAAATATCCCTGGGTACAGTTTGGAGGGAAATGTACAAACACCCCATCCCATCGCCTGCAGTTTGTGTGTGCAAGTCCAGCTTTTGGCTCATGCCAGAGGATGCACACACAACAGAAGCTTACCAGATATTGGGCCCAAACACTAGAAATGGAACCAGTGCTTAATCAAAGTTTACAAAATGATAAAGAACAAGTGGTTACTCATGTTGTATCTTGATATAGTTTTAATAGCTTTAATATCTCTCTTAATGCACATTTGTTTTCTTAAGCTATGAAAAAAAATACTTTGGGCCAGATTCTCAGGTGGTGTAAATTAGAGTCATTCCATTTACACCAGCTGACGAACTGGCTTGGATTTTTTAAACAGGATTATTCTGCTCTTCCCAACTTTTATAAACAGATACACAAACGGATGAATAGGCAGATACTTCTATATATGGTGACCAGATGTCCCGTTTTTAAAGGGACAGTCCCGTTTTTTGGGACTTTTTCTTATATAGGCGCCTATTACGCCTCACCCCCGTCCTGTTTTTTCACAGTTGCTATCTGGTCACCCTACTTCTATATAAAGTACATTTTATACAGTACTCCTAGATAATTGTTAGGAAGAATAGGCATTAACTCTCTTAGCATCCAAGGCTAACCACCACCCTTTCTTAGGAATCATGATTTATTTTTTGTGACCAAACTGACGCATCTCATAACTTAGGACGGAAACATTTCTGGAACCAGTTTAACCTATGTGCAAATCAAGTACACTTGAACTGGGAGATGAAAATGAAATGCACCATAGGGGAAGGTCAATAAATGAACTACAGAACAAAATGCTTAAAGTGGTTCTTTGTGTCAGCATCCACAAAGCATTCAGAATAAGGGTTTTTCTTAATATCTCATGAATTACAATGGAGCACTACAAAGATCATGTCTTAGGTTTTGTCTTAGATGTATTCATCATGTCTTACATTTTGCAACATGGGAGCTTTCTGTCTTTGTTTATAAGCTGAGCAGTTATACTTTTTAGCAGAGTTCCTGCTTGCTTTAAAAGTTCTAACATAAGTCTGTTAAAATAAAGAAATTATAAAGAATCCTCACTGACAAATCAAACTAAAATACAAAGTGAATACAGCTAAAGAAAGAGCTTTTGAGAGAAAGGAAAATGAGTAAAATAATGTTGTATCCTATTATTTAATCTGGAGCTCAAAAGGTGAAAATTAAACACAAAAAAGTATACAGGCCTGATTTTTAAACAAGTTAGGCTTTCAATTGCATGTCTAATTTGCACATGCAAGTAGCACCTCTGGCTTAGGGACACCCAGAGCATCAGAGTGCGACCCCGACCATCTTGGCTAGCAGCTATTGATGGACCTATCCTCCATGAACTTACCTAATTCTTTTTTAACCCAGTTATACTTTTCGCCTTCACAACATCCACTGGCAAGGAGTTCCACGGTTGACTGTGTGTCGTGTGAAGAAGTACTTCATTATGTTGGTTTTAAATCTCCTACCTATTAATTTCATTGTGTGACCCCCGGTTCATGTGTCATGTGAAGGGGTAAATAACACTTATTCATTTCCCCCACACCATTCATGATTTTATAAACCTCTATCATATCCCCCATAATTGTTGTCGCTTTTCTAAAATGAACAGTCCCAGTCTTTTTAATCTCCCATATGGAAGTTGTTCCATACCCCTAATCATTTTTGTTGCCCTTCGCTGTACTTTTTCCAATTCTAATACATCTTTTTTGATATGGGGTGGCCAGAACTGCACACACTATTCAAGGTGTGGGCTACCATGGCTTTATATAGTGGCATTATGAGATTTTCTGTCTTATTATCTATCCCCTTCCTAATGGATCCTAGCACTCTGTTAGCTTTTTTGACTGCCACTATACATTGAGCTGATGCTTTCAGAGCAGGGCCAGCCTTAAGCATGGGCGAACTGGGCGAATAAACGGGGCACCTCTGGAGCAGTGGTGCCCCTCCCACTCTGTTCTGCTGGCATCTGCAGCCCCACAGCTCCTGCCCCCTGCCTGGGAGCCGCCCCTGGCTAGCTGCTCCTGGGAGCTGCCTGTTTACTGTAGGGGACAGGAAGGGGCGCTGATGTCAGGGTGTCCCCTGCCTAGGGTGACCAGACAGCAAGTGTGAAAAATCAGGATGGGGGTGGGGAGTAATAGGCGCCCGTATAAGACAAAGCCCCGAATATTTGGACTGTCCCTATAAAATCGGGACATCTGGTCACCCTACCCCTGCCCTCCTCCCCCGCCCATGTACCCCATCTCTGCAGTGCGGGGGTGGAGGTGGGGACAGGGCTCACCAAGAGTGCGAGTCCATCCGAGGAGCAGGCCCAAGACCATGGAGGACAGCATGGACATGGAGAGCATGGGTCGCCTGCACCTCCAGACCTTCCTCTTCAGTTGTGAACTAAAGGCAGATAAGGAGTATCTTCAAGGTGCATGATGAGGAAAATGAACACCAGTTGTCACTGAGAACAGTCAGTTTGGGTGCTGGTGCTAAAGATGAATTACACGTTATGGAAGCAGAGGCATTGGACTATGAAGGGAACCCTACTGAAGTCACACAGGCATCTTTGAAAATGTCAGTACAGCCTACGGTTTCTTTAGGTGGCTTTGAGATTACACCTCCCATCGTTTTGAGGTTGAAATGTGGTTCAGGGCCCGATCATGTCAGTGGCCAGCATTTTGTAGCGTTAGAGGAAGAACCAGAGTCTGAAGATGAAGTGAAGATATTAAACACTTCAGCAAAGAGACCAGCAAGCGGAACAGCAGCTAAAACGCCACAGAAAAAAGCAAAATTGCTAGAAGATGATGAGGATGAAGATGACGACGATGAGGATGAGGATGATTTTGATGAAGAGGAAGAAGAGAAGATTCCAATGAAGAAACCTGCCCAGGATTTGTCATCAAAAAATACTCCGAAATCAAAGCAGAATGGAAAAGATTCTAAGATGTCCACACTGGTGTCTAAATCAAAAACTCCGGCATCTAATAAAAAGGAAAATAAACCACAACGTCCAAAATCACCAAAAAGTACCCCTTTCACCAAAGGAGATTAAAGCGAAGATGCAGGCAACCATAGAAAAGGGTTCTGCCCCTTCCTAAAGTCGAAGCCAAATTTGTCAACTATGTTAAGAATTGTTTCAGGACACAGGATCAGAAGGTTATTCAAGCTCTCTGGCAGTGGAGACAGACTCTGTAAGAAAGAAAACAGTTTAAACCATTCATTAAAATGTGCAGTCTTATTTCTATACCCATTAATATTTGGCTGTCCTTTTTATATATGCTGAAAGAACTTTCCTTACTGCGTCTGATAAATGTCCCCAGAATACTTTGCCAAGAATGTGTTGTCCAAAATGCCTGTTTAGTTTTTAAAGACAGAACTCTTCCCTTTGCTTCATTTTAAATATGTATGGGATGTTTTGATAAAGCATAGTTAGGGTGACCAGATAGCAACTGTGAAAAAATGGGACGAGGGTGGGAAGTAATAGGCCGCTATATAAGAAAAAGTCCCAAAAAACAGGACTGTCCCTTTAAAAATGGGACATCTGGTCACCCTAGGCATAGTAGAGGTGGTGGTCAGACAAATGGAAATGGTGGGGAGATTAAATGTACATGTGAAAATAAAATTTTGTATTTTGATAAAGTAAAAAGAGTGGGACGGAGCTGCTAGCAGCTGCTGCTGTGTCTGAAGGCGCTTTCCTTCAGGCTGGTGAGCGCTGCTCTCTTAAAGGGGCAGCGTGCGGTCTCTCACACACGCCCTCAACTCACACACGCTGTCTTTTTCACACTCAGTCCCCAACACATACTTATATTGCTGTTGGTACTTCCTGCAATGCACATATATTCTCTATAATTGTATTCTTTCAAAGTGCTGTTATTTTAGTTTTTTGATTGGTCTGTGCATTTCATAATTTTATTTCTCTCTTATGCTTACATTTAATACTTTGAGTAGTGAGTTCTAAAATGCCTAACCTGTCCTGGCTGGGCTAATTATCATTATTACTTTTATTATCATATTGTGCTTTGTCGTTCATTATTTAAAGGGGTACAATCAAATAATAGTATCCTCCTAGAAACTTTTTGGCCCGAGGGCTACATCTGGGTATGGAAGTTGTATGGTGGGCCATGAATGCTCATGAAATTGTGGGTTGGGGTGCGGGAGTGAGGAAGGGCTCCGGCTGGGGGTGCGGGCTCTGGGGTAGGACCAGAAATGAGGAGTTCAGGGTGCGGGAGGCTACAGCACGCGCAGAGAGGGCAAGCCTCCAACTCCGCTCCACGGCTGGAGCGCCAGAGCAGGGCAAGCCCCAGACCCTGCTCCCTGGCGGGAGCTCGAGAGCTGGATTAGAACATCTGAAGGGCCGGATGCAGCCCCTGGGCCATAGTTTGCTCACCCCTGTCCTAGAATGTAACTTTAGCTTGTACTAACCTTAGCAGTGCCAGTTTAAAAAGCCATTAGCTAAACACATAGCTTTAGACATTGTGCAGGTCGCTTATTTTCAAATTGTATTTTTTAATTATATCTATAAAATAACTTAAAATTTGCATGAAAATAAATGCGGTTCCAACTCTGATACCAATAGCAATGATGGAGTCAAATGTTAGTGAGTCACATATATGATTGTGATCGGTAAACATAAATGCCAAAATAATTAGAAAAAAAATTCCCTTTCTTAATAAAAGAAAACCAACCTTAATCACATATGTTAAAATTATGTTTTTAGTGAAAAACAATTGACTAAAATAGAGCAGATAATGGCAGTAACAGAGTGTGTCTGTTAGAGAAAGTAAACAGATTTTATTACTTTTTATTTATCTCTGCTAAAGATAGTGTACAAAGTTTCAGATGTGTGTTTCTGGGATCTGTGTTAAAGCTCCAGAACTGATACCTCAAGGCTTGGAATTGGGAATATCTTGCTGTATTATCTCCTGATTGTTCTAAATTTACATATCAACTTTAAACGTGGCTTTAATTGGAGTTTGTATATATTTTTTCTTTCTTGATATAACAATTAGATACAGTGCTCCTGTCAGCTAATCCCTAAGTTATTATCTGCAAAAACCCTAGAGTTTTCAGGTGCCTAAATACTCCCTGGAATCATGGCTAAAGTTTCCTCCCAGTCCCCCAAAACCTGAAATGGCGCCCAGGTGAGCCAGGAGTGGGCAGAGGGCTGCAGGAGGGCCGTGGGCTCTGGCAAGATGTAGCCCACGTGTGACAGCGCGAAACCCACCTTGAGCCACCTGCCGAGCATCAGGTACCACAAGTCACAGCAGCAGCGCAGAAGGGTGGCAATATACCATATACCAGGCCACCCTAACTTCTGCCCTGCCGCTGCTGGCAGTGATATTGCCTTCAGAGCTGGGTGCCCAGCCAGCACCCGCCAGTATCAGGCCGCCCTGCCAGTGCTTAATTTGTGCCAGGGCTGAGCTCTGACATCTCTTTCAATACCAACTAAACACTGGGGGAGGCCGCAGGGCCCAGAGGTGGGGGGGGGGGAGAAGCCCAGGGAGCCCGTGGGGGCCAGGAGTGATGGGGGGGCACCAAAATACAAGTTCGCCCAGGGTGCCATTTTCCCAAAGGCCAGCCCTGTTTCAGAGAACTATCCACAATGACCCCAACTAGCAAATGCAAGAGCCTCAAAAACTACTGGAGCCATAAGGCTATATCTGCACTGGCAGAGCCGCTCCGCTGCCACTCCATTGCCTGGGGGAAGAATTCTCCCCACGAACCCTCCCACACTCAACCCAACTGCTTAGAGAAGGATCGCCCCCCATAACATTTGTAAAGCACAAAGAAGATTCTAATTTTCCATTGTTTTGGCGTCAACTTTTTCCAAGTCAACAAAAGATTTTTTTTCCTTTCTGCCTGGAAACCAGATAACATTTTTATAAGACTTCCACACTAAAGCAGTGAGCAGTGCAGGTGGCCTGGATTATTCAAAATGTTTCCCGTTTTGCAAACGTGGCTAACAAACGCACTGAAATGTTGTCTTCTTTACGTCCACTGAGAGAAGGAGAATTATTTATTATTATTATTAATGTTATTGGTATTATAGTATCTAGGAGGCCCAGTCACAGAGCAGGACCTCATGGTGCTAAGCACTGTATAAACATCAAACAAAAAGATAGTCCTGCCCCAGAGAGCTTACAATCTAAGATGTAATGGGAATACATTCCAAAATTCAGAAGTTGGCCCACTAAAAGATATTACCTCCCCCACCTTGTCTCTCTAAAATTCCCTTTGGCATTTAATTCTCAGGCCTTGACCCATTTTTAATCCAAAGGGTTATCACTATGGCTGCAATGGTTTGAACACTTTGGCCCTGATTGTACTTTTCAGCTGATTTGGGTGCATGGCCATTGTCGCTGGTTTAGCCTACGTTTTGGTTTCTGCCGTTAGTGGCATGACTCGCAGAGATTCCTTGAAGACGTGGCTTTATTTCTGTAACTGTTGCCTGTCGGGGTGCTAGTTATTCTGGGAGCATGATGTAAATATTTTTAAGTGGCACCGCTGTCTGAATTACAGCCATGCACTCCTGGATGGCTAATTGTAGGTTTTAATTCAGCTCTAATGACCAGTTTACATAAATTAGATGGTTGGCAGTAAGTAAGCCGTGAAGAGTCGGGATTTAGATTTAACTCATTTTTCTGAGATACTTCTAGATCAAATCCAGCCACTATTTGAACACGTAACTCCTCTTGAAGTCACTGGGAATTTTGTGGGTAACAACTGCAAGACAGATACAACTTGGAACTGCTATTTGAAATTACACAACAAAACATTGTCCCATTCTTTGGCCTCACCCTGGCTTACTTTACTTACAGGATTACTCCAGTTGACTTTGTTCAGGTGAGTAAAATGAGCAGGATTTGGTCCTTTATTTCTATGGTATTGTTGCCCCTTTTTACCTGAGTGGTTAGCAGAGTCTTCCAGGTTGTTTCCGTTAGGAGGACAAATTGGTGATGGAGTCAGGAGGAATCAAACAATAAGAGATAGTATCTTTGCTCACAGTTCCAACCCCCTTTCAGCCAGCACTTAGCCCAAAAGCTCTCTCTTAGCTCTCTTCCCAATGTTTGTTCTGACTGTGTCTTTGGCTTTTTCTTGCTGTCTTCTCTCTCACCTTCTCTGATCATTCTGCGTCTCCTTCACAGACACACACACCATCACAAACAGTAGCCAGTGGAGCCCTCACGCACACACATGCTTTGCATCTTCCTTTGTTTTGGGCAGTGACGTGATAGCCAGAGCTCTGAGAAACTGTGTTAACGCTCTGCCTTAGCAAGAGTGAGTTTTGCTGGCAATTAGACTGTGTGTCCACTCCCTGCCACACCAGTCTGTCTTCCTAATAAGCAAACTCCTCAAAGTTCTCCTGGCCCAAACCTTGCCGAGCAGGTAACAATCAGTGAACTCCCGTCCCCAAGCTCCTCAGAGATGTTTCTCTGCAACACACCGCCCCTACCACTGTGCGTTCACAGAAGATATTGAGTTCGCTGGTTTGTTAAAGTACAGTACATCACAACTTCTTAATTAAACTGGGATAAATACACCCTTCCCTTCAAACACAACACTGCATTGGTTTCTAGTAAAGGTGAAACAAGGTTATTATCAGAAGAGCATGTATTAAGTGATACCAAGTAAAAGAGATAAAGGCAGAGATGGTTACAGGCAAATAAAAGTGTAAAACTTGATCTAGCAAGATACAGTCTTTGTTCAAGATGTTTTCTCTCACCCACTGTCTCCTTTCCAGCTTTTTACTGGCCAGTCTGGGCAGAACTCACCAGGGAGCTCAGATCACTTGGTTTCTTTGTCTTCTAGGTGAAGGGTAAAGGTGGAGTCTCTCTCTGTTCCTTATATTCACAAAAAGGAATGCCTTTGTCTTACAGGTCTGGAAGGCTGCTGGGGATTCAGTCTCCTGTATCTCTCTGTGGTGCAGGAACATGTTAGTTCTCTGTCTCTCAAGTTCAGGAACAGAATAACCCCCCGCTGGTTATGGCCCAATAGCTTTGTTTACTGTTAATATGTAAAGAGAGGTAAATCCACATTCCTTGGTCTAGGACAGACCTTTACCTAGGCTACTTTGTCTTAAACATGTTCTGTGACAGTGGTTTTCATCCTGTGGTCTGCAGACCTCTGGGGATCCGCAGACTATGGCCTGGTCTACACTGGGGCGGGGATTGATCTAAGTTACGCAACTTCAGCTACGTGAATAACGTAGCTGAAGTCGACGTACTTAGACCTACTCACTGCGGTGTCTTCACTGCGGTGAGTCAACTGCTGCCACTCCCCCATCGACTTTGCCTGTGCCTCTCGCGTCGGTGGAGTACAGGAGTCAATGGGAGAGCGCTCGGGGGTCGATTTATCGCGTCTAGACTAGAGGTGATAAATCGACCCCTGCTGGATCGATCGCTGCCCGCCGATCCGGCGGGCAGTGTAGACATACCCTATGTCTAAGGAATCCCTGAAAGGTTGTCATTACTATAGAACAATGGTTTTCAACCTGTGGTCCGTGGACCCCTGGACTCCACAGACTATGTCTAAGATTTCCAAAGGGGTCCACACCTCCATTTGAAAATTTTTAAGGGTCCACAAATGAAAAAAGGTTGAAAACCACTGGTCTGGGAACATCATAGAGGGAATTCATAACTTCACCTATAAAGGTTAACACATTGATTTTACAATGATATTATGAGCTTTCATATGAGGCCCCACAAGGCATATTTTGTACAAATATTATTGCAACACTGTGTTGGGTGTGAATACAGAGATGCCTGGGGTCCCATGTGCCTGTCTGTGGTGTGGAGTCCACAATTTTTTCAACTATCTGGTTCCATAAAGGAGCTTAACTGTTTCTTAAATGAAGAGCAGAGGCTATACCCCCCGGTTTCAATGAAACTTAGCCCAACCCACCACAGAACATTGCTGAGTCAGTATAAATCAACATAGCTATTTTGTCTTCCTGAGGTGAGGCGCTGGCTCATTTGAGTTTGCTGTGCACTTTCTCCATAATCACAAACAACCGCTTGACATAGGACATACCTACAGTAGTCAGTATTTTAGATCAGTATTGGGCCCAATCCTGCATCCCTTACTCACATGAGTAGATCGTTAAAATTAACAGGTGCTGCCCAATTGGGTTTTTACAGACCTGGAACAAGGAAATCAAATAAAGCACAGAGACACTTTGTTTTCTTTATTTTTCATATATTTATACTGAACATCTTTTTGCTTTTATTGTAATATTATGATGAAATGTGTATATATACAACCCCTCTGAACAAAAGGAATAAATGTCACATGAATAAACAAAATGGATACAAATATGGAAAATATACATTCTTTTATTGTATCTTTGCTATGTTTAAAGCCACAATTCTCCTTCATTGTCTGCACTCGTTTTATTTGTGAGCCTTACATTTAGGTTTCTTGTCCCAGTACAATTCAGGGAGGGTTTCCAGAGGTCATCAAACTGGTCTTTTTTAAAAAATGTGTTTGTTCCATGCAATGAAAGGCTGATATCAGGTCAGCAGCAGAAACTTACACAGCTGCAGAATGAAGAACTGAGCACTGGTCACTCACGCAGCTTTCCCAAAACAGCCTATAGGAACACATATCATAGAGTCATAGACTTTAAGGTCAGAAGGGACCATTATGATCGTCTAGTCTGACCTCCTGCACAACGCAGGCCACAGAATCTCACCCACCCACTCCTGTATCAAACCCCTAACCTATGTCTGAGCTATTGAAGTCCTCAAATCATGGTTTAAAGACTTCAAGGTGGAGAGAATCCTCCAGCAAGTGACTCGTGCCCTACGCTGCAGAGGAAGGCGAAAAAACCCCAGGGCCTCTGCCAATCTGCCCTGGAGAAAAATTCCTTCCTGACCCCAAATATGGCGATCAGCTAAACCCTGAGCATGTGGGCAAGACTCACCAGCCAGACACTCAGGAAAGAATTATCTGTAGTAACTCAGATCCCACCCTGTCTCGTGTCCCATCACAGGCCATTTGGCATATTTACCGCTAATAGTCAAAGATCAATTAATTGCCAAAATTAGGCTATCCCATCATACCATCCTCTCCATAAACTTATCAAGCTTAGTCTTGAAGCCAGATATGTCTTTTGCCCCCACTGCTCCCCTTGGAAGGCTGTTGCAGAACTTCACTACGGTATAAAGGAAAACTCACTGAGTTCTTACTACTTATATATAGGGCAAAATTCTAAGCTAGGATCCAAGGTGCTCAACACAGTGGCTCTTAAAGAGGAGGCTCATGTATGGACCTGTTAGGAGGCCAAATTCTGCATGTGACTGCATACGCCACTGATTTTATATGCTACCAAATATAGATAGATAAGCCACCTATGGGATGGATGAGAACCATTGGTATTCTTAGTCCTTATATATATTGGTAAAATTCTAATCCCAGATATATAAACTGGTTTTCAAAAGAGCTGTGAGCACATATCTGAGAGCAGAATTGGACCTTTTATTTGCATCAATGCTCGTCATACAACTAAAAGCCAGATTATTTACAAAATTAAGCAGTCACATATGTATGCAATTACATGCCTCATTTGCATGCACAACACCTTGAACGTGCATGCAAATCAGGTAATTGAGCATGCAGATGAACAGTTAGATGCATTTGCATGTGCAATTTCCAATTTGCCCAGTAGACAGTTTAAACTGCAAGCATTTGCGAGATTAGGCAAGCAGCTAGATGCTAACTTCCTCAAAACTCCAGCCTTAAGAAGAGAATTTGTCTGAAAGGATCTTCAAGTCTTTTGAAAAAGATCTCATTTCACTCTCTGTTTTGTGCCTGAAATCAATATGGCATCATTAAAATTTTCTATGCCACTTCTTCCGACTCTGTTTTGAACACTACAGCCATTTAAACAATTGATGCAGCCATTTAAACATCAGGACACATCGTTTTTGTCCTACGGCATAATGAGTGCTTGGACATAAACTGTACTGCAGCTATACATGGTAAAGTCAGAGTTTCTTTTAGTATCATATTTTTGCACCTAACGTACTTCTGCCTGAACCTGCATAAACATGTACACCCTCCTCGTTGGAAAAATAAGCATCGTTTTCCTATTGAATGTGTGTATTCTACAAATGAGAGAAAAGACATTTTATTTTTGTCTGCCTTTTTACCCCTTTGAAACGTTCTTTTCTGCAGATGTTTAACAAAGCAATAGTTCCATCACGATATCTTATCAGAGCATGGCACTTACAGAAATGCCCCAAGCAGATGTTTGTAAATAAGAGATCCCTCTTTTTTTAATAAAGATTTATATCCAGTCACTGAAATGTACACCGTAACACTGTAGGATCTTCATAATGCGTCTCTGTAGTATATGTATGGTACATGGTATCTTGTTACCATCAACACCAGGAAGCTAACTGCATCATTAGAACCAGTCTTACAGAAGTAATACTGAGTAATTGGCAATAAGCACTACCTCCAAGAGGCAATCACCTGTTTTATGGCATCCCTGAAAAGAAGAGAGAAGCCAGAGAGATAGTGTCCAGAACTGGATCCAGATTAAGTCAGAATTTGGAGTGGATGGAGTGGAAATCCAGTGAGATAACTGATCCCTTCAAGCTATGCATATGCATAGCTTGAGTAAATCCATAACTATATGCAGTGTAGTTGTAGCCGAGTTGGTCCCAGGATATTAGAAACAAGGTGGGAGAGGTAAAATCTTTGATTGGACCAACCTTCTCTCTCGAAATCCATAACTGTAATGCAGTAACTTTTGCCCTTCTTCACCCATCCGTTCCTGATCGTTTGTTACTAGAGCTGGCCAGGAAATGATTTTCTCACCTCCACCTCACAATCTTTTTCCTTTAAAAACAACCAAAAAAATCATTTTTGTCGATTTTTTTCCCCCCAGCGAAAAATCAAAAATTGACGTTTTTCTACAAATCCAGATTTTTTTCGGGAATGTTTCCACTGAGAAAAATGTATTTTATGGAAATGTTTTGACTAGCTCTACACGTTACTCTATCATGTCTAACGCTAGACTGCAAGCTCTTCAAGGTACAGACCAGATCTTTCTCTTTTCTTCTGTAAATTGCCTCGCACATCGGACCCTGTAATAATGAACACACCCTGTTCAGTATCCCCTGCTGCCACTTGGTGCCCATCTATGTCTTGGGTAGAGCCTGAGAACAATATTCAATGTTAAATACACAGGACCAGATTAATCCCTAATGTAATTGACTTCTTTGGGGCTACACCAGCCAGGAGCTTGGCCCTTTCTGTCTGACTCATACAATAAGAATGGTGAATTTTGTTCGTTTCTGCAATATTTTAAATACGTTGAGTCTAATCCAAACCCCATAAAGCCAACAGAAGTCTTTCCACTGGCTTCAGTAAGTGTTGGATCAGGCCCATTGTCACGTATATTTAAAACGTGTGCAACTGTTGATGAGGCATAAACAGTGTATAGCACTATACCTTACGACTAGACTTTCTGAAACAAAAGCTTTAGTTCTCACTGTAGTTGATGGAGACTTTCCATAAAATCACTCAAGGGCCGGGCTGCGTTGTCTAATTGTACCGGGCTGTCATCCTCATAAATATTAAACATTGCTTCCAACTCAAGTGTAACTGCAGCTCCTTTTATTGCACAAAGCATGGATATCCCAGCTGAAACCATTCTGCTTCATGGCTGGTGCCTGCTGAAAAAGTGACTGTGGTTCAAAATATTTATCAATGCTTTGTTGTATTGGGAGAATGCTCAGTGACAGATGGACACTCTCTTTAAAACCTCAACGTATGCAAATCTCCATACAAAAGAGCCCAGGATGTTTTTAATATCACACAGTTGCCTCAGGACATGTTTTTAAATCCCCATTTACCAAGGGCCCTGGCTTTTTATCAGTCAAACGCCTTAAGCACTATGTCAACGTGGACATCTGGCCGCATGTTTAAAAAAAAATGTTATTTGCTAAAATATTTAGTGATGTGACAGGGGTTTTAACTGGGGACATTAGACCTAATGGCATATGTTTCAACCCAACTGCTCATAGAGGAAAAACTAACAAAGTAGTTATGGTGAGGCAGTTTACCATTTGGTGTATGTAGTAAGCCAAAAACGGCAACTGAGAGGACGGTAACATAACCAGGCGATGTCAAGAATTGGGATAAAATACATTGTAATAGCTCGCCATTCTTATTCTGATGCCTTTATGCCATTGTGTTGCTTTGACATGCAAGAGGGAGTCATATGAAATATGTGTGTGTATCAGAAGAACATCCCTGTCCTTTTAAGACTGGCAAAGTTATCAAGAGGGGGGGGAAAACCTGACCTACCTGAATCTTATTCACACCTGGAAGATCTTATCTTCTAAGATAACAAAGTGTTTGGGGTGGGTTGGTTTGTTTGTTTGGAGGAGGTCTTAATGCAGTGGGAGAAGGCTGCCAACAAATGTGTGCAGGTTAAGGAAAAGTAACCCCCCAAAAGTGACATGTGACTATATCAAATTTCTTGTAAACAAACAAGAGCAGAAGTACCACTCCCCATTGCAAGGTGGGTTTATCCTCATGCTTTCCGGTGATCTGTTAGAAAGCCCACTGTAGTGATCTGTTGGCTTCTTGTATATAAGTTGTCTGTAAGGTTCCATTGTTGAAACTGAGCATGGTATCCAGGAAGTTGATGCTAGTGTGGGAGTGTTCTGGAGAGATTATAATGGCTGGGTGGTGGTTGTTGAAGTTGTGGTGGAAATCTATGAAGGAGTTCAGGTTGTCTGTCCAGAGGATGAAAATATCATTAATTTATCTGAGATATATCACCCACCTTGTCTCGCTTATGGTTTTGTGGTACATTTTTTCAGAAATTCTTCCTCAAGATAGCCCATGAAGAGGTTGGGGAGCCATCCCAGTACCCATGGTTTGGACAAAGTGTTTGTTGCTGAATGTAAAACTGTTATGGTTGAGGATCAAATGGATGAGTTTGGCAATGTGTTTGGGGTGGATATCTGAGTGTTGTCCATTGTCTTGTAAATATTTGAGGCAGGCAGCAATGCTGACATTGTGAGAAATGTTGATGTATAGGGAAGTGACATCCTTCATGGCAAGATAGTGTTCTGAGGGAGCTTATAGATGTTGCAGAGTTTTGGGAGGAAGTTGTTTGTGTCCAGGAGGAAACTGGCCCCTTGTGTGGTGAGTGGTTTGAGGTTGGTTTCTATAAGTCCCCAGACTCCTACAATAAGAGTGCCATCGCATATGATGTGTCTACCTGAGTTCCCTTGTTTGTATATCTCGAGAAGCATGTAGTCCCCAGACTCCTACAATAAGAATGCCATCGAATATGATGTGTCTACCTGAGTTCCCTTGTTTGTATATCTCGAGAAGCATGCAGAAGGTTCCACTGGTGGGTTCTTGGGGGATGAGTTTGTAGACTTTCTCTTGGAGTTGTTTGGGGGAAGGATTTGATGATATCCTTAAATTCCTGGGTAAATTGTGGTGTGAAGTCTTCTCTGAGTTCTTTATGGTAGGTGGTGTCAGAGAGTTGTTGGTTGGCCTTGTTAAAGTAGTCATTACAGTTGAACACTTTTCACAAAATTATCGCTCTATATCTGACCTCTTAGTCCTCATTCTCAAAGGAAATCTGCACAACACCTTCAAAAGATGACTCTGGGAGCTTAAATTCATAACTTTGCTAGACACTAAAAATCATGGACTGAATAGAGAGACTGGACTAGAGCCGGCAGAACTCCGTTTTGTTGTTGTTGTTTTTTGCTCTGCCAGCGGGCACCCTCCCCCCCGCCATGTGTCCCGATATTTTCTTCCCCTCATCTGGTCACCCTATTAACAACCCCCACCCCCAGCTGCCAATTCTTCCTCTCCCTTCCTTTTCCCCCTATGACTGGAGGGGTGTTAACGGGTCATTTCTCCTTAAATGGTTCCTTGAAATACATGTTAACTACTTATGCTAAACAATCTGTTCCAGCTTGTACTTAGCTGTGACACTCTCTGAGTATGTTTCCCAGGCCTGAAGAAGAGCTCTGTGTAAGCTTGAAAGCTTGTCTCTCTCACCAACATAAGTTGGTCCAATAAAAGATATTACCTCCCCCACCTTGTCTCACTAAGCTGAGGATCTGTGCTTTTAAAGTTCTCCACCATCTGCAGGGGAAATGGAACTGTATCTCTCTTATGTCTTATGCCAAAAGTTTGGCAATGTTGAGATCATTAGGTGATGGTGAAATTAACCAAAAGGTATGCAGGAGGCTTGCCTTTAGAACATATCCCAAGCAGAGTTGTTTCCTTGTGATGGGGTGTATACCCCCACACAGGCCCTGACAGGATTAATGTGGGCCTGAGAGGCCAATTAACATGCATGGCAGCACCTGCGAGAGAGAAAGTTGGGCTTAACTAATAATGAAGCCCAGCTCAGTAGGGGCTGGGCAGAGATTATAAAGCCAGGAAGTTTGTAGCAGCAGGGTCTGCAGGGAGAGAATCTGCAGTCACTCACTGGGAGATAGAAGAGGTAGGAAATGGTCCAGAGAGGCAGCAAGGTGTCTGAGGGAGTAAACGTTCGTGGCCAGCTACAGGATTCCTGGGCTGGCTGGCACCCAAAGCAGAGGGAGAGCCTGAGTTTCCCTACCAGCCACTGAGGAAGGTGGGGTGAAAGCCGCTGAGGAAAGGGGTGTAAGGACCATGGAGCCCAGAAACAGATAGACAACCTGCTGTAAGGTCATTGGACTACAGCTTGATTCAACTCTCTGTTACCTGAAGGGCTGGACTAAACCATGACCTGACCAGGGGGCCAAGTTGCGAGAAGAGAGACCACCGCAGTGACAGAGCAACCATCAGCAGGAGGTGCCATACAAGGAGACAGCCACTGCGCCATGCCTGACCACAAGGAGCCACTCCTGCAGTGAGTGAGCCCCCTTACATTCCCCAAAAAGGGAGAAATGCCGGAGAGATTCTATGAAGTCCACTAGGGACTTTGTCATTGCTCTTGATTTTCCAGGAAAGTTGCCCAGATACTGCAACTATGGAAGGCAGGATAAACCCCCAAGGTAGATAGAAAATAAACACCTCTCAGACATTCCCAATATTGTAGAAAACCCAGCTGCTTTATTGCATAAAATAAACTGGTAAAAGGAGAACGGCCATAAAGTTTGTCACTTGTCTGGGCAATTCCCTGTTCTGTTCCCTATTTCTGATCCTTGTGCCTCACACTGCAAACTTCTTCAAAGCCTGCATTTATTCTTTTCTCAAGGAGACGGTCATTTTATTTTTCCTTTTCTGGAAATCTTTTCATGTAGTAGGCAAAATGTCAGAACTAGATCCAAAAAAATCAAAGGAAACCAACCCACAACCCATGGTACACAGGAAATGCTATGCTATATTTACCGCTAATTATATTTTCAATATAAGAAGTTGTTAAAGCCCTAATGTGGTTGAAAGTTTTTAGTTTGAAACCTAAATTCCCTTAATTTCCTCCTTTAAAAAAAAGTTTGTATTTTTTCAGTTGCATTCATTATTTTCTTTGTGTCATGTGCTCGTCTCTACTGCATTTCTCCAGAGAGTAGCTGGTCACTCAGTTTCTATGAAGTATTAATACCCCACCAGTGATTTTTATGTACCCAGATCATTTCTTTTTTTTACCTTTAGATGTTCAACAGCATGAATATTCTTATTTTTTATTTAAAACTAATTTGGAGTTCTTGGCTCTCCAAGGGGTTTCTAATCACCAAAAAGTGCCTGAGGCTAAAACTGATTGACAGGAACACGTTGCGGCTTCTGAAAAGTAAATTGGCTATTGACAGAGCAGTATACAAAGGAAAATGCTAAATGCTTATTATTTATGAGCTATTAGGGAAAATGTTATTAGCATCTGTTTCCCACATGGGCAAAAACACCTGTCAGACATCAGGAAACTATAAAACGATGCACAGTTAATAGTTACTTTGTTTAAAAAGTCATTAAAATTGAATGTCAGTTAAAACTTAGGAAAACATTATTCTTCAAACAACTTTTAATCTTGCTGTTCAAAAAAAAAAAAGGCCTTACCACAATTTCATTTCTGGAAGCATAGAGGAAATAAGACATTTGATTTGACAATGATGTAGTACATAACAAATAAGCTCTTTTGTTAAACAAAAGGAGAGAGAACTGGAATTTTATAATGAAGACAATATGGAGGGAGGTCAGACATTTACAATGTTTTTCATTGCAGGGATGTTCATACCCCACTTATATCTGTAAGTGGAATATTTATTTAATTTGTTTTATTGAGGTGCATTTCCCAGACACACTCAAAGGATATGACAATGTCTTCTTCCATTCTGAGCCACCTTTCCACCCTCTTCCCCCTTTATCTGATCATAAAAGAGGAAGAGAGATTTCAGGCAGGTGACATACTGATGACCTTGGAAGCTCAAGTCCTTTACACACTTACAGATTAGCTGCAGCATCTGCAGTGGTGTAAGCGCCATCACCTAAAGCCTGTTCCGGAGGAATCACCCAGGCTCATAAGGAGTTTGATCCAAAGCCTATCCAAATCAATGGAAGTCTTTCCATTGACTTCAGTGGACATTAGATCAGGCCCTAAGGTCCTGATCCTTCAAAACTCTTCAGCATGTGCATAACTTCAAGCACATGAGTAGCCTCATTGATGTCAATGTGCTTCGACAGGACTGCTCGCATGCTTAAAGTTAGACGCATGTTTAACTATTTTCCTTACCTAGGCCCTGATCCAGCAAAGTACTTAAGCATGTACTTAACTTCAAGCACCTAAGCAGTCCTTTATGGTGAATTTCCACTGCCAGGGATGTGCACCCAGGGAATGGATCAACCCCTGTATGTACTAGTACAGTAAATTCTATAATGGCATTGCATTCGAAACAAAAACTCTTGGCTTTCTTCATTTTGTTTGTTTTTGTTTTATATCTAACTTGATTTTTAACTAATCAGCTCTCTCTAACAAACAAACTGATAAAACATTATCTTAATAGCTAAGTTACATGCTCGCTGGGAATGAGAATATTGTTGTCTTTGTAGCTCTAGTTGAGCTAAATCTCAAGTGTCACTTTATCCCTGGGGCTTCAGATGTCGCAATTTTAGTACTTAGAGAGGTGTGCAAAAATATGGAGAACTCATTGAGATTGTTTCTTACATCTACCAGAATCCATTTTAATAGGGTGTTGGGTGCCCGGAAAAAATGAAGCAGGTTCCCCAACATGCACCTATCATTGAAAGCAACCCATCAGCTTCACAAGTCAGCAGGGCCCTAGAGACTAGCCAAAACTAGAACACTTTATCTTGTATCCTTTGGGATCTAAACATGCCCTATGGTTTTTGTTTCCAGGTCACATACAAAACCAGAAGGGTCCGATTCTCCAATGCTGGCTTTGTTTGTGGTTGAAGTCTCCATAAGTCTCCATAAGACTCTCAAAAGGTTTTGTCCCCAAATGACAGAAATCATGTGAGAACAGCTCAAGAGATTTTAGTACATCGTATCTGAACCTGAGCCCAAACCTATCCCTGATTCAGAGTCAAACCCAAACCCTAAACTCTAATTTAATAATGCAAATCCAGATTGTAGTCCTACTGCTATGCCAGCAAGGAAACAAGCAGCCAACCCGGCACAACAGCAACCATAGATATACCGAGCACTGTCTCCTAACCTCGTGTCTCGTTTTAACTATCACCATCATTTTCATTGTAGAAAATTACCCCACCAAAAAGTGCACTGGCAAAAAAAAAAAGCAATGCAAAGTCATCATCTCTAGGAATATCTCAGTGCTATAAAATAGATGCCACATAATAGAATTTGTGACAATTCTGATCATCCCACCCGTTACATGTCGAAAATAGTTAGATTCAGTCCCCCAGGACTAGAGCGACTCAGGAAATTACCACCCACCTCCCCATGAAATTTGTTTACAAAAACATTTTTTTTTGTTTCATTTTCATTTCCAAATGTTGGTTTAAAAAAATTTTCATCCATTTTTCAGAGGGGCAGCCGTGTTAGTCTGTATCAGCAAAAAGAACGAGGAGTACTTGTGGCACCTTAGAGACTAACAAATTTATTTGAGCATAAGCTTTCGTGGGCTACAGCCCACTTCTTCGAATATGGGCTTTAGCCCATGAAAACTTATGCTCAAATAAATTTGTTAGTCTCTAAGGTGCCACAAGTACTCCTCATCCATTTTTGGTTTTTCAGTTGCCAAAAATCCAAATATTTTTGTGCTTTTGGGTTGGTTGGTTTGTTTTTTTACAAAAACCTGAACGGTCTTGACAAAAATGGACATTTTTCAACAAAAATGTCTGTTCCGTTGAAAAGCCCTTTTCCATTAAAAAAGTTTTGGTGCACATTTTTCAAGCAGCTCTACTCAGAACACAGACCAAGTCTTCCTCTATGTTTTGGAGAGAGCTGAGTGCACTCACAATCGAGCAAACAAGAACAGCAGAGTTGAAGGTTTTTATGATAATTATATGTAAATTACATGTCAAGCTCCAAGCTGTCCACTGAAGATATGCACCACTATCCCCTCCAAGTGGGTTGCAGTATCAGCCCAGGTTATGAAACCGGGCCCAGTAGGAAAACTGAATCTATGTGGAGGTTGGAGGTGTGAAAATTGACCCCAAATGTACACCTGATTTGTGTATACCATTAGTACATTTGGCCACACAAATCAGGTAATGGTGAACACAAGTACATTTTAGTGCAACTACCCAGCATGCATATGAAGGTTAGTTTTATCTGTGCAAACATACGTTTGTGTGTGCACAGTTTGCACTCTCACTTCACTTGGGATTTAGGCCTGAGATTTTACTTAGTGAAACAGAAGTAAAGAATGTCTTTAAAACAAAGCATAAAAAAGTCCAAACATCATTTTTTTCCTTTTAGTAAATAAGATCTTCCTGATATAGCAATCTATTATATGAGGACAAACCCATTGTGCCACTAGTAAAAATGCCAGAGAAATATGATATAAAATATTGCCTATCCATTTAAATTATTTAATGTTATTAACATTAATTACCATACTCCAATACTGTGAGTGAATCACATTTTCCATCCCCCAACTTCCCCAGCAAAGTTTAAATCTTAATTAAACACACTATGTTTTTCTCCGTTCATTTCCTTAAAGGGACAGTACCAATCTGACAGAATGAAATATCAGCTGGACAAGTGCCTGGAACCAGTTCTTGCATTCTTGACTCTCATCCCACTACTTCAGTTGAGTTTGCCTAGAACTTCATTTCTCTGTGCAGTTTCTCTCTTCTACAACACAGACAACACAAGCCTGCAGTGGCACCTACAGCCTTACACATGTTATGCACGACGCATACCATTGGCAGAGATGTCAAGTCATCAGCGTTGGGCACTCCCTATGACAGTGTAATGAGGAGCAGTGCTGGCCGCCCTTCTGCCCACTCAGGTTTGACCCCACAGCTCCAAACCTGAGCAGCACCTGGGTGCAACCCCACTCGCTCAATTTTGGTAAGACCTCTTCTGGAATACTGTGTACAATGCTGGTCACTTATGTGCAAGAAAGTTTAATTCAGTCTGGACTAGGTACAGAGAAGAGCTACTAGAATGATTAGAGAACTGGAGGGCCTCTCTTGTGAGAAGAGACTAAAAGAGTTTGTCTTATTTAGCCTAACAAAATTAAGGCTGAGCGGGGATATGATTGGTCTCTATAAAAACGCCCGGGGAGTAAACACCATCGAAGGAGAAAAGCTACTTAAGCTGAAGGATAATGTTGGCACAAGAACAAATGGCAAAGAACAAAAATAAACTGGCCATGAACTAATCCAGACTGGAAATTAGAAAAAGGTTTCTAACCATCACAGGAGTGAAGTTCTGGCACAGCTTCCCACTAGGACTAGTGGAGGGAAACAACCAACTCATTTTAAAATGGAGCTTGATAAGTTTATGAACAGGATTTTATGACGGGGTTGCCTGAGATAGCAGGGGACTGGACTCAGTGATCCAAGTCCTCAAACCCATATCACACTCACAAGGAACAGCCATCAGATTGTAACAAATGTGGTCACTGGTGAGCTGGGCTGGGTGTGAACTGGAGACCTGGAGACAAATGGTACTAGCCTACCATGAGTTATCTGGACCAGCCATTTCACTGGAATATGGTTATTTTGAATGCATGTTTGCCCTCTGAGGGACTTTGGAAGGGTATCCGTAAGAAGTTAGAAGGACAGAGATTAAAGTCTAACACTCTTCAAAGGATTCCAGCACTCCTCTGTAATAAGAATGACAATATTTTAGTTCCAAAACATGAGTTTCTTAAACCCTTTCAAGCTGGTGGGCTCTGAAACTTGGCAAAAATGTTCCTGGTTTCTGGTACAGCACATGGAATAGCTGGACAGCGGCTATGTCTGACTGCCCTAGAGAGGGGCACTTCCCCAGAGTACGACAAGCCCACAAAGGCAGCTCTTATTGGCTGTTTAGTGCCAGCGTTGTGGGGAAGGGGCACTATACAATGTACACCAATAAAGGCAGTCTCTACCTTGAGAAGCTTACAATCTAAAATAAGCTCCCAAAAGACGTCCCGGGAATCCAGAGTTGGGGAGGAAAACTTGGATTCTTCTCTTTGTTTGCAGTTATAAAATTCGGTTCTAGGGCGGGTCAATACACCGCTACCTCGATATGACGCGACCCGATATAACACGAATTCGGATATAGCGCGGTAAAGCAGTGCTCCGGGGAGGGCGGGGCTGCGCACTCCAGTGGATCAAAGCAAGTTCAATATAACACGGTTTCACCTATAACACAATAAGATTTTTTGGCTCCTGAGGACAGCGTTATATCGGGGTAGAGGTGTATTTTTCAAAATTGTTAAAATTGCAGCAAAAAATGGCAATGGCTTTTTTTTTTTAATTTTGTTTTTTTGGCCATTTTTCAACCAGCTCTGCTCATTTCTTGTGGGAATCCCAGGAGAAGGATATTTATAAGAGGGGTTTGAATGAGCAGGGGCAGTGGCTTAGTGAAGCAGGGAGAGAAAGGTATTTCATCCACACGGGGTAGTGTGGAAAATATCATAGAGACAGGAGTGGGAAAAGGACATGAACAGGGTAACAGGCCTGGTGTGGTTGGTGAGCAGAGGGATCAAGGGGGGGACAGATATGACAACCATTCTAGCACCTTATTGATCTGAATGGGCTGCTGAACCTTCTGGTGAGACCTTGTCTTGAAACCTTGAAGTTAGAACATAAGAATGACCACACTGGGTCAGACCTAAGGTCCATCTAGGCCAGTATCCTGTCTTCTGACAGTGGCCAATGCCAGGTGCCCAGAGGGAATGAACAGAACAGGGAATCATCAGGTGATCCATCCCCTGTCGCTCATTCCCAGCTTCTGGCAAACAGAGGCTAGGGACACCATCCCTGCCCATCCTGGCTAATAGCCATTGATGGACCTATCCTCCATGAATTTATCTAGTTCTTTTTTGACCCATTATAGTCTTGGCCTTCACAACATCCTCTGGCAAGGAGTTCCACAGGTTGACTGTGCGTTGTGTGGAAAAAATACTTCCTTTTGTTTGTTTTAAACCTGCTGCTTATTAATTTCATTTGGTGATCCCTAATTCTTGTGTTATGAGAAGGAGTAAATAACACTTACTTATTTACTTTCTCCACACCAGTCATGATTTTATAGACCTCAATCATATCCCCCCTTACTTGTCTTTTTTCCAAGCTGAAAAGTCCCAGTTTTATTAATGTCTCCTCATATGGTAGACGCTCCATACCTCTAATAATTTTTGTTGCCATTTTCTGAACCTTTTCCAATTCCAATATACCTTTTTTTGAGATGGGGCAACCACATCTGCACGCAGTATTCAAGATGTGGGCGTCCCGTGGATTTATATAGAGGCAATATGATATTTTCTGTCTTATTATCTATCCCTTTCTTAATGATTCCCAAATTCTCTTCGCTTTTTTGACTGCCGCTGCACATTGTGCATAGTTCTCTGAAAACATCCACTCAATGACTCCAAGATCTCTTTCTGGAGTAGGAACGGCTAATTTAGACCCCATCATTTTATACAGATGGTTGGGATTATGTTTTCCAATGGGCATTACTTTATCAACATTGAATTTCATCTGCTATTTTGTTGCCCAGTCACCGAGTTTTGAGAGATCCTTTTGTAGCTCTTCGCAGTCTGCCTGGAACTTAACTATCTTGAGTAGTTTTGTATCATCTGCAAATTTTGCCACCTCACTGTTTACTCCTTTTTCCAGATCATTTATGAATATGTTAAATAGGACTGGGCCCAGTACAGACCCCTGGGGGACACCACTATTTACCTCTCCAGTTGGGAAGATCACAAGCACCCAAGGCACTGCAGACATATATACACACATGGAACTGCAGTTTTCCAAATTCAACTCTGCATCCGAGATGTACTCCAGAGCCCACTGAAGTCAACAGAAAGAGCCGCATTGACTTCGGTGGGCTTTGGATCAGGCCCTAAGCCTCTTCCCCTAACCTCCCCCCTCCCTATCCAGACTCGATTCTTGAGGCAGGAGTCCCCCTGGGCGGACATTTCAGCATTGCACTTGAGCTGCATTTGATCTGCTGGTTCCCTTTGAAATACAATGCCTCACTCGTTTAGTCCAGGTCCCATTTGGGAAGCTTCCTCTTGATTCTTTCAAATCAGGGTATCAGGGGAGCAGGTTTTGTTTTTAAAAAAAAAGAAGAAGAAAAAGAAAAAAGAATAAATGATTTTGAAGTTATTGTTTTAATGTACAAATGCTTTTTCGATAAATTTTTTTAAAAATCCCTTTAGCTGGTTGTTTTTTGTTGGTTTGTTTATTTATTTAATTGACCCGACAATTTAAATAGTTCTGATAGAGCCATTGCTCTTACATCTGTTTTCCTAAACGTCCCCTGAACTTTATGAAATAGCTAATATAGTTCAGTCTCCAGAACCCATCTTTCCAGGCATATGTTGGGGATCACTCCAAATCTAACCTTAGTTTACAGTGAAGAGAAATCAGAATTGGGCCCAGCCCAGTGTTGGGGAGTGAACACCCCAACCAGTAAAATGTAGAGAGCACAAAATCTACAGCGTGCTAAGCACTGACTGCAAACTTTTCTAGTCATTTAGTTGATCAACCATCTCAGCCTCCTCCATCAATTGAGATGTGATAGTAACTTAGTATCATAGGAGTTGCCATACTGGATCAGATCTGTGGTCCATCAGGTCCACTATCCTGTGACACTGGCCAGCAGAAGTCTCAGTTGCTTGGTTCTCCATAACCTCAGGGACATAACTGACCCCGATTTCTCCTTCTTGCACCATATCTCTTACGTCTGCAAATCTGCAATGCTACCCATATATGCCAACACCTTGACTCCTTCCATGCTGAAATCCACATCTGAGCCTTTATATTCTCTTGTCTTGACTACTGCACCTCTCCAATCCCAGTTCTCCAGATTTCAAGAAGTACAGAATAGTGATACCCACTGTGACATATGTCCAAAGAAGCATCAGCCCCACACCCCATCCGCACGTCTCCCCAGCAGCTCCAATATCATTCAAAATTTACCTCTATGCTTTGCACAACTCTCCATGGACTCTGCAGTCTGCCTTCTTTCTCTAATCCCCGCCACACTTCCTCTGCCCACCTACTGTATTTAGAGCTGCCGTCCCTTCCTACCATAGAGGTTCCAAAGCCACCTGCCAGGCGGCTCTGTCATTACATTCTCATGAAGGTTTCAAACGAGTGCCTCCCGCTGCACTGACTCAGTGGGCCACAAACAAGGCTGGGGCATGAAAAGGAATAAATGAAGCGATCAGCCAGAAGCACTGACAGTGGGTCACCAGCAGAGGTTGGAAGGGATGGTGGCAAATTGCGTGGGTGCAGAATTGGGTGACTAGCCCTACACACCATCTCACTCACTGATCCAACCAGATCCTCCCAAAAAAATGATGGTTATTATTCTCCCATTAGCAGGCCTTGAACCACAGTCCTGTAATTGCAGCTGGTGTGCTTTCACTTGGAAACCACTGGCACTCAGCCTTTAAAAAAAAAAAATAAATAAATAAAAAGCCTAACCTTTTCTCCTCTGATTTTTGAAAGTTAGAAACATCTTTTGTATTCCAAAGGCCAAAGGGCCAAACTTGCCTTTAATTAAAATGCATATTCTTTAATTAAAGGCCCCATAACACATGAAGGGCATTCATTGAAATACGATGTGTGACATAGTCATTACCCCGCTGTTAATTACTAATTAATGAAGCTATTTCAATTAATAGCTTCCCCACTGTCACTCTCACTTTGACAGGGCTCCGTGCTGTGAAGCCGTGGCAGAATCACAGACAATCATAACTCCTGGAACACCACCAAAAGGCGTCAGTTGAATATTCATGTCGCATGACTTTAACACTTTTCAATTAAACATAATAAAGTAAAATCGCCATCAAAAATGTATATCAAATGTGCGTCAGCTTTTTCCCTCTCTCTTTCTCTCCCAGCTTGTCAAAAATAACTAGAAAGAAAGAGGAAAAATAGTTGGTTTCTTTTTTCCTTTGACACCTCAGGCTGGAATGTGATTTATCAAGCAGAGCTCTGACCACATTGTGCTGCTAGACTGAGATAGGATTAATACATACTGTAGCTGCATTTCAAACATACTCACCCATCTCTTCTTTCCAACGCTTTGGTTTAGGGCCTGATCCTCTTCCTATTGACATCTGAGATAACAATTCAGTGGGTGCAGACCCTCAAATTGCATTCTTGCCCTGGGTCAGACATTTAATAGCTCAAGACCGACTGGTTTAATTTTCATTTCGAGAGAAGTGATCTCTGAGTGCAGAACCTAATCACCGAGTTGTATTATTACAGAGGTTACTGTTAATGGCAGATGTAAAGAGCTGCATAAAGGAAGCCATTTGCAGAGCACAAGTTTTATTGGGCCTACAAAACCCAGAAATTAGGCTACGTGTTCTTAAGCGCCATCTACTGGTACCTTATCTGTTAATCAACGATGTACTAGAGCGGGTTGAAATTCTTCGTTCAAAACTTTTTGGGGGCGAAAAATGGCTGCTTCATGCAACTCTAAATTTCTGTATGAATGTTCATTTTAACAAAAACTTCTGGCCCAAGCTGCTGAACTTTTTCAGTTTTTGGTGTTTCTATGAAATATGTCTGTGCAAACAGGAAAAGAAATCATTTTCAGCAAAATGTTTTGTGGGGAAATAAAAAAACTTTCCCAAACCACGCAATTATTTACACAGAGAGTGACAAAGGGCAATCTCGTAACACTTGTGAAAGTAGCAAAGGTTAGTGTGATTTGGCATGGAGATTCTTCTACCTCTGGAGAAACAGTTAAAATAGTCCTTCCTGTAGCAGGGTTTGCTGTAGGAGGGGTAGAGACACCATTGTGGTTCATCAAGGTGTCTTTATTAAAGTAACAAGTTACGCACAAAGGTGATAGGGCCTCTAATGAGATTTTTTCAATCTCTTTACCAACTTGTAGCCCCTATTTGAAAACAAGTGAAACAATAATCAATGCTACATTTGTCTGTTATCAGAGTGTTTTTAAATAAATTAGCTCAGGGCACTTCATCTGATGATGAGTATAATAAATAAATCATGGGCTTTTTGTTTACTCTGCATCTCTAATCAGACTTCTGCATTCCATCATCCAGCCAGTTTCAGGGTGTTTGTGTGTGTTTCATTGTTGTACCTTTCCTCCTCCTCAGCGCCATTCTCCGGGGAGCAGCGAGAAAATCAAAATCCATTTTTTTTTTATTGCCAAAAGACAGAAATGAAATGAAACTGCATTTGCTAAATGTCGTTTGCAACCATCTATAATTTTGCTCAGGAAGTTTGTGCGTAGGAGAGTTACACAAAGGAAACCACTGTCTTTCTGTTTAGACCTCAGAGCACAATGCTGTGTAGAGCACACTGATGAGGATGATTGGATAATGTGCTGTTATCATTCCTGGAGGTGACAAAATGTCAACCAGTTATTTTACCACTGCACTTCAGTTTAATGACGTTCATGATTCTGTTCTTACAAGATGCCCCAGAAACAGCCTGTCAATGTGGCCACGTGTTCGGGGGTCCCTGAATAGCACTATCTGCCCTGAACACTAGCTCTGATAGCCTGAGGTAAGCAAAGCAGGGGTGTGCACAGGAATTTAAATTGGACTGCTTTTGGAGGGGCACATTTAACACACACATATTATACACATTAAACCATATCAACACACACACATACACCGGATGCGTAGAAATAAACAGCAGTACACTCACCATTTCAACGAAAATCCATGCACCATGGAGCCATCTGAATAAATGTATCCACAAGTACTTGGCTGTGGTGGGGTCACAGAGCTCCTCCAGGCCCGGGACCAAGGTTGGGAATGAGAGCTTCTCCGACTCCTCCGCAGGGCTGGAGAAGTTCTGTGCCCCCGCTAATTACTGGGGGGGGAGGCCGTGCCCCTGTTTGCCTCCCCTTGTGCATGCTCCTGAAGCAAAGAGAAATATACATTGGCGTTTGGGGCAGGCTCCAGGATAAATTCTGCTTTCAGTCACAGGAGTGTAAATCAGGAGTAACTGTAGTGAAGTCAGTGAAGCTACACCAAAGTAGACCTGCTGTAAGAGAGCTTCGAACCAGGGACACAGAGTTCAGTATGGAGAAGAGCCCAAAAGTTAGATATTTATCCTATTAGGCTCATTCATGTCTCAAAACCCTTCGCCACGGTTTCCACACACACCCCTTTCCCCAGTGTACTGTGGGGTGCTTCCGGCACAGCTCCCACACAAACCCCTTCTGCCAGCTTCCCACTACCTGGGGGCAGTTCTTGTGGCTACCACCTCCTGCTCCAATATCTGGCGCTGTTCCAGGGGCTGATCATTCCAGTGTACCCAGGATGCCAGGAGGCACTGGACCTGTTCTCCCTGAATCCAGCCTCCAGGAGCAATTGACTAGTCCATCAGGGGCTTTCAGATATAACCAGGCAACCAATCTCCATTTCTGTTGCCCAATGGAGTGAGCCCTATTCCCCTAATCCACCTTCCCAGAGAAACATACATGCTTGATCATGGCTACAAATCCTGCAAAATGTCTATGGTATTTCAGTACTTCCTGCTCGAGGAGGGGAAAAAACCAGACACTTGGCCAATTGTTTCAAAACCTCAAGAAGCACTCTGAGAGCCTAGCGGAAAGGGCTGTTTCAATGCAAACGTATATTATTACTGTTATTATGTAATATTATAATAATATTTCTATAATATCCTATAATATTTCTTATCAGCAGATCTCAAACTGCTTCACAATCTTGCAATGCATTTATTCTCACAACACCCCGGTGAGGTAGGGCAGCGCTATTATCCCCATGGCACAGCTGGGGAAGTGAGGCCCAGAGAGGCTAAGTGATGAGCCCAAGGTCACACACAAAGCCTGTGGCAGAACTGAGAATTAAAACCCATCTTCAAAGTCCTAGGCTGCTGCCCTAACCACTGGACCCACCTATAATAGAGGCTTACTCATTCCATACCCTTTGGCCTTCAATGGTGATAGGCGGAGGCAATTCTACCTGCAGATCAAGGGCACGGTATGATCCAATAAGCTATTTTTATAATATTTACTGTATATTTAGCTGTATAGAGAAGCTACTATAGTAACATATGCCATTGCAAGATGATTAGATAGATAGATAGATAGATAGATAGATAGATGAGTGTGCACAAGGATGGATGGACAGACAGATAGATATCGTTCCTCTGAGTGCTTTTTATCAAACTATTTTCTTTTAATTTTAATTTTTTGTTTGTGGTCACCAGCTCGAACACAGTAAAGGCAGGGATTCAGGGGAACTCCATGTGATGTGTCCAAGCGCATGACTGAGAAACAATCATTTTTCGTCTGCCTGGCTGGCATCTAAGGACTGGTCTCCAAGGTCTCAATTAGGGTCCATTGTTGACTCAGCACACCCTCTCCTGGGAAGCAGTTTGCCCATTCTGCTCAATTATACATGGTGATTTTACCATGCAGAGGACAGATCATGAGGGATGGAGCTTTAGTGTCTACTTTAGCTGTTAACCTCAGAAGCATGATTCAGAGCCACACATCGCTAAAACAGCTTCACAGATTGCTATTATGATGTAATAGGCCCTTGATCTGGTACACATGTGCAGGAAGTGAAGGCCAAATTAATTAACTTGACAGGTCCCGATTTTGTTTTAATGCCATGCCCCCTCTCTAAAAGGCTTCTTTTGGTAGCCAGTGATGATATATGGAAGACTTATATTAGACCTCAGTGATGCTGGGAGCTGAGTTGAAATCTTTAGTGGGCTGTTCATTTAGCATTAGCAGAATAAAGCATAGTCTATACTCCACAGAAAAGATTTCTCATATGTTTTCATGAAAGACTCCAGACTGAAATAGCCTGTGTTGCAAAAGACCCTAGACTGAATTAGCTTGTGTCACAAACTGCTGTTGTGGTTTCATCTCATTGCAGACACTCATTCTTTCTCCAAAAGTGAGGGATGTTTTGGCAAATTTTTAGAGAAGTATTGGCTGAGATATGAGATGCCCTCCCCAGAAAATATTAATCCACCGGAGGCGGATGAATCTATGGGAATAATCTGCTTTAATGCACATTCAGCAATTCAATTCTGCACTCTATTCTTTAATCCAAATATCTGTAAGAAGGAGGCGGAGGAGGAGGATGCACAGGCACCATCAAAGCAGAATAAAAACTCATACTGGATTGAAGGAAAAGAGAAATCATCATCAATGTGTATGGTGATATTTTCTTACACACCTGGACCTGAACACTCTGCCAACAAATGCTGAAGCCCTTTCTTCAAACTCACTTCTAGCTCTGCCTAGACCCTGGCATAAAATGGTATGGGCCAGAATTGAAATCCAAGCTGCAAAACACAAAGCCTGGTAGAAAATGCTATTGGCTTTGTGCCAACATCCATGTAAAGTCACAAGAGGTTTTTCGTTTCACCAAAAGCAATAGTTTTGATGCTTCTTCAAGAACAGGAATCACCATTTCCATTTTGTTTTACACGATAACCCTAGCTTTTCCATAGTTTATTCTTCCCTTTCAGCAGACATTTAGGCTCATGGTATACTATGATATACCTTTAAGAAATAGTCTATATTAGATTTGCCATCCGGAGGGCTTCTCTACAGAACCTAGGTGCAAAAACCTTCTAGTGATGCTCTGAGTAGTGCTAACTTCCAGCAGTCTGGCTGGGATTGCATTCACGGACCAGATTTTCAAATTACCTAGCTGCACAATTACATATCTAATGTATATGTATATTAGCTGGAATTGCGTGTACAAATGCCAGTTGTACAGGCATGGTTATTGGATTTGCATGTGCAGCCTTGCCAATTGCCCCTGCAAATCTGGCACATAATTGTGCATGTATTCACATTCCTAACTTGGTTGGAAAATCTGGCTCCCGGCTTTCATTCTGAATAGCATCAGCCATGTCCTGCATGCATTCTAATCTAGCCCTTTCAGCCAGGGTCTCCATCTAACACCCTTTTCAAATATAACCTCTTCAAAACATGTTGGTCCTTTAACCCTGGATTTCAAAGCTCCCACTGTTGGGATATGAGCCTTGTACTGCACAGCACCCATTAGAAGGACCTAATGTATGTGAGTCACATACTGCTCTCGTTTGCTCCGATTCTGGGAAAGAGCCAGAGAACCATCTGCCAGCTTGGAGATGAGAAAAGGGGTCTGGGACTGGCTTGCTGCTGCTCAGGCACAGAACAGAGCATTCTCTCTATAGAACACAGAATACTCAGTCTTGCTTTGAAGGTGGCATGGGTGATGCTGTCTAATAGGGATGAATGAACCTTAGTTACCTCTCTATGTCTCTCTCTCTCTCTCTGCTTCATTTTTCACCCTGTGTTTTCATTTGATATGTTTTCTCTCTCCCCTTCTCTGCTCCTTTTTTTAATAGTCACTCATGAGCAGAATGCAAAGCAGATAACATGCAAGTACGAGTCAAACTTTCAAACCCATAGCAGTTGAGTGGGTCCAGAAATTTAATGATAGGAGTTCATAGAATCATAGGGCTCTGAGAGGTCATCTAGTCCAGTCCGGTACACTCATGGCAGTACTATTATCTAGACCATCCCTGACAGGTGTTTGTCTAACCTGCTCTTAAAAATCTCCAATGATGGAGATTCCACAACCTCCCTAGGCAATTTATTCCAGTGCTTAACCACCCTGACAGTTAGGACGTTTTTCCTAATGTCCAACCTAAACCTCCTTTGCTGCAATTTAAGCCCATTGCTTCTTCCTCAGAGGTTAAAAAGAACAATTTTTCTCCCTCCTCCTTGTAACAACATTTTATGTACTTGAAAACTGTTATCATGTCCCCTCTCAGTCTTCTCTTCTCAAGACTAAACAAACCCAATTTTTTCAATTTTCCCTCAGGTCATGTTTTCTAGACCTTTAATCATTTTTGTTGCTCTTCTCTGGACTTTCTCCAATTTGTCCACATCTTTCCTGAAATGAGGCACCCAGAACTGGACACAATACTCCAGTTGAGGCCTAATCAGCACAGAGTAGAGCGGAAGAATTACTTCTCATGTCTTGCTTACAACACTCCTGCTAATACATCCCAGAATGATGTTCGCTTTTTTTTGCAACAGCTCATATTTAGCTTGTGATCCACTATGACACCCAGATCCCTTTCCGCAATACTCCTTCCTAGGCAGCCATTTCCCGTTTTGTATGTGTGCAACTGATTGTTCCTTCCTAAGTGGAGTACTTTGCATTTGTCCTTATTGAATTTCATCCTATTTACTTCAGACCATTTCTCCAGTTTATCCAGATCATTTTGAATTTTAATCCTATCCTCCAAAGCACTTGCAACCCCTCCCAGCCTGGTATCATCCGCAAACTTTATCAGTGTACTCTCTATGCCATTATCTATATCACTGATGAAGATATAGAACAGAACCAGATCCAGAACTGATCCCTGTGGTACTCCACTCATTATGCCCTTCCAGCATGACTATGAACCACTGATAACTACTCTCTGGGAACGGTTTTCCAACCACTTATGCACCCACCTTATAGTAGCTCCATCTAGGTCGTATTTTCCTAGTTTGTTTATGAGAAGGTCATGCAAGTCAGTATAAAAAACTTTACTAATTTCAAGACATACCACGTCTACTGCTTCCCCCGATCCACAAGGCTTGTTACCTGTCAAAGAAAGTTTTCCCACCTTTAGCAGTTTTGCAGGAGGAATCAGCATCTATCATTGGTTCGGCATCACTGTGGAGTGTGTTTCTGTAACTTTTTCCAAACAAACAAAAAGTTCACAATAGTGAAAGTTAAGAATCATATTTCTACCTATCAAATAAACATTTCTGTAACAATTAAAATTAGGCTCAAGCCTCAGCGTGCGGAGAGTTTGGAGGTGTTTACGTTGGAGATTTTAGTTTGGCTCATATATGAACAAGCCAAAAGTTCTGATCTGGATCTGAACCCAAATTCCCCCACAGTTTAGTCATTAGACGTGCATCATTTGCAGCAAGCAACGAAGTGCACCTTTCATTTTGTACCCACAGTTGTTTGCAGGCACAAAATTAGAGGCAGAATGGAATCCCCTATTGAAAATTGTCCCCAAATGTCCAAATATTATTGAGAATCTGAATCTGCTCTCATTTACACTGGTGTAAATCAGGAGCAACCCCATGGAAATCAGTGTAGTTACATGGATGCCAGCAAGACCAGAATCACATCCACTTCTCTTACACCACCCTCTTCATTCTGCCTGTCATGAGCTCAGAAAGGCCAGCCTTAATGTGAACAAAGGTGTCTCAGATCACCCTCCTTACTGCTGTACTTGCCCTGCTTATAGATGTATGTAACATAAAATTGCTAGGTCTGAGATTTCATTCTGAGACCTCCCTGTTCTAGGTGACTCATGCAGTGGAAGCTGCAGGCTGCAAACCTTTTAAAAGTCTATTTGCACCCCGTCAAAATGAAATTTAAAAAAAAAATCAGAGCAAAATAAATCACTTGGTTGTAAGTAACTGAAGACTGTGTCCCTGTCCCGCCTCACCTTCTCTGATCCTTGACTATATTCTTGCTTAGAGTTCTGTATGGTTATTCTTAGTTTTCTGTCCAGTAAATCTGGTGTTAAAGGTGGTTATTCAACTGGAGAATGCAGATTTCACTAGTATTAAGTGGTTACGAGGAGTAATTGTGTTATGTTTTTGACCATTTTCACATAATCTTGGGTACGGAATCATTTTGACAATTCATCATTTGAAGTAAAATCCTGAAAAAGTCCATTTTTTTAAAAGTGGAGCTGCAATGTGTTGGCTCAGCCCTTCGCTGGTCAAGTTGAGCCTCATTGCTGCAAGGTAGGGCTCCCAAGAGGTTACGATCTTTTCCCTGAATTCTTGCTCAAGTTCTTTGTTCTGACACTGACCAGACAGAGCCTTTGAAAACCTCACTAGAAAATTAGCCCATGTTAGAAAATGACCTTGAGGAGTCGTGTTAACGAATATGTCAAACATGACTTTGCAATCACAGAATTGCCAACTTCAAAAGTTCAAACGTCATGAGCCAGCACCCCCCCCTTAAAGCTTTTGCTTAAAATTGGCTTAAAAATAGGAGATTAAAAAAATAATAATACATTTTGTGTCCTTTTTATTTGCCTTCTGCTGTTTGAGCCGTTAGGGGACACAGTTTCAAGCTATTCTCCACAACCATCACTGCCAGAAACTGATCGAGGGGGCCTAATTCCTATACCCTCCTGCTCAAAGCCCGGTGAGAAGATTGCCCAGGGCTGCCCCAGACACATCTCTCATGCCAGAGGGCTCTCTGCACACCCTGCACACCCCAACAGGGGTCTCTGCACAGGTCCCAAACAGGCCAACACCTAGATGAGTGCAGGCGAGGGATCTACACTGGCCCAATCTCCCTGCTGGAAGGGTGCAGAGTGGTAGCAGCCATTGTTCCAGAATATGGATTGCACTAATAGCCTGAGTGTTTGTGCAACCTCCCACCTGCCTTACTCTCCAGCCCCTCGTAGTGCGCCACACAAAGGCCAGCTACTTACAGCAGGCTTTGTGCTTCATAGCACTAAGCCCATTTGGAAGGCGAACGTCTGGGTGTTCACTCGCCAGCTTCTATTAGGTCTGGTTGTTATTGGTCACCAAAAGTGAGGGGCAGGACCGTTCCACCTGTTTTAGAACCATCAGGCTCTGAATATTGCGATTTAGGGCCTCGTTCTGCTGCTATGGAAGCCAGTGGGATTTTGCAGTTGACATCCAGGGGAGCAGGCCCCGTGTACACTCATCAGGTACCGACTGACAACGAATGGATGAGGGATCTGGGAAGGTGACAGACTGGAGGTCCATTGGGAAGGAGTAGACAGGGAAGGTGTTGAGAGGGACCTGAACAGGGGGATGGAACAGCTGGGCATGGGGGTGGTCTATGAAGAGCCCGGAGGCAGTTAGAACCATATTTAAAATGGCCGCCTAGCTGCATCCATTTTTATCAGACATCTGACTTTGTTTCGAGGAGCAAAATCACATGAAGGGGATTGCAGCAAAACTGCCCGGAACCGCACAGGATTCAGCTCAAGACCTGGGAACCATCGTGTCACTGGCACGGAGCTGAGATGATTCTCAGAGCAAGAAATAACGGCCTGTTTGACATGACTAGGGAATGCAGGATAAGCAACACTGTAGGGAGGCAAGCAAAGAATCAACGGCCTAAGGCAACACAATGTGTCAGGAGGAGAAAGCAGCAGTGCTGGAAGATTTGAAAGGCAGAATTTATGGGCATGATTTTCCTCCGATGTATTCTGCTGCAAATCAAGAGTGACCACATTGAGGTCACTGGAGTTAGGTGGGGATAGGAGCAGCATCAGAAATAGCAGAATCGAGCTCTTTAGGGCAACCGGACAGTCCATGGAACCCAATAGTTTTGAATGGGGAATTGTCACTCCTCACTGCAAAGGTGCACTGCTGGTACGGTTTGTTCTGATTAGTCTCGTGACAGGCCCCGAGCCAAGGATCATTTTTATGAAAGTGTTTACCTCACTCTAGCTCACGCATGCACACATGAGAGATTATAAATTAGTGGTTTTATAAGAAACTTGGTAGGGGAGAAAAAACATGAAAGGAAGTTAACAGCTGCAAAGAGCCCAATGGTTTCACTGGAAAATCCCCTGTCAACTGCTAACTGTTTTCCATTAATGAGAATGCAGGATATGCTCTGGTAGGTTTACAATTCTTTGTATAAAATTCTTACACAATTTCAGATAATTGCAACACATGTACCATTCCACTCTCGCTCATGAAATTGGAATTATTTTTTCCTTGACAGCTGAAATTAAAAACAATTTATTAGAGAATAGTTAATGAAAAAGCACTGGGAGATTACGCAAAGTTTTGAGTTGAATGCCTAACAGGGGCTTGTCAGTAAATTGCCTTGGTGGCCAATTATGCAAAATGGGAGACAGAGGTTTGGGAAGGGATTCCAATGATTAGTTAAAGCTTTTCCAGCATTCGCTTGCACAATCAAACATAGATCATTACATTTTTTTGTAATCCTTTACAACAATATGGAGAGCTGCGTAAAATTTTTTAAAGCACTTAAGTAATGATTTAGGTGCTTAAAGCCCATCGGGTTTTAATGGAATTTAGTATCTAAGTCACAGAGGCACTTAGGAAAGGAAACCCCATATACAAAGAGACAATATTTTAAGGTTCGTGCTAAGGACGGTAAAATTTTCCATTCGTTTTTGGAATAAAAATTACCATGTACCCAATCCTGCAAAGTGATCTGAGTGGTCGGAGAGCTGTGCCCATGTGGAAGCTCATTGAAGTCTATTTCTTAAATATGATTTTTATTATTTGCATGTTGTATTATTATTTGCATTGTTATCTGCATGTTGCATTAATATATACTATTGTTATGATATCTCCTGCAGCTAACAGCCAAGATCAAGGCCCCATTGTCCTAGGAGCTGTACACACATATAGTAAGACACAGTCTCTGCCCTGAAGAGCTAACCATCTAAATAGATAAGACAGAAGAAGGGTTTGAGGGGAAACAGACTACAGAAAGAGAAAGTGATTTCCATGCACTGCCTGAATGGATCACATTGTAGGATCAGGGCCCATCTCTGTACATGGTCGTCAATCACTATAGGGATTAATTTTCCTTTTGGTACAGGGAAAAATATTCACTGGGATAAACAGCCAGGCAAATGGCCTCTAATCAAAGTGATAATCTTGGTTTTCCTTCGTCAGCACCCAGAGAGAGCAGCCTGCACTGAGGACAAATGATTAAAAACAAAACATTCAAAAGGGGCGAGATGAATTTAAGCCAACAAACAAACACAGAGAAATAAGAAGATGAAATTCAAGCTGCCAGAAAGAATTTTGAGGCCCTTGGCTGCTTCCACCCCAGGTGTTAATGACAAAGCAGGCAAATTGAAAGACCTTTATAGACATCTTCATTATTGCAGTCAGGTTTGAAATGGAAAATTGCTTGACGCACAGGAGCTGCAATGAATGGTGATAGTTTGCTTGGTATAGCGCTGGGTGTTAGCTGCCCTTTGCAGAGCCTGCCCCAAAGACCCTTGAAGTCAGTGGGTCCATTGATTCCAGTGGGCTATGGAGCACTTCCACTTTTTTTGAAGGAAATACATGTTCGATATCACAGAAACTAGGGGGTAGAAAAGTGCTCTTTGATAGTCAGGCCCCATCTCCTGCCAGGGCAGGCATTTTCCCTTATGTTTTGCTTTCTAAATGTTTAAATGTATTTAGTTATTTAGATTTATATAAACTGTAAGAAAAGAGCATCCGTCCAATGCTCTGTGGGCCTGTGCCAGGCATTTAACATGCCCTGGACAATTTACATATAAACAGACCCATCAGTTCCCCCAGAATCAGTTCAACTCCAACAACATAAATATAACTGCAATTAATGCACCCAGGCATACAACCTCCAGAGTCCCAACCCCACTACCCAGCCCTTATCCCCACGGCAAGAGCAAAAAGCTGGACTGGAATACTGACAAACTCAGACTCTTACAGCCCAGCGGAGGAAGGTAGTTGCAAAGGCCAGGGGCTCGGACAGAGGACAGCCCTCTCTCTGATATGGATGAGGCTTAACGTGGTGGCAGTAGGTCACCAGGAGAGAGGCAGTCTCTTAGGTTGGTCCCAGGACATTCTGAGCTTTTATAGCTCAAAATAGCGTAATTGATGGGATTTCACATCATTGTAGGCATGGTAACAAAAGACCCTAGCTTGGGGTCCCAAGCCTGGTGATGTTGCAAAGGAATTCAGGTTTTGCAAAACCACTTCTTCAGCACATTGCCTAAAGACACCAAGTTTCACGCTGCACTCCAGCTACAGGTAGAGAGAATAAAAAGACAAAAAGAGCAGCCGGTGGATTCTGTGATCCATCAGTTCCCCCAGAATCAGTTGAAGGCTATTTCCACCTCCATTAAAATTTATGTCTGTGCTTCTTTCTTGTATCATATCATTGTATAATTGCTGAACGTGCACATGAAAAGAGAAAGCAAATGATCATACATGAGGCCAAGCGAATGTGCCTCTGTTTATATGAATAAAGAGGTCAGAAACTTCAGCAAGAAGCATTCCTGTCAGTGTCTTGGACAGTCTGAACTGAGGAAACAACTTAACTCCCAATTGTACCATTGGTGCCAGCCATTCAGAACCAAGTCAACAAGCTTGACGTGGATTGACACATCCCAAATCTAACAGCTCCCTCTGTTGGAATCTGTATGAAGCTATTAGGTAGGACGAGAGAGCATCCTTTACAGCACGCTCCCAGCTGATGGTGATCTGTCTATGGTGGGTAAAATACACCAGAACAACCCTAGTCTCCTACTCGGTCAGTGGTTAACACAGTAACTTTACACTTACAAATAAATGTAATTAGTACCCACTTACTGCTATAACTCAAAATATGAATAATGAAGGATTAATATACAAGGAATATACTGTCCCAAGAGTCTTAGATATGCAGTAAAAGCTGGACAATTGTAACTAAGGGAAGTTCAGATTATAAATTATCAGTAATAATAAATTATTTGGATAATTGAATGCCAAATTAAAGGGACACTATCAATCTATGTAGGCTAACAATGAGAACTTTCTTCAAGGAAGACAAATTCTATGCCGAAGTCCTAGTGGACAATGATGAACATACAGGGGACAGAATGTTACTTTGTTAAGAATTCAATTATCTTGTAAATAGCTTGAGTCTGTTTCAGTGTTAAGTTTTTGCTTTGTTGAGGAGCCCCTGTTTCTCCCCCTCAGCTATTAGAGCCTGATTTGCAAAAAGCTCAGATGTATAACTGCTTGCACAGAAATGTGTGTGTGCCTACTTTGTATATGCAGTTACCACGATTGCCTGCACAACTGGCCATTTGTGCACGCAAGTCCCTGATTTGCACATGCAGTCAAATGTCTTAACAGTGATAGTCTCTAACGTCTTTAAAGAAAGATAAATCCCTGCAGCCTTTAAATATTTTGAACTGATGTTTTTTTTCCCCCTGAAGAGATTGATGTCCATTTTAAGTTAAACTGAAAGATGCAGGATTGTTTCATTTTAAGTCTGCACATCCAGTCCAAAGCTGGATATTGAGAATTACTGTCGCTGTGTGGCTAATGGAGCAATTCAGATTATTTAAATTTGACAATTTCAATTCCCCATCCCTAAAATGACCACACACTTTATTGTATTATTACATAGCTGTTGTGATTGGGCTTTTTTTTAATGAAAGTTAATACTTAGAAACAGAGATGAGAGTTATATTCCCGTTTAAAAGGACACCTATTGCTGATAAACACATTTGTAATACAGGTGTATATTTTCTATAGTATTTTGAGTCTGCTTTTGTTTATAATTATTCTAATAAATGAACAATATCACATGTCCCAAGGGTCTATGGGAAGAATTGTCGACTAAACTGTCTTGAGAGTTCCAGTTCAGAAGTGTTAATTTATGACATCACAGAGATTCAACACCCCAATTTTAGTCTTTTCACTCCACTACTTCCCCTGCTGCCTCAGTTAAATTGTTCCAGGGTTCAGGACACATCAGCACCTCTTAATTTTTATGAGCCAATTATACTTCTATCCATCTGTATATAATGTCGCTTTTTAAAAAGCATATGTATAGAGCCAAGCTCCAGCATCTCCGCTCTACTCGACGCTGCAATTCATGCAGCACCTGGCTGAAATATGCATTTCTTTAAGGAGAGGATATTATGCAGAGACATCATCAGCATCGCCAAGCCCAACCCGTTAGGCCACAAAAAATTAGGAGATTGGCTAAGCACGAAAAATGTTGGGTTTGTTTTATTTGCCGTTTGGTTTGAGCACGTAGGTGGCACTCGAGTCACATTTTCAAGCTTTTCTCCTCAATAGTGAGGGATAGAAACTCACTCTTTTAAAAAAAAAAAAAATTAATGCAAGTTGAGATTCTCCCCTCCTCACACGCCTCCGGGAGCAAGAGCTTTAAGAAAATCACCAAATATCACCAGACAAAATCGTGAGAATTGGCATCACTGCATCATTCTAATCTAGCAAATGCTTTGGAATTCAAAGGACAGATTCCTAAAACTCCCTGCAAGGTCTTCTCATTCCTCTCTCTAGTGACGGTTTCAATTTCTTAAGCTGACAGCCCCCACCTCCACACCTTAGCACTCTGGTTAGCATGCTGAAAACCCCAGTATTCACCCTAGATGATAGTATGTGATAGGCTTTTTGTTTTGTGTCCAATCTTAATCTCCTTAATTAACATTTTGCTTTGGGGTGGGGAGGGGGGAGTGCCTTCAATGAGAAGTCCTTGCCCAAGTCCACTTTAAATTCTGGCTCTACTCTTAAGAGTTTTACTAGCATAGCTGTGTCAGTTGGAGGTGTGATTTTTACCGATAGAGCTATGATGGTAAAAACCCTAGTTGCAGACACAGTTATATTGGTACAACTGTCCTTATGGTTAGGCATCTAGTGGGATTTTCAAAGCCTCTATCTACCTCTTTACCTTTGAAAATCTGGTCCTGAGAATGTAAATTAAGGCAGATGAGTCAGCTGAATAAATTGCTACTTTAATACTTAATCACATTACGTATCATTTGGCTCTGGCTCTCCCTTATTAGCCGTATCACGTTGCACCTATGTATTTAAATGAAAACAAGGCTTTGTTCAGCTGATTGGTTTCCTTTATTTTTGGCAGGTCTTTCTGACTGCAACAACCCTTGTCACACAAGCAAGGTTAGGCAAGATTTGCTCTTAAAAAAAAATACAGCCAGGTACAATGGTCTCAATCTCTTATCAAAATGCATAAAACACCTGGAAAAAAGCACCAGACGTGCGTCACATATATAAGATACCAGCCCGCGCTAGATTGACAGAGACAGATAACCAAGACTATGTACCAAAATGTTAGCTGCCAGTGGGATTACAAAAGTAGGCGCGGCCAGCGGTGCTGCTTTGGTTTTTCTGGGCTTGACTTCACTTGAACAGGCGGACTGAGTTATTCCAGTAGCGCTAGCCTGCAGTACGTCCACACTGCAATCGGACGGAGTGACTACGGCGCGTGTAGACACATCTCAGGTAGCTTTGCTGCTATTGTGACTTGAGCTAACTTTGCTCTAGCTCGATCAAAGCAAGCTCAGGTAGGTCTACCTGTGCTGCAATCACACCTCCAATTGCAATGCGGATATACTCCCAGTGAGAGCAACTACACTGCAAAACCACACTCCAGCTTCATAGAGCAGGTGGGTTAGCAGCTGAGCTGTTGTGAGTTGGGTTCAGGGGTAACTTAATGGACTTACCGGTATGCTGGGTGGCCGGGGTCCTGGACAAGGTGTGGGGGGCAGCTGTGGGCCCCCGGAAGGGGCGGGACCTCAGGTGGAAGGGGCAGGGCTGGGGCCAGACTCCCCCAGCCAGTCCTTCAGTGTTGCCCAGCCCCCACCGCCGGTGGTGATTTAAAGGGCCAGGGGCTCCGGCCGTTGCTGGGAGCCCCGGGCTCTTTTAAATCGCTGGACTCTGGGGCAGCTTCCTCTTTTGCTGGCCCCCTGCCATCAGCGGCCCTGCCGGTACGGTCGACTGTGTACTGGCTTTCTTACCGGTACACCGGACCGGACCGGCTTACTTTCACCTCTGGTTAGATTGCTGCCTTCCCCTGCATTAACAACTCCAGCATCAGCAGCACTCAAACTTCAACCCACTACTCTTGACCGACCAGCTAGCTCAAGCTTAAAAGCACTGCTTATCTTGAGCTAGAGATTTTTGTGTGTGGACAGGAGTTGGGTTAGACGCACAACTCAAGTTACACCTTGAGCTAACGGCTAGGGTGACCAGATGTCCCGATTTTATAGCAACAGTCCCAATAGTCAGGGATTTTTCTTATATAGGCGCCTGTTATTCCCCACCCCATCCCAATTTTTCACACTTGCTATCTGGTCATCCTGCTAACGGCAGTGAAGACAAGCCCTTTGTGTTTTCTTTTTTAAGGTCTCGGCTTAAGAATCTCCTGCAGCTAGGAAGGGTTTATCGACATGCAGGTTTGCACTGGTATGAATGTGATTTTAAACTGATTTAGTTAAACCAGTGCCAAAGGCTGTGTGTTTCAGTTTAAACCAGGCTTGTTTCAATTAATGTAAATAGCTTGGGAGCAGGTTTAACCTAAACTGAAATAAGCCACTCTTACACTGAAATGAGTGTAGAAAACACAGGAGTTTGCACCAGTTTAACTAATTTGTGTGCAAATTTGTATGTGAGCACCCCCAATTTTCTTATAAACCTTCTCACATCTTCCCAGTTCCACCACTCCCTCTCTCTTATTAGTCAGTGGTCTCAACCTATTTCCCATTGTGGGCCACATCCAATACTACCTGTATGGCCCTGAGGATGTCACATAGGCGCAGCTGTGTGCTGATTGGGCCTCGAGTGGCCCACGGGCCGCAGGTTGAGAACCACTGCTCTAAGTAGATAATCCCTGACACCACTTTTTTACGTAAATATAGACTCACGGTCCATCAAGGGCCAGTTTCAGCTCTGGATTCTGACCAGTGGAATTCCTGATTGACTTCAAATAAAACAAAAAATGTGAAGTTCTCCTTGTTAAACTCTGAACAGCACCATCATCTGGATTCCTCTTGAATGCTGCAGGACTCAGGGTGACCAGATCTGTCATCACGGACAGGTCCAACAATCGGTAGGCTCTGTGGTTTCCTGCATCATTTTCACCAATATGGTGTGTGGCTGATGGAGGGAAAGGTGAACCCAAAGACATAGCCTTGCGTTCTCTTCTGCAAGTCCTGTTTATAGCATCTACGCTTTCATTTTCCTGACAGTTTTAAAACACTTCCAGCAGTGTCATCTGGTCACCGTCAGGATGTGGGGCAATGAGCTGTAACCGCAAGTCCACCGCCGGCTACTAACAGAAAAAGCACACAAGGAGGAGAGTTCTGCTCGTCTCTCTGGTCCCAGGCCATACGCATGCTGTAAACTCTTGTCACGCCATTGGACAGGATCACCACGATCTATTAATATCTCGGTATGCATCAAAGTTCAGCGCATATTAGTAGAGCTCATTAGCACCTCTGCAGTTAAAAGGTCCGTCAATATTTTTATTAGGAACCTGTGCACTCAGAAGTTTATGACTTCATTGTAAATATGTTTTGAGCTAAAATTTGGAACAAAAAAAAAAAAAAAGGAGGGGGGGGACAAATTTTCAAAGAATCTGGGCATTAAATCTGAGCCTGCAAATTTCACACCCACAACTTTTTGGTGAGTGTGGGTTTGGTAGCAGGTGTAAATTGCTATGTCTCCACTATGCACCAACAATAATTTACATCAGTTTAGGGCCTGGCCCTGAAATGCCCTAAGCCATGCTGCAAACTGATTCATATGTCGTGGCAACCGTCTGCCTCAACGGACGACGGCATAAGTGCCAAAGCAGATCAGTTGCTAGGTGTCATGAGGCAGCATCGTGAGTGGCTAATTCTCGAGCAACAGTCCTTGCCATGGACTGGAGCACAGAACTGAAGCTTAAAACCAAGATGCCAGGTTGAGGCCCCTTTGAAAATTTGTCCCCTGCTCATTCGCTCCACAAGTACAATTTTTTAAAACACAAATACTGAACACAACCAAACAGATTTTGCATAAGCTATAAGAATGGGGGCAGGGAGAAGACGTTTTATGATTTTACATGAACCTCCATATTTAAAATAAGCCCTAACAAAATAAAATTGCAGGCTGTTAAATCCTTCCTTTCACGGAACGCTCATGGATTGCAGCGAGAGGTCCACACGAGACAGCTTGCAGAATCACCTCTTTAGAGCATAAAGTGGACTAAGCCTTTTTGGTATTTAAAGTCAAAAATTATAAATAACTTAACACAATCAGGCTCCAAAGCATGTGTTGCAGCGGCATGGTAACTCCTTTGGTGAGCATTCAGCAGTATGGATCCATAACGCAGAAACAAGCCCTATAATTAATGTAAATACATAACACGCATTTTTCAGGCTCTTTCGAATGTCTCCTGCATTCCTTTCAATGCATACTGGGTGAAGCAGAAAACACTTGATATTATGGATCCATAGTGCAGAATGTGAGCCACCCTTCATATACATTCACAGTATATGGCAAAACAACTCTGAACCCATTCCTTTGTACACCCTGATTGTACCTGTTATATATATGGCAATACTGAGGCACAAAAGGGCAAGTTAAGGACAGTCCTTGGTATTATTAAGTTCATTTAGTGTTGATGAAAAGAACTGATTGACAGCCCTGGAGAGGGGAGTGATCTTCTCAGCCACAGAACAGGTAGAACATGGACACCTGCAATGCATGCTCAGATGTCTCATCTCTGTCCCGGAGGGAGCATCTCTCAGGATGAAAGAGGAGTTCACTCTCTATGAGCCGTTCAGTCCTTGGCATCTCTGCCGAGACTCTCAGCTAAGGTACCATTTAGTGTCATCTGGGATGGCATTTCCTGCACTAGGAACTTGACTGGAGGTACCAACTGATTTCACATAGGCCATGAGCTGCTTCGTTCAGGCACTAGTGAATTCAAATTCAAACTGCGGCAAAGAGTCCTGTGGCACCTTATAGACTAACAGACGTATTGGAGCATAAGCTTTCATGGGTGAATACCCACTTCATCCGACGAAGTGGGTATTCACCCACGAAAGCTTATGCTCCAATACATCTGTTAGTCTATAAGGTGCCACAGGACTCTTTGCCGCTTTTACAGATCTAGACTAACACGGCTACCCCTCTGCTACAAATTCAAACTGGTGACCTAGAGCTGAAAGGCTCTATAACTCATCAGCCATCCCCTGAGCAAAGTTTTAACTCTGGATTTCCTCCCTCCTCTGGGTTTAGTTCAGGCCCGTAATATTCTCTCAATAGATTTTTTTCTATTTAAATTCTACAAAATAATAATATTCTCTTCTGCAAACAACCATTTGCACAACAGCTATCAATAGAAATTACAGTCCTAAACCCTTCAACAGATTTCATTTGCTGAACTCATCTTTACAGCGACTATAGATCTATGTATGCAGAGTCTGTGTCCATCCTTTGGGCCTCTCCAAAGATCAGGAATGTACAGAGCCCCAGGGCATTAACTGTAGCCACAAGGTTGAAAACAGAAACCCAAGAACCAGTGGTTTCAATCAGATGACCGGCTAAATACACACAAACGACACCTGTGTACAGAGAGAGAGAGCAGAAATGAATCAAATAGAACTTGGCCAGGGCCTCGCCCTGTAATGTCAGCTCAGCCGGAGGATCCCCCAAATGAGGGACAATTCCAGGAAAATCCCTTACCTAATAGGGCTCCACCTGTATTTCCAATGCCTGTAAAGAGAAGAAGGAAACCACTGCATCACACCAATTTGCACACAATGCTTCTAACCATAAGATACTTGGTAGGAATCTGGAAATTTCAACACTCACATGCGCCCTTTCGATAGCCTGACTCCTGTGTGTGCACAAGCCTTAGACTCGTTAAAGGGCATGCGCGTGCAATTATTTGCACCTGCCGAGGGCAGGTGAAAGCACATGAATAAGCACAGGGAGAGGCTGAGGGTTGACAATCTAGCTCTGAATGTGTCCAGTGTTACTCCCAAGACTTTTCACTCGCTTTGGGTTCGCTCATGCTGGTTAGACACAGCCCCACTGTGTGGGTGTCAGGGTAGAGCTGCAGCTACCCACGGGGTAGAACGAGGGAGAGTTCTGGGAAGTAGACTTCCTCCCAGAGCTCACAGAAAGAGCTTATCCACTGCTACCCTTTCAGGCAGTCCGGCATATACTTTCCCTAAGGTGCACCTAAGTAGCTCAGCTGTCCAGTGTGTGCAGGGCAGGGTCCACCTCCTCCCCATCCCCCTTCAGGATGTCTTGCTCTCCCAGGGGGATGCAGAGACTGCACGCGAGTCTGGCTGCTGTGTAGGAGAGAGGACTCCTTGCACACTCCCTATGCACCCATAAAGCCACTCCGTTTCATAAGTAGGGCCCTACCAAATTCATGGCCATGAAAAACGCGTCACAGACTGAGAAAACTGGTCTTTTGTGTGCTTGTACCCTATATTATACAGATTTCATGGGGGAGACCAGCGTTTCTCAAATTGGGGGTCCTGACCCAAAAGGGAGTTGCAGGGGGGGGTCACAATGTTATTGTAGGGGAGGTTGTGGTAGTGCTACTCTTATTTCTGCGCTGCTGCTGGCGGTGGTGCTGCCTTCAGAGTTGGGCAGCCGGAGAGCGGCAGCTGCTGGCCGGGAGCCCAGCTCTGAAGGCCGTGCCCTGCCAGCAGCAGCGCAGAAGAAGGGGTGGAAATACCACGCCAGGCCATCCTTACTTCTGCACTACTGCTGGCAGCGGCTCTGCCTTCAGAGCTGGGCTCCTGGCCAGCAGCTGCCGCTCTTCAGTTGCCCAGCTCTGAAGGCAGCACCGCCCAGCAGCAGCGCAGAAGTAAGAGTAGCTGTACCACAATCCCCCCGACAATAACATTGTGACCCCCCCACACACAACTCCTTTTTGGGTCAGGACCCCCTACAGTTACACCACCGTGAAATTTCAGATTTAAATAGCTGAAATCATGAAATTTACAATTTTTTAAATCCTATGACCATGAAATAGACCAAACTGGACCATGAATTTGGTAGGGCCCTATTTTCATAAGCACCCACAGCGCATTTGGGCACAATCTAGCCCTTTTTAAATTTCTCTCTGACATGCAGATGTCATGGATATTAGCAATCTCTACCTTCTGTTACATCTCTGCAACCCTAGTAAAGTCAAAAGGCTGCCTGGACTGAGCCACATTCTGCCCTCAGCTACTTGTGTTTACATGTAGTTCCCTGGGAATTATTCCCCAGACATAGGTATATTTTCTGTGCAAATAAAAATTGTTAAAAATGCCCCCTTACCAAACAACAAGCCAGCACACGATGGAGCCAGATCCTGTACGTTGACTGAAATGCCACTATTCACAAAGAGAAGAAAAATTAAAGGCTTTTTATTTTAAACAGGTTTTGACTGTTTTTCAGAATTTACACGAGATAAAGCATGCTGTTGTTCAATGAAGGGAACCAATCTGAACCAACCCCATGGGGAGAAGAAGGAGGGAACTGGGAACCAAAATATGGTTGAAATTGAACCAAGATGGGAAAATAACTGAATGGGAAGACTTCAAAATAAGAAGCAAAGAGCTTCAGTATTAGCGGAAAAGTACAATAGATACAGTGGTGCTTAGACGGCTGCAGTTGCATTTATAAAGTGTTAGGTGGGGCCAGAATGAAATTTGAATTCTCTTTGGTGCGTCCATCATTAGCCTGCTAGAACGTGCCAGTTTCACTGTGGCGAGACTAAGGATCGGATCGGCGGGTAGCAATCGATCTATTGGGGATCGACTTATCGTGTCTAGTGAAGACGCGATAAAATCGATCCCTGATCGCTCTGCCGTCGACTCCGGAAATCTACCGTGGCAAGAGGCGGAAGCGGAGTCGACGGCGGAGCGGCAGCGGTCGACTCGCCACCGTCCTCACAGTCAGGTAAATCGACCTAAAATACGCAACTTCAGCTACGCTATTCACATAGCTGAAGTTGCGTATCTTAGGTCGACACCCCCGCCGCCCCCTGTAGTGTAGACCTAAGACACTTTCCCCTGCTAGACTAGGACTTGGTGTTGCTGTACCAGTTCAGACCCACTGGTCTATGAAGCCCAACATCCTGCAGTGACCAAAATCTGATGCTTCGATTAATAGCTTTTAAGGCAAGAAGGAACCATTAGATCATCTAGTCTATCCTCCTTCTGGGCAGAAGTCCCAAGCCCCAGCATCTCCCCCGGCCCCCCATGGGGCTGAAGCCCTGAGCCCTGAAGCCCTGAGCCCTGGTGACACCCATCCCCATGAGGCTAAAGCCCCATGGCTCCCCTCCCCACAGCTGAAGCCAGGAGCTTTGCCACTCCGCAGGGCATAAGCCCCAAGCTCCTCCCCCGCACCCCAGCCCAACGGTTGAAGCCCAGAGCGTCCCCTTCCCTTCCCCTGCTGCTGGGCCCTGGAGTTTTTATATCATGTTGTGGGAGTGGGGGGTTAGAAAGAAAAAGGTTTAGAACCCCTGCATTACATCATCCTCCTGCATGTCACAGGCCGTAGAATATCACCCAGTTACTCCTGTATGGAGTCCAGTAACTTGTGTTTGACTAAAGCATGCCTTCCAGAAAGGCATCCCATCTTGAACTGAAGCCATCAAGAGATGGGGAATCCACCACTCCCCTTGGTAGTTAGTTCCAATGGTTAACAACCCTCACTGTTAAAAAAAAAAAAAAGTGCCTTATTTCTCATTTGAATTTGTCTGGCTTTAACTTCTAGCCATAGGTTCTTCTGCCTTTCTTTGCTTCTATGATAACTCAAATTTAGAGGCAGAAAGAAAACCAAACAAACAGTTGTGCTAAAATTGGGAAGAAATCCCCAGTTCTAAGTGGACAATAAGACCGAAGTAAATAACAGTTTAAAAATCATGGGGTGAATTTGCCAATGACTTTGCTAGAGGCTGGCATGGAAGGTGCTGTGGAAGCTCTTCTCGTGCAAACCTCATAATGCATCTCAGACATGATCTGCAGCAACCTGGCTGCCCCATCTGCTAAGCAGCGTATTCATCCATTATCCCCAGTCTGGCCCTGTGCTGGGCTGTTTCAAGACTAAGCTGAGATAGTGGGAAGGTGGTGAGAGAAATCCTTGAATTTGAATCGTGTCATATATTTAATATTTCCCAACAGTGGGTTTTTACAAGGATTTAGTTGACTGTCTTGAGTTATTGACACTTACAGTGTTCATGTTCTGGACCCTTCATCTTTATGTACAGTCATTGCTCAATAAAGCCTGGATAAATCCTCAAGCCTTCGATCTTAGATTAGAACTCTTCACATGTAACAAATAAAACATTGGTTCAAGTTGTCTGCTAGGTGTTTGACATAAACTGCCTCTATGAAGGCAGCATGGCCTATTGAACGGGGCACTAGGCTAAGCCTCAGAAAACCTGGGTTCTATTCTTGGCTCTCCCATTGGCCAGGTGGGTGACGTTGGGCAAGTCACTTAATCTCTTTGTGCCTCGGTTTCCCCAGTGGGGATAATGACATCTGCCTCCTGAAAAGTACTCTATCAGAGCTATGCGTTACTCCTATGATGATGATGATGATGATTATTACCTGTGGTTAAAGGTCTGAAGTCCAATTGAGACAGATGCAAATACTATAGCTTTGCAAAAACTGGATGTCTGACCCATGCACAAGGCAAAAATGCTTGATACGCCTGATCCGATGACCTGAAGGAAAAAGAAAATTAATGACATCCGCAACAGATTCACAGCGAGTTGCAGTGAACAAAAGTAGCTCCTATTGCAGACGGGCTGTCCCTTTTTGAAATACGGAGGGCTCATGATGGTTCTGTACACAGAGCTGGGTGGTTTTTACGACTTGCTTTCCTCTGCATGGCACCTTCACTTTCCTAAGGCGACGGCCTATGGGCACAGACGAGTGCCCTTTTGTGAGGAGGAGGCAATGGAGCATGTTATAGAGCAGCATTTCCCAAATGATGGGTCCTGACCAGTGTTCCCTCTCATTGCTTACATCCATGTGCGGAATGAATTTTGTTATGTGCACCAATATGGAGGTGATGTGTGATACATCACCTTCGTATTGGTGTAGATAACAACATGAATGCGGTGGGGGTGGGGCCGAGGGGTTCAGACTGTGGGAATGGGGCTCAGGGCTGCAGCAGAGGGTTGGAGTGCAGGGAGTGTGTGGGCTCTGGGGGGAGGGGAGCTTCTCCGTGGGTGCTCAAATTTGCCGCCCCTGCAAATTTGCCGCCCTAGGCCTAGGCCTTGTCGGCCTAGGCAATAATACGCCGCTGCTTTGGGGTGAGGCCAGGGATGAGGGGTTTGGGCTGCAGGCTTCCCCAGCCCTCTCTCACCGCAGCAGCTCGGGGCCGGGGAAGAGGCGCCTCTCCCCGGCCACAGCAGCTCTGGGGCAGGTCCGTGCTGGGTCCTGCGGGGAGGGCTGCCTCTCCCCACCGCAGCCCTGAGCCCATGTGTGGGGTTTAATAGGCAGCCGCGCAGCTTAGAGGGAACGTAGGTCCTGACCCACTAGTGCAGGGGTAGTCAATTACTTTTTGTCACGGTCCAAATTTCTTGGTCAATGATATAGTCAAGGTCCAGCCTCCAGAGAAAATAATAAATAACCCAACAATAATGATAATAAGTAAATGAAAAGATATCGGGGTCCGTTCAAAAGTGGTCCGGATTTGGCCCACGGTCCGCCTATTGACTACCCGTGCACTAGTGGGTCGTGGGAAGGGTCTAGATGGGTTGCCAGTCACTGCCCCCTCATGCCACTCCCCCCCTCCCCCAGTGCTCTTTTCTGCCTGGCCGGGGAAGCAGGCAGCAGCATGGGGAGCGGGATCCAGGCAGCAGCAGTGCGGAGGAAGCAGCTGGAGCCAGTGAGCTGGCTGATAGCGACTGCGGCCTGGTTGTAGGGAGAGAAGGGCTGACTAGATGCAGCAGGGGGCAGAGCTGGGAGCGTGAGAGCAAGGGGCTGGGGGGAGCTGAGCAGGGGTTTTGGCCACGCTAGTGAGGGGAGAGCAGGGGCTGAGAAGGGGGCTGGGGAGCAGAAGGCTGAGAACAAACCCAGAATTGTTGTTGTACACTCACAGGATTTTAGAAATAGTCGTTTCTGTACATCTCTATATAACAGGGGCTCCCCATAAGAGACCAAACGCAGTTGGGGAGCCACCTTAGTAAAATGTTGGGGAGCCGCTGTTCTACAGAAGGGATGCGCTGCTCTCGCACGGGGATTTTATTCTTGTTCATTCTTTTGCTGTTTCCCTTCATCTAAAATCTGAAGAGTGATTCGGCGTGAAAGAACACGCTTGCTCTGCGGGGCTGACAAAATCCCTCCATATCGCTCACAAAATCGCCACTCCCAGACAAACTGTTAAAATGTAATGGTTTGTCAAAGCCCAGTGAAAAGGTCATGGCCTTTCTCTGTATCCTTCCCATGGATGCTGGTTACCAGCTATCTGCCTATCTATAAAAGCTCTTTTTTTGTAACCAAGATCATGAGTGAAGCTTCCCAAGAACTCGAATCTGATTTCCACTGTTAGACTAACACGCAAAATCGGCGCTAACAGATAACTGATGTTTCACTCACAGGCTTTCGTTTTCTTACCTGCATGAACTTACGAACGGTGATCGTTTTATAGCCTGAAAGGGAAAAGGAAGACAATTGGAGGTATTTAAACTAGACCCCTCTCAATGAAGCTGGGACTAATGTTTCAGTCTAGAAGAGTTCAACACCCATAGTTTGGGCTCATGTCAGGAGAGTGAGTATAAGGTAAACTTAACACACAGGGTCAGATTCTGTTCTCAGATAGAACTTACAACTCCCATACAAGACAAAGGGTATGGCTACGCTATGAGGCTTTTAGCTGCTGTTTGTTGGCAGGAGAGAGCTCTCCTGCCGACAAAAAGCTTCCACCCCCCACGAGCGGCAGTGGCTTTGTCGACAAAGCGCTGTTCACACCGGCGCTTTTTGTCGGTAAAACTTTTGTTGACAAAATGACAAAAGTGTTGCCGATGAAGTTCCAGTGTAGACAACCCCAAAGGGCGTTACAAATATGTAGAGGCCAGTATTTATCCAAGTTCCAGGCCAGAAGCTCAGCTTCCCCTTTCTCCCACCAAACCCGTCTCCTCCCATCCAGTCTTTTCTTTGCATTCTGAAAAGACAGAGCGGATGAACAACCCAAGGATCTCTTACCCTGATTGATCAGGTGATCAGACAGGAATCCACTAAACAAACTTGTTGGGATTGCAACCAGCCATGGCACTACGTTAAACACCCAGCCCTGAAAGGGAGAAAAATCCTCACAGGAAAAGTGAAGAGAAGCAACGTTCACATCCTGCTAATAGAGCAGGGTTTGTTTGCAGCTAATGGATTTTATACTGCGGGGGCATCCCACGGGACATTAGGGTTTACCCTTTCCTGGTGCTTTTGCTCACCTAACATAGGAGCTTTAAGCCACTTTCTCACAACACTCTACCCAATGCGCTACAGCGTTCTGGTGCATTCCAGGATGGGGCCTGAGGTCTGTAATGTACATGCACACAAGGTGCTATATAAATAAGTGAATTGTTAAAGACCATAAAGTCTGACTGGCTTTACACCCATGACAGAGTGGCAGAAATTTCTCTCTACAGCAATAAGGAAGGATTAAAAGTGGCAGAGTTTACTGGCAAACAAGATTCTGCAGCACAGAGCCAATATGCAAACTGTGTATTCTATCCAGCCTCATGGGTCACCAGCAAAACTGCAGACTAAATTCAGACTTCAGCTGCTATATTATTAGCTAGCATTTCTATGCAGCTGAGGGAACACAGCTGGGTTTTCTGATGCCAGGGTTGAGCTTTCAAGACTGGTAAAGAGGAAAATCTTGCTTTGTCTTTTCAACTGAGAAAATGTGTTATGGATGTAACTGAAGACGACTAACGGAAACATTTTCAAAAGCACCGAAGTAACGTAGGAGTCTATATCCCACTGGATTTCAGTGAGACAGAGTCAGATTTTCAGAGGTATTTAGGTGTCCAGTGGGATTTTCAAAAGCACCAAAAGAGGTTAAGCCCCTAACTGACTTCAATGGGTGTTAGGAACCTAACCTGTTCAGATGCTGTTGTCAACCTCACTAAGCACATATCTGCATTGTTAGGAACCTAAATACCTTTGAAAATCTAGCCCTTAGTCACGTTTGAAAAAGGAACTTAGGCTCCTAAATTGCATTGGCAGTTTGCAAAACGAGAGCTTGATTTTCAGAAGAGCGGAACACTTGCAGCTCCCAATGATGCCAGCTGGAGCTGTTCTCGCTCAGCACTTCTACGCTTGTTGCCCAAAATATACAAGAAAAACATAAGGGCATATAACAATGCCACATAGTTATTTTATAGGGTCCCTTTTCAAATCATAGCACACTTCACGGCCTGGGCCAAAGGTGCAGGATTCTCTTCATTGAATTGGACATTAGCAGAGGGAGAAAAACAACTCACCTGCAGCATGTATGTTTGGCCAGTAGGTGACATAGTTTTACCACATTAAGGATTGTCAACCCTTTCAATTTACATCGAATGAATCCAATATTAATATTTATGAAGCAGTGGCCAGATGCAGGAATATTATATAGAGCATCTTACATAAGGGCACAGGAATTAAATATGTAACAGATGGCTAAATTACCAAATCACCGCTACCCAAGCGTATTACAAGAGGTGCTGCAAATCTTGTTATAACAATATGTTTGCTGGTTTAATACATGATTTTAATATAAATATCAAGTATGTCAAGTAAAGCCCCTCGTTCATGTAATAAATGTAAGGGGCTCTGGGAAATTCCAGGAACACACGACAGAGCCACCATAGAAAAGGCAATCTCGGGATTTCTGTGGGCAGAATGAATTGTAAAAATACAAGATCTCAGCCCGGAAGAATTTTAACCAAGTTTCAGAAAAACGGGCGATTTATTTGCGGAGAGAGGCCTTTCTTCAGAGCTTTGCAAATAAAAAATGTATATTAATTAGTAATTAAAATTTGTAGCATTGTAACAACTAACCATATCACGCCTCTAAGCTCAGTTATGCCAGTACAGTAACAAAGCCCCATGGTGGTTGTCTGAAATTGCTTGCAGCGATGAGCTCTGTGCCATCCTCACCCACACAACGGAGCAGCCTAGAGACCACACAGAATTCTGTGAGAAAGGGATTCATGACGGGGAGCTGCTGATGGGGGGGAAGAGCAGCATGTTGACACTACTGGAAAGGATCAGAGCAGGCAATGCTATTCCTTGGCACTGCTGGTGCATTTGGATAGTTGAACAATATGGCCAGATCCTGCAATCAGATCCTGTGATGTCAATGTGCAGGTGCAAGGGGGGGGGGCGGGGATTTGATGGCATGGATCAGGGCCTATATTTGTAGCTTTGTTTTAGAAGGGACGTGTGGGAGGTACAAGTTTCTATTCCCCTATTATTAAATAGCTGGACTCCTGCATATATCAAGCATATACTCCCTGCTTGCCAACACCTTCACGTAAGAATCAGGGGTAAAGGCAACAGGCCACCACCATGTATACAGCACATCCATATGGGGCAGAAATCATTCCTCCTCCTTCCCCCTTCTCTCCCTCTCAGCTATGCTTGATCCCAAGAAAAAGCTTTTCTCCTATACTGACACCGTCTTCCTGACTCATCCAAAATCTGTGGCCCAGTTACCAGCTGTGTGTTTTGGGGGAGTTGCATTAGATCTCATGGGCTACAAAGGAGGCCTTGGACAGTGCAGGAGCGGCTTCTTCTCAAGAGCTTGACATTATGGAGCGACGAGAGTGTTGCTCCCTGACATATTCTCAGCGGGGACCTTGCGGCAAGACGGGGCAAGCGACAAAATGTGAGTGACCCTGTCAGAACAATGCGGAAGGACTAGACCAATCAAAATCAAATGTGGGGGCGAAGGGAACTAAAATCAACCTCCTAGTGTTATTGGCTCAGATGCCGAAAGAACCGTTCTCTTCAGGCCCGATCCAGAGCCCGCTGAAGTCACTGCAAAGCTTCCCAATGTTAACGGGAGCTATGTAAACACACGGAAAATACTACAGCTGTTTGTTGGTACTGAGCTTTCAGAGTCTCCGCTTTGCTGTGGTATCGGCCTACCTTAGACTCGGGAAACGTGTCCTTAAAGAAAGTTGGCAACCAGGAGAGGAGGGTGAAAAATGTGCTGCCCGTAGAAAGCTGAGCTACTATGACAGCCCTGTAAATATACAATGGGAAAAAGAATCAATCAAGATGACAGATCACATTGGATAACAAAAGAGGGGATTCTAGCTACCCACTACTTCAAGGCAGTGGTGTCAGGCATATAAATAAACCCTCTATAGCACTGAAGCCACTTCCTGCGATTTATTGGAGATACCTAACCCCACCTGACTGCCAGAGCAAGAGGAGAGAGCAATGCACCAGCACATTCCCATGATGCTTTCACCATAGGCAGCTCTGCATGGGGCCTTGATATCTTGATAACTTATGATACAATCCGTGCTGATAACCGTCATACTCGTGGAGTGCATCTCAGTATGAAAAATCCCATCAGCTCCTTACTTACAGCAGGACTTGTACCCTTCCTTGGGATTTTGTTTAGGTCCTGCTAAATGTCTGTCGGGCAAACATGTCCATTCAAGCCCAGATATTAGCGATAATATGCTGGGGGAGGGATAGCTCAGTGGTGGGGGAGGGATAGCTCAGTGGTTTGAGCATTGGCCTGCTAAACCCAGGGTTGTGAGTTCAATCCTTGAGGGGGCCACTTAGGGATCTGGGGCAAAATCAGTACTTGGTCCTGCTAGTGAAGGCAGAGGGCTGGACTTGATGACCTTTCAGGGTCCCTTCCAGTTCTAGGAGATAGAATATCTCCATCTATTATAAGCAACTGATTTAATCTAGTATACTAGCTGGGGTGGTGTGGACATTGAAACAGTAACACAGGCGGTTTTGAACAGAACCATATCTGACAGGACACTGCAATGCAAGCGTACCAGGGAGAATTACTAGCTTCATGTTACGCCCACATTATAATTAATATAGCTTCATTCTTACCAGTGCATCCTCAGCACCCTTTCCAGAATACTGCCCATTTCCCCACCTATCACCTTATTGTCTTTAAAGCCATGGCCATTTTCCCTCAGACCTTGTCACTGTCTTTCCTTAAATGGCCACAAGGCAGATGTGTTGAGCAATACAAAAACATTCCCTTGCTCTGGGCTGAACAGTGTTAAAACCAGAACCCTAAACTAGGAGGATGTAATGTCTCCTGAGATAGTTTATTAAGTCAAAGTGACAATTAAAAGGGCATTTTTTGGTTGTCTCTCTCTGCAACGAGAGCAAAGATTACAGCACCCAGTGTCCTCTGAGCAACAAATGCAGGTTGGGGAAGTAATATCTTTTATTGGACCAAGTTCTGTTGGTGACAGTGATAAGCTTTCGAGTCACAGGTCTTGGAAAAACCTGAAGAAGAGCTCTGTGTAGTTCGAAAGCTTGTCTCTCTCACCAACAGAAGTTGGTCCAATAAAATATATTCCTGCCCCCACCTTGTCTCTCTAAATACAGAATGTGGCATTATGTCCCGGACTGTTTGAAGCACTGCTTGTAAAACAGAGCCACAGACAAATATAATTCACAGAGGATGGGATGGTGTAAAGAGACTCACCTGTAATAAGGTAATACCCTGCTAAATGATGATGATTAATTTACTGCCTAGTGATAAGCTCATTGGTGTAATGATTATTGTTTTGATTCGGATATTTACGTGGCAATGATTTGTAAACCTGTTAAAAATTCATAAATAAATAAATAGATATTAAATAAAAATAGCAACCTTGGAAAGACCCACCATTCTGCCCCCGGCTGACCTAGTTTGGAAATGCATGGTGGTAGTTAACTCCAGGAGCAAGACACAAAGGCTTCAGAATGGAAGGATGGTGAAGCAACAAGAAAACCAGATTCTGCATGAGAGAGGTGCTGACATGCACAACACACATGGCCATGACATTTACTCACCAGATAGGGGCCTTTTTAAATAACTGCTTCCAGGGAACTTTGGTCTGTTTGGATAACGAGAGGCCCTTTGCTAAATGTTCTAAGCGAATGATGAGTTCTGCAGAAAAGAAATATATAAATATATCAAATCAAAGCTATGTTTTCCAATAGTCTATACAGACACATTGGATCTGTTTTATCCTAGGGCTTAACCACATGGTTTAAGAACTGCTTAAAATGTGCATTCAGAAGGATAACCCTGGACCATCTATGCCAGGGGTCGGCAACGTTCAGCACGCGGCTCGCCAGGGTGCTTACACTGGCAAGCCGCGTGCCGAACGTTGCCGACCCCTGCATTAAACCATAAAAACTACTTTAAGTAGCGGTGGTGTTCTAACTGAACTTCCTCCAAACCCTCACCCCATGCACACACACACACACACACGCACGCCTCCAGACACAGCAAATCAAGAGTTAATGCTGAACCTCTGTCCTGAAAGGACCCTGGTGCGGTCTCAATTACTGCCACTGGCCTTGACAAATGCAACCTTACCCTGCTCACATCCACTCAGAAGGCTGTTGCAAAGATCATTTTCCTAGCCCATCACTTTGCCCACGTCACCCTTCTCTTTGCTTCCCTCCACTGGTTCCCCTTCTCTATTGCATCAAACATGGGCTACTTGTCTTCACTTTCAAGTCCCTTAATGGCCTATCCCCCACCCTACCTATCATCTCTCCTTCAGTGTCGACTCCTGCCTGCCTCCATTGCTCAGTTGATACATTTTCAAACAAGCACCTTTGTGCTTCTCCCATGCTGTCCCTTACACTCCGCACAGGGGCGCTGGAACGGCAGGGTCAGGGGGCCATGGCCCCTTCACTTTTTACCTGCCTTAAGGGCAAGCGACGGGGAGGAGGGGGCGGAGAGGAGCAAGTGGGGGTGGAGCCTTGGGGGAAGAGGCAGAGCGAGGGCGGGGCTTCAGGGGACGAGGTGGAGTGAGGGCAGGGACTCAGGGGAAGAGGTGGAGCAGGGGTAGGATCATGGTTCAGGTGCCGGTGCCCTCCCCCCACTTCTAGGGAGCTTCTGGGGCTTCTGGCTCCCCGAAAACATCCCAAAACCACCTAATTATGCTCCTTCAAGATCCTCCTTAAAAGTCTCATTTTCTGTAAAGCCTACAAAAAAATTAACAACAGCTAGTCTGCAATCCATGAAGGTACTTAGGTGCCTAAAGCCCAGACTTAGGTGCCCAAGTCTGAGGCTTAAGGACCTAAGTCCCAGTTCTGGCTCCACTGCCATCCATGAATCTCCTGCCAAACCCTGTAGGCGCCTAAGCTCACTCAGCACCCAAGTTTTTGCAGTAAAAGTTCTCTACGCACCTACGTTTCTGCCTAAGCCCCAAAGAGATTCACAAACCAGGAAGAGCCAGGCTTTTGGACACCTAAGTCACATGTGGGGCTGATCCAGTAGGTTTGCTCAGAGGCGGCCTAGCAGGTCGGGTGCCACTCAGAATCCAGCCAGAGGAGGAGGTGGTAGTGCCACCTGTCGTTTGCCCCAGGGTTAACAATTGCCATACATCACTTTCCTGTCATCTCCACTGCACAGCCTCATGAACAGCTATTGCTAGTAGGAATGAATAGGGTGGGGGGTTACCTTTTTCATTCAGGAGGTATTTGCACATGCAGTAAACCCAGAGCAAAGTGAGTAATCCAGAGAAATAGAAGACACTTTCCCAGCCATACCAGTCCAGAAGGAGGGACCCTGCCCCACCAATCACCAGCGTCCTGGAAAGAAAAACCAGAGAGATTATGAGACTGATCGGAGTGTTCTTTGGGCAAACTCACAATCCATGTGTCACCGGTAAGGAGTCAACACTATGGTTTATTGGATGTTATTTATCCAGCCCTCAAGAGCTGTTCATCTTATCAAACATTTGCATTGGCTAGTCATTTCCTACCTGAGGAGAGGATGCCCGGTTATTAAAAACCACTCCACTGTACTATAGACCATTCTATTGCTACGGCACTGGAGAAGAACCTGCTCTATTTCTTAATTTGACACTTTGGGTCAAATCCTCAGCTGGTGTAAGTCAGCGTAGTTCTACTGAAGTTGTTGGACCATGGTCAGTTTACACCAGTCGCAAATCTAGGCCTTTGTTTCCTACTGATGTCTGAAATACCTGCCAATGAAAGGATGCCACAGAGCATTCTGAGGTACACTCTGATTGTAGGCACTGACACAAGGACATTTTAGCAGGGAAAGAACCCTTAGCCCACTTAGGTATGTCTACACAGCAATTAAGCAGCTGTGACTGGCTTGTGTCAGCTGACTCGGGCTTGCGGGGCTGTAAAACTGCAGTGTAGACATTTTGGCTCAAGCTCCAGCCCAAGCCTGGATGTCTACAATACAATTTTATGGCCCTGCAGCCTGAGCTCCATAAGCCCAAGTCAGCTGACTGGGGCCAGCCGTGGGTGTTTAATTGCTGTGTAGACATACCCTTAGTCCTTCCAGCAAGATCACCATTTATATCCCGGAATACGTCTGTCCGCAAAAGAAAGTCACAGGAATAGATATGGTGCATAAAATACTACTGCTGCTTTGCAGCTCTATAGCCGTTTCTATCAGAGGTTCTCCAAGAACTTTACAAAGGTGGGAAAGTATTATTAATCCCCATTTAACGGAGAGAGAAACTGAGGCACAGGGAGGTTAAGTGACGTGCCCATGGTCACGCAGCAAGTCAGTGGAAGGGTCAGAAATAGAATTCAGGACCCTAGATGGCCTGTCTTGCTCTTCCTGCTGGACCATGCCACCTCCTGTTGGAAACCAAATGTAATAGCAACTCCTTCAAGCCGCTTACTCAAAAGAAAAGATAAAATCCCTTTAATCCTCAACACACTTGAGAGAGGTTTCAGAGTAGCAGCCGTGTTAGTCTGTATCCGCAAAAAGAACAGGAGTACTTGTGGCACCTTAGAGACTAACAAATTTATTTGAGCATAAGCTTTCGTGGGCTACAGCTCACTTCTTTGGATGCATAGAATGGAACATATATTGAGGAGATATATATACACACATACGGAGAGCATGAAAAGGTGGGAGTTGTCTTACCAACTCTGAGAGGCTCAAAGACTTCAGTAATGAGTGTGTATATTCTATAGCAACTGTCTGAGCCTTCTTCAACTGGAACGGATACCCTACAGGATCCAGTGTTCCAGATGTACTTTGAGGGTTGGTGTTTTTGCCTATAGAAGTTTAATGGCACTTTATCTCCTGACCTATGGCATCCCTCTGAGACTCTGTCACTCACCACCCAAAGCCAATGGGAACTTACCCAAACTGAGAGCCAGTCCCTACTGTGCTGCACGTGAAAGCTCGCTCACTCTCACGGACCTTCTGAGAAAAGAGGCTGGCCAAGGCAGGGAAGTACACTCCTAACAACAATGGAAATGAAAGAGTCAGCCATTGCCAGTCAGGGTACACATCAGTCAAACTTGCACTCGCGTGTGAGCGTGTTTGACTCAAATCCAACGATAGATAAATGCCAAAACGAGTCAACAAAGCAATGACCTCACGGTGTCACACACCAGTATGACTTATGGCAGCCCACTGCTCCCCTTGATATACCACATGGCCATTTGGAAGCTCATTTGTGCCTTCTCTGTATCTGCTGCCATTGCCCCCCTTTACTGTAATATTTGAGCCCCTCCTAAGTGTGGATGCATTTATCCTCACAACTTCCAGTGCGATAGAGCAGGGCCGTTATCCCCATTTTACAGCTGGGGAACTGAGGCACAGACAAATTCAGTGACTTGCTAAAAATTACACAAGGAGTCTGAGCAGAGCTGGGAACTGACCCCAGCTCTCCTGACTCCCAGGTCGGGGAACCTTAACCACCAGGCCAGCACTCCACCGCTATACAATAGCTGAGCCACACCAAAACTGGTCCTTTTTCTCCCCCAGGGTTGAAAAAGCTTTAGTAACTTTTAATCCTTATTAAATAGTTGCCAGCTTTTTCTTATGGCGAAGTGAGTGATTCATCCTGGTTCTGGTGATGACAACATCATGTGCTCTGCTGAGTGGCAGGGTCACATGGGATAGCATCCCAAGATTTTACATAGTAATGGCACCAGATGGTTTCAGTGGGGGGTTGGCATTCATGACACTATGGAGACAGATGTGGAGAGGATGTAAAACTCCCAGGGTGGGGGGCAGGGAAGAGCTGAATTCTAGAATGGGTCAGCTGTTGCAGTGATTAAAATACGGGCTAATTTGTACCTGGTTAAAACTGGAATGGATGCTACCTAGTGTTAATCTAGTCCTTGGTAGACATGTGGCCCCGAAATAATAAACTCTTACATCGAAAAGGAGGAGCACAAAGAAAGACGGGGGGGAAAGGAGGAAGCAGGAGAAAAGGCCCTCACTGAGAAGCTATGTTGCCCTAGTAGCTTACAAAAATGTAATTATTTATAATGATGTATCAGGCACCCAGTCAATGGAGGCAGAAGCCCAGAAACAAAACAGTGAAAATAACCCAGAGTTTCTTATCGGTTAACAAGAAAAAGTCACCTCAACCAACTTTTGGGTAGCACTTGCCAGGCTTTTGCAGTTCAGCAAGTGGAAGAGAAAATCATCCCAAATTATCATAGCTCAGGCGAAAGAACCCGTCAAATTGCAGGTGCTTTGAAGCACGTTTGCCATTTCAGAGGCAGACACAGAGATTAAAGCTTTTTATAGTGACAGCACCTTTCTCAGAGACAAATGTCTCAACTCTGCACCCAGCCACAGCAGTTTTTATAACAGGAGTTCCAGATGTGGGGGCAGCTCAGAAACAGCTTGCTCTAACCAGCATTGCAATTTACACCTTGCAGTTATGACTTTCATTTGACTCCATCATATATGGAGTTGCAGTATAAGCCTGGGTGGAACGAACACACACACAATTTTTTGTCTCACCTTGCAGTAGTCCCATGAGGAATCGAGCTATTGTCATGAAAATCAGGTGGGCAGAGCTGATATAGGTGAGCAGCGGAGTGATGGCGGTGATGAAACCCCAGGCAGATGCAGAGAGGAGGAGGACTTTTTCTCCTCCGATCCTGAAAGATACGCATGAATTATGTAAAAGGGGAACTGTGGGTAGGGTATGGGGTTGGCGCACGGACTCGGAATCAGGACTTCAGGCGTCTCTTCCAAGCTGTTTAATAACGAAAGTCAGCCAGGCCTCTCCACCTGACCTTCTCAACCCACAAATGTCTTCAGGGATGGCCAGCTGACCTGCACCCTTCATCTGCTTCCTTCAGGGAGGTGAGCAGCAAAGCAGACCCTTCCCCATCTCAACTGGAGTCATCTCCAGAATTGCATGTGTCCTGTACCGTCATGTAGCAGCAGAACACGGCATCAGTCCTACCATTTAACTGCATGTCTGAGAGGCCCTAGAATGCACTGAGAGTGAAGGGGTGCCCAAGGGAAATCCCCACTTGCTCCCCAGCAGCAGCAGACAGTGGGGATGAGAGATGAATCCTAGCCACATTCATACTGTTTGGGATGGAAAGTGATTATCCATTCCACCTGTCCATACAGTTACATCTTCAGTGACGCGCGGGCACCCCTGGGGAAGTAAACAAAAGCAGGAGCGTGTTAATTACAAGCCCACCTTAGAAACACAAGGTGAACACAGGTAAAAGAGGGTGACATCGGCAGAGACATCGGGAGAGAAACCTGATTTTAAAGCAACAGAGAAAGTTTTACAAACAACAGAGAGGGTACAGTAGTTCTCAGCCTGTTCAGTACTGGGATCCCCTTTTCTATACTGGGAGCCTACCTTCATCCCAAATAGCCAGGATCCCCTTCCCAATCAGCAATGCGGAAGGGCAGGCTGGTTACGAGCTCGGAGTTGAGAAAATCCCTGATGCAGGGGAAGTTTTAACAACAAGCAGTTAGCACTGTGCTCTTTTTCTCGAAGCATGATGGCATTTTCTGTTCCATCCGCTCTTTAGCATTAGCTCTGCTTGCTTGTAACCTTTCGTGTCCTGTGTGCACTTTGCTTGCAGAGTCTATTAAAGACCACAATACGATGGCACAGCCCGCTGCACAGACAATGTGTGACTCCGAGACTGTGTTTCTTACACAAGATTTTACAGGAAAGCCGTGCCCCCTTAGGACACTGCAATCTGGGGGATGAACGCAAGCAGGTAATTACTGGGGTTTCCACAAAACAGCTGACTGGATTTTTTGGTTGTTTTTTTTTAATTAATACAATCAAACTGTGCAGCACATGCTTTTCCCAAGCACGACTAGAGGCTGCAAAGGGGAATAAACTCGGGAGGAACTGCCTAGAAACGTGGGCATGGAACGAAGAGAGAGAAAACAAATTCCGCGGATGAGACGAAGAAACGAAGAGTTGATTTCCCTGCAGACCAGGGAACGTTGCCCCTGGCTGGTTGTTCATTGCTTGAATAACCAGTCTGAAAGTTGCCATCCACACAAGGACGGTGTTTAGCTTTTGTTAATAAATAGATGGTGCTTGATGTGAGCAGTTGGCTAATGCTGGCTATGGGAAGAGCATTGCAATGATCATAATAATAAGGCCTGGTCTACACACAAGTTTTGTACTGATATAACTATTTTGGTTAGGGGTGTCATTCTTTATGGCAATAGTTATACCAGTACAACCCCTAGCGTGGATGCAATTATAAAGGTGCCTTATACTTGCCAAGCTTATTTCTCTTCCTATACAGGGGTAAACGGTACTCATACAAACGCCTATTGATGTAACTGCACCCACACTAGTGGGGATTGTACAGCTTGAACTATACCGGTATAGTTTAAAACACTACAACTTTTGCATGTAGGTAATTCCTAAACTGCACATAGGCCACACTCCAGCAAAGCACCTCAGTACTTGTGTAACTTTAAGATCAGTACCAACTTAGCCCTGGTCTACACTGGGGGGGGGGTCAATCTAAGTTACGCAGCTTCAGCTACGTGAATGGAACGTGAATAACGTAGCTGAAGTCGACGTACTTAGATCGACTTACCGCAGTGTCTTCACTGCGGTGAGTCGACTGCTGCCGCTCCCCTGTCGACTCCACCCACACCTCTTGCAGCGCTGGAGTACAGGAGTTGACGGGAGAGGGCTCGGGGGTCGATTTATCGCGTCTATACTAGACGCGATAAATCGATCCCCGCTGGATCAATCGCTGCCCGCCGAACTGGCAGGTAGTGTAGACATACCCTTGGAAACCAATGGGGACTACTCACATACTTAAGTTTAGGCACGTGCTTAAGTGCTTTGCTGGATCAGAGCCATAGGGCCTGATCCAAAACTTACTGAAGTCAATGGAAAGACTCCCATTGACTTCAATGGACTTTGGATCAGGCATACGGTGCTTTTCCTCCAGAGATATCGATGTACTTCACAGATAGTTTATCAGTCCTCATCTCCTTGGGGTGGAGGTTAGATACCTGGTAACTTTGCCAAAAAAAATTATTGCAAAAACTGAGCAAGGGATAATATAAGAAAGTTCTGGTACCGATCGCTGAGGTGCCCTCCGATGATCTGAGTTAAGCAGTAGCCCCAGAAGAAGCTGCTCAGAACAATGCCGGACTGTTTCTTGTCCCAGTCGAAGTGACTGCTCATGGCCACAGCACAGATAGGCATGGTCACCCTGGCACAGTAGAGTAAACAAGTCCCAAGCAGTAACATCACAGTCCAGATTCGAGATTCAGGCCTGCAAGGATGAAGAAAGAGATGGGGAACAAACAAGCACTGATACAAACCTGGGTGCCAACTTGTGATTCAGATCACACAATGCTGCCACACAGGTCAGGCAGGTTTCCCTGAGTGCTTTCACAAGCCGGACAAGTGTATCCTTAAACAGCTAAATGTCACAGCAATGCCAGCTTTGCACCCTGTCACTCACATTCAAAGAGTGCTTCATCCACCTGCCTTTATGCCCTGTGCTGGTTCTTTAATCCTAAACACTGCTTTGATCCCAGCCATGAAACAGTTAGCAATGTTGATATTCCAATTGCAGTCTTTAGGTTTCAGATTTATGCTGTCTGCAGATTAGGGCATAGGTCACTGCATTGCTTACTCTTGGTCCATGTTTGGAAGAGTTGTTTGCTGTTGTTTTTATAACCAAAAAAAATTAGAAACTAATCTTTTTAAAAATATAAATAACAAATGTAAGGTTAGTGTAACGGGTTGGCAGCGTTGGCCTGAGGCACCTCGTCTTGATAGCAAGTGTTGATTAGGCTGAGAAAGGGCTAAGTGGGTTCTGCTGACTCAGAGGCAGGTGATTTGTTACCACTCAAATATCAGGGAAGTAGGAGAAGCTCTCTACAGAGGGAGGATCTAAGGTGTGGACTCATCTGTCCAGAGGGAGGATCCCTAAGAAAAGGCAAGGCCAGAAAGGTTTGAGCTAAACTTTATTAATATATTATTGCTAGGTTTTGTATTAAGAAAGCCAAATCCCAGGGAGGAGGTGAAGTAGCCTGTGTACAGAATGCACACTGTGTTTGAGAGCAGGTAGGGGATGGCACCTGCTTCTACTTCGATTCTGGAGAACCATTCTGCAGCAAAGACAAATGTTCTGCTGTAAATTTAGGTCCTGATTCTGCAATGTACCACATGTGGGTGCATCCCAGTTCCTGTGTAGAGCCCTGCTGACGTCGGTGTGGATGCAGTCGTCCCCCTGTGCACTGTACATTTCAGAATAAGGGCCGTGGTGACTGGGGAATTAACTATTATTTATTTTTACAGTAGATGACAGGGCCCCATGTGCTAGGTGCTGTACAAATATACAACAAAGAGGCAGTCCTGATCATGGAATCATGGAACTAACCCCCTGCACCTTCCATCCTCCTTTGGACATCTTTTGTACAGAAAATGAATATTTGTTTTTCTTCGTTAGAGTTAATTATGATAGATGTTAGAGTCCAGTTATCCCAATATAACACAAGCCCATTTACAAACATATCAATGGCCCCTATCACAGGCTGGAATAAAACACAATGAGTGGTAAAAACATGCCAGGCTGTTGTGCCCATTAGAAATTAATTTATTGCTATCTCCTGAATGGAAGGGCACGGGATTCAATGCCAAGTTTTAGCAGGAGGTATTGAGACTTTTCATTCTGTGCTTTGAAGCTTCCCTCCCTCTCCCTTCACACACACAATAACTAACTCAAAAAATTGCATATCCTGGCCTGAAGAATAATTAACCACATTTCACCTTGCCTGGCTAATTTAACAAACAGCGACTGTAACAGATGCTCTTAAAACGCCCTTCAGAGGTTATGTTAAAAGGAGACATTACAGCAGTGGAAGTTTAATTCACCCCGAAGGCAAAAATATCCTTTTTTTTTTTTTTCACCTGCAAATGGAAACGCCCTCCCCCACCATCCTCAGTGGTCCGGTGTTACTTGGGAACTCTCGGCCGGAAACGGCCCTGACCTAGTTTTGTTTAATGTGCTCAGCTGGTCCCAGTAAAACTAAAAATGCAGGTGTGCAAATTCTGAACCTTTGGGCTGACCTAAGAAAGGCAGAGGAGTCAGGCCGGGTCTATCAAACATGATGCTTTTAACTCACATTATTTTAATTTGTGATGTAAAATGTTATGAAAAGTTCTTGACATTTTTTTCTGTTCTTCCTTATGATTAAGGCTACATTTTAGTCTTGGGTATTTTTAGTAAAAGTCATGGACAGGTCACGGGCAGTAAACAAAAATTCACAGCCCGTGACCTTGTACTATATACTCCTGACTAGATCTTGCGGCCCAGGTGGTGCTGCGGGTGCTCTGGGGGACACGGTCCGAGGGAGCAGCCTGGGACCCCTGCTGGTGCTGGGGGGGTGGGTTGGCGGGACTGGCAGCCTCCCTACTCGGCCCCTTGCGGCACTCCCCGGAAGTGGCAAAATGTCCCTCCCTCCCTCAGCTCATAGCTCCACATGCTGCCCCCACCCCAAGCGCCGGCTCTGCAGCTCCCATTGGCCGGGAACTGTGGCCAATGGGAGCTGCGGGGGTGGTGCCTACAGGTAGAGGCAGTGCGTGGAGCTAGGAGCTGAGGGAGGGACATGTCGCTGCTTCCGGGGAGTTCCCCGAGGTAAGCGCCGCCGGGAGTCCTCACCCCCGCACACACCCGTCCCCCCCAACACTGAGCTCCCTAGCCCTGAGCCCCCTCCCATATCCCAACTCCTGTTGCTGGGGTCAGTGGCCCGAGACTGCCCTAGCAGCAGCCGCTGCAGAAGTCCTGAATGTCCTGGAAAGTCATGGAATCCTTGACTTCTTTGACCTCCATGACAAACTCACAGCCTTACTTATGATCAGAAAAGAGGCCTGATTCCCTCCTGGTGGGAAAGAGGACTGAGCAAAGGGGATGTAAGATGCTACCATGCTGAGGCAGCACACGGGTGTGAATGTGTGCGTGGAGGTGCAAGCCAAGAGAGACTCAAGCCCACTAAGTTCAATTGTTCTTTATAATATTGCCTGGCACTGCTTGATCCTGTGGGTCTTTGCAGTGGCAAGTACAGAGGCCCAGATCCTCAAAGGAAATGAAAAGGAAACTCCGACTGAGGGTAAATATTTTTTGCTGGAGGAAGATACCACCTCCTGGCCCTTGACTTCAATGAAATTTAGGAGCCTACATACCTTTGAGGATCTGTTTGCAGTGTTGTTTTAGCCGTGTTGATCCCAGGATGTGAGCAAGACAAAGGGCGGGGGAGGTAATACCTTTTACTGGACCAACTTCTGTTGGTGGAAGGGACCAGCTTTGGAGCTTCATCACAGAGCTCTTCTTCAGGTCTGGGGAAGCTAACCAGAGTGTCTGAGCTAAATACAAGTTGGGACAGATTGTTAAGCATCAAGGGTTCACGCGTGCTGTAAGAGACCACTTAAATGAAGTGGGCAATTAAGGGTTAGCAGGCAGAGGTGTTACAAATTGTTATAATGAGCCATAAAACCAGTCCATGGTTTTTAGTGTCCTGCGGAGTTATGCATTTCAGTTCCCAGGCCTGTGTTTTGAAAGTGTTGTGCAGGTTTCTTTTGAGGATGAGGACTGAGAGGTCGCTTTGGGAAAAGTGTTTGACCACGGGTGAGAGGGTATTTTTGCCTTTTATCATTTTTCTGTGTGAGTTCATTTGAGAGCGTAGTGAGTGTCTGGGCCAAAGTCCTTACGCCCTAATACAAGTGTGAATAGAAGGCAGGCACATACGAGTCAAGTAAGGCTAGGTGCTAGTGCCCCTCAAACTCAAAGCAGTCAATGGATATGCTCCCTTGGCTCCAATGCTTTACATCAGGCCTCCAACAGAGAAGGGGCTTACGCCTTGTATCAAATCAATATACACCTCTACCTCGATATAACGCTGTCCTCAGGAGCCAAAAAATCTTACCGTGTTATAGGTGAAACTGCGTTGTATCGAACTTGCTTTGATCCACCGGAGTGCGCAGCCCCGCCCTCCCGGAGCACTGCTTTACCGGGTTATATCCAAATTCGTGTTATATCAGGTCACGTTATATCGGGGTAGAGGTGTAGTATCATTTTTACACCTTCATTTCACTGATGTCCATGATTTCACAAGGCAGTGGGAGAGTCAGGCCCAGGATGTTGACAGGGAGTGGCTGGGTCTAGAGAGACAGGAGTGTGTTTGATCGTCAACAGGCAGAGGAGTTGCTTAACTGACACTCCCATTCGGTGTGACTCCTACAGAAGTAACTGGGTTGCTGCACAGGCGGTGCTCTCATTAACACTGAATCAGGTTCCCCTTACCTTGTGCATATACATGTAACACGCTGCACCCACACTGTGTAGGATCAAGGCCTACAGCATTTTAAGTATGGGTAGAAGAAGAGAGGGAAGACAGTGGTGTGGTTAAAGCACTAGCCTGGGATTCAAGACCATTGCTTCAATTCCCAGCTCTGTCACAGACCCTTTATGCCCCCTTTGGCAAGCCACTTAATCTCTCAGTTTCCTATGGAGATAATAAGCCTTCCTTTGTCTGTCTTGTCTTTTTAGATGGTGAGCATTTTGGGGCAGGGACTATCACTTACTGTGTGGCTGCACGGTGCTTTGCATAATGCTACCCTAATCTTGCTTGCAGTCTTTAGGCTCTATTATAATAAAAATAATAAATAATATACAGAAACCACAACAACCGGGGTGATCGGAAAACAGAAAATGTTTTTCTCCCCACCTGGTTTTTGACAAAATTTCTATGGAAATTTTCCGATGAGCTTTAGTTTTTAATTCTTTTTTTTAAAGGGTGGCAGATTATTTCACATGGCCTGAATATTCTCTTTGATTACTATTCTGTTCTATTTATTTCTATTGTTTTGATTTTTTTAAAAGTCTAGCTATAGCTATAAGCATAAACCAAGTGGAGAAACATGAAGAGACTCCACAACAGTACAAGCTTCTTAGGCGGCATTTCCAGCCAGAAAATCTACTAAAACAATGCTAAATGTCACATATAAGCACTAGGTGCCCACATCCACACCAAACCATTGAAAGAATTAATCCTGTGCAAGGATACTGGCGCGCTTACATCAGAGGAAAGAGCCTCAGTTGCGGAAGCATTTTTCCCTAATTATAGTTACCATTGTAACTGCAGATGAGTCACTGGTCTGCCTAGCTCAAAACAACAACAGACAAGGTTATTAGGCAAGTCTTTACAGATATTGGGGTGGGGGGAGGAAATATATGACCCTCTCTCTCAAGAACTAAATATTAATAAATAAAAATATTTTGCATGTCTATAACACACTCAATCTGAGCTCAATATGCTTTACTGGGTGAGGTTCTGTGGCCTGCAGTGAGCAGGAGGTCAGATGGTCCCTTCTGGCCTTAAAGTCTATGAGATGTTAATAAATTCAACCTGATAACCTCCCTCATGAAGGGAGAAAACATAATCTGTCTGTTACTGATATGGAAACTGAGTCACAAAAACACAGGTCTAAGTGACTTGCTCAAAATTCCATATAGCAGTGGCCAAGCTGGGAACGAACTCAATTTCCTGATGTCTAGTCCTAATGCTTTGTTGAGTTTTCAGTCCCAGTCTCTCTTCAGGAGCCTATTAGGTGTTCTCCACTCCCTGGAGACTTGGGATCAAGAACTAGTCCCGCTGACTATGGGCTGGGAGCTCTGGAGAGACAATAGGCCAGATTCTCAGCTGTCATACGGGGCTCTCCAATCTCCATAATCAGGGGTTCTCAAACTGGGGGTTGTGACCTCTCAGGTGGTCGCAACATTATTACATGGAGGTTGCAAGGTGTCAGCCTCCACCCCCAAAACCCGCTTCACCTCCAGCATTTATAATAGTGTATAATATAAAAAATTGTGTTTTTAATTTATAAAGGGGGTGGCACTCAGAGGCTTGCTATGTGAAAGGGGCCACGCATACAAAAGTTTGAGAACTGAGACTAGCAGCTGTCCCTCAGCAAAACAAGTGGAAGATATGTCTGCTCCTGCAGGGAACTGTCTGTTTGACAAAGCCCTGGCTGGGATGATTTAGTTGGGAATTGGTCCTGCTTTGAGCAGGGGGTTGGACTAGATGACCTCCTGAGGTCCCTTCCAACCCTGAGATTCTATGATTCTATGAACTGAATACACATCAGCTCTCAAACTAATGCTCCGCCTTCTCTTACCTGCACAAAAGCTTCACAACCCTCCAAGCTACACAGGAAATCATAAAGATGAAATAGAAACCTGTGGTTCCATCCCTTTCCCGCAGTATCTAGGGCACATGTGTGTGATGGGGGAAGTTCATTACCTAGAAAGTAACCTTTGTTTTATCAAGCACTAGTCAACACTGGGACACACCTATAATTAGCTCCTGTGTTTGAGCCACAGTAATCCACGTAGGCTTGGGTGTGGTTTGTTTATTCTGACAACCCTCAGACAGCTGTATCTGACGCTGTCAATTTTTTTTCTTGTACAGCAGTGTTGAGCTCCATGTCTCCATCAAAGTCGACGCAGCTGTCTGGCTGTTCACTGCAGCTCTGCTTTGAAGTGTCCCTGGGTAACAATCCCCGGGGACTGTGCTCGTACAAGCTGAATCGCTCAGGTGAAAGCAAATATCGCTCTCTAAAATTTTGTATCCGTTGAGGACGGTTATAACTAATTTCCTAGGATGCTGCAGAGCCCCCAAAGGCAAAATAAATAAATAACCTAAGCCTCACTCTAGCCCAGGGAAAGCCAGCAGCAGAGTGTTCCTTTATTTGCAATGTGTTTTCACACTGGAGGAATTTCTCCAGTAGCTGCCACAGAGCAAATATTTGTTCAACTTCATTTCTCTTGACTCAGTCTTACCCCTTTCCCCCAATTGGTGATTCTGTCTGTTTACAGCCGTTTCGGCTGACTTTTCAAATGGATTCGCTGGAGCTCAAGCTATCATTAGATTTTAGTTTAATGCTGGCTTGCAGGCTGGAATGAGGATGGTCAAATATGCGTGTATTTTAAGGAGGGATACGGGAGATGTTCAGACAGCAAGGCTAAGAACAGTCTCATCCAACTACATGGCCAGTAGCCCCAGCCGTTTGTTGTTGTTTTTCTAAAGGGAGTTTCCTATGGTAGGAAGAAGTTATAGGTTCATATCCTGGTCCCTGTTAATGCTGTTTTGTGTGGCTCCAGACAAAGGCGGGTAGCGACAGTGAACCTGCACTCTGGTGATTCTACACTGGGGCAATGGTCCATAGGGGCCACTGCAGACAGACAGCATGTTAGGGCAGTGCTCAGAACTACCTTGTGGCAGCTCTGGAATAGGAGAGGTGCAAGCTGCCTTCTCCCTGTTTCTGACGAATCCACCCCAGTGTCTCTGTAGCTCAGTCTCCTTCTCTTTAAAAAAGGGACAAGAATGCTCCTTCCCTCGTCAAGTGCTGTGAGGTCTTGGGATGCAGGTGGCTGCCTGTGCGCACAGTGTTGTCACACACCTCATGCACGTCTTCACAGGGACTAAAGCAAGAGTGTTGTTAGCCCAGAATTAGACTTGGCTGCTGCAGGTTTTCACTGCACAGAAACTTACCAGAGAATTCCCTTTCCTGCTCTGGGGTCTCAGAACATCAGGTGTTCTGCTGCAGTCAACGGCAATTAAGGAAGTACTTCAAAATCCTAGCCCCCTCCTGTATCATAGGTCACTTTATTTTTTCTTCACTGGCTGCTGAAAGTGTCAGAGCCATAACCCTGTTTCCAGTCATGTTTGATAATCCTCCCTGCTTTATTGTCCTATTCCTGTGAGTTTTTGCAGCTTATCTGTCCATTGCTTTAATTTACAGCATGTTTGTGGCAACTTTTGATGTGAAGTAAACACAGCACAGTCACACACATAAGACTGTACGGAAGCAAGTTAAATCAGAGATCCTGCCAAGGGGGTGGGGTAGTTATTTTTAACTCCGCTTGAGGGTTGTCTTCCCTGCATTTGTTTTTTCTCAAAAAATGACTGCTCCCCACCATTGAAAATCCAAGTGCTTCTTTGTGTTCTACCCTTCCCTGCCCTGTGCCTGCCTTGCCTAATTAGATTGTAAGCTCTTCAATACCTGGACCGGCTACTGCTTTGCTTGTGCAGGGCCTAACACAATGGGGCCCCATTCTTGGTTGGCCTGTAGGCACTGCCATAACAAACACGATTAATAACTGTCGAGAGAGAGAGAATCCCTTTTTCCCCCTGATTGCAACGTGTCAGACACCAGCTGACACCTTATGATCTGTAGCCATCAAAGGTAGCTTTGATTTTTCAAACCAATCAGCTAATAACCAACTAGAATGACCTAGAGGGGAGGGTTTTTTCCCACGGGGAAGACAAGTTTGTTTACTTCATGCATCTCTCCTGAGCATGGATTTCCTTAGCAGAGCCACAGATGGCAACAAGCACCGTTTAGCAAGAGCAACTTTCTGTTCATTCCCTCTTTTCATATTTTGCTTTTGGCAGAATAAAGATAGAATTTGATTCTAGCCAGTAGTATGAGCAGAAAAAAAACTACTAAATCAGCCTGGAGGAGGTGGAAAGGTGCAACTGTAATCACACACACACATGCTGATCACAGAAACAGAGAAATAACACTTGACAATGCTGAATAACCACAACTGGCAGCTGGTTTCTTGATTACACCTCCTCAAATAAAGGGGTCTTAGCAAGTATGTTATTTAATAATAAGATGAGTGACTCGTACAGTAAAAGAAACTAATGGGGCTTGAATTGTGATCGTCAGAAAGCTGTGAACAGAATAGTGTAGTCCGTGGGATTGGGCACAGGACTAGCAGTTAAGTGACCTGGGGACAGATTCCAGCCCATCACAGCCCCTTTACACTTCCTCTGCAGAAAGCAACTGCTCTAGCTTATACCATGGAGCACACTGGCCCCTGGTGTAGCTCAGAATCTAGAAGGCATACGGGCCTCAATCCCCACTGAGTCTTTTGTGCTGCACCACCTGAGAGGCACAGCCCAGAATCTGCCCCCTAGATTCCACCTTCTGACCCTGGATCTGCCCATGACTTTGTGTGTGACGTTGGGCAAGGCATTTCACTTCTCTGTGCCTTAGTTTCCCATCTGTAAACTGGAGATGGTGATATTTACATACCTCCTGGGGACCCTTGCTTGTAAAGCACTGAGATCTATGGATGAAAAGTGCTCTCCAAGTGCTAGGTTTTATTAGTTAATTTATTATTGTTGTTACTCAAAGTAGGGTGACCAGATGTCCCGATTTTATAGGGTCAGCCCGATTTTTGGGTCTTTTTCTTATATAGGCTCTTATTACCCCCTACCCCCGTCCCGATTTTTCACACTTGCTGTCTGGTCACCCTAACTCAAAGTAGCAAAGAGTACTGTGGCACCTTATAGACTAACAGACGTATTGGAGCATGAGCTTTCGTGGGTGACCAGACAGCACGAAAGCTCATGCTCCGATACATCTGTTAGTCTATAAGGTGCCACAGGACTCTTTGCTGCTTTTACAGATCCAGACTAACACGGCTACCCCTCTGATACCTAACTCAAAGTGACATCCTTTTCCTGTACAGTTATTCAAGCACCCTACCTAATCAGAATTTTTTGAGTGTTGTTCCTTGGAAGAGAAGGGATGGTATGGGATAATGGAACCACTGGAGAGTTCCTTGAAAGTTTGGGAATGGCAGCTGGAGAGGATAAGATAAGATGTGTGGGTGAAGGGAAAGTGAAAAGTGAGCTGAAGAAATGGAGAATAGAGGAAGCAGAATAAACCAGGGAGAACAAAGACAGAAAAACAAACGTGCAACAATAAGTGGTTATCTGTCTCACTGCACCAAAGGGGCATGGAGGATCTGGAAGGCTGCCTGGCGTGTCTTTTGTTTCTGTGTGAAAATGGATTCTGTCATTTCTCCATATTGATGAATCCTTGTTTCTGTAACAGTAGCTCATTAGCTTGAATGAAGGGTAAAGTAAAGTTCATCTGGAAATACTGATATTTATTTATGCCTATTATTTTAAAATATACAATTGATTAGAAAGCATCCATCTGCTCAGATAGTTAGCTTATATAACTGCACAAACCTGCCACTCACCTGCTGTGTGACCATAGGCAAATCACTTCCTTTTTCTGTACCTGTATTTCCCTTCCCACTCTTTGACAGTCTTGTTCACGGGGGAAGAGACCTGATTTCTATGTTTGCATGTGTGGTGCATAACACAATAGGGCTTGGATTCTAGCTGGAGCCTCTATGTGCAACAGCAGTACAAATGATAATCTTATTGACATTTCCATTTTCCTCCGTCCTGTTCCTTCATAAGGTTTGGTAGAACCACTTGTTGATAGAGCCAGTTGGACACAGGACTGGCAGCAACTAGATTTTCATCAAAAATTAGGGGTTCATCAATCTTTTTTTTTTTTGGAAGAAATCTGTAATGAAATCTGCCAACATTTCCCTTTGCAGCAGTGGGGCACATTCTCTCGCCTTTTTTTTTTAAACTTTCCCTCCACCCTTTTCTAATGGGAAAAAGAAAACAAATCAGAGAAGCACAGGTGGGGGGGGGGGCACAAATTTGAAACAAAGTTTTTCCCAAATGAAACTTTCATTTAGATTTTTGTATATTGGCCCATCTACCCTCTCTCTCTCCCCAGAAACAAGTGAAAAATGTTGACCACTACAAAACCTGTACTTTGGTTTAAAAAAAATTACAACCAGCTCTACAGATTGCAACTTCTCTTAAATTAGACTGTAAACTCTTTGGGGCTGCATGTCTAGCCTTTACTCTCTGCTTATACAGAGTGCAGCACTGTGCAGCTCCAATTCTGCTTGGAGTGTCTGGGTCAGGCCACAACATAAATGATCGCTAAGAACATTAGTTAAAAATGACTGCTAACTTTTCATCAGCATAGTTTTCAATGCAAATCAATAAAAAAAAAAAATCAAATAAGTTTTCACAGATTGATTTTACTTTTTTACCACCTCTCCTGGGGGTCTTATCCAAAGCCCACAAAATCCACTGGATTCATTGGCTTCAATGGGTAGTTGATCAGAAGACTTTCTCTAACATGTGTTGTGGTGGTGATGGGAGGTTCTGGGCTACAGCCACACTTGGGAGACTAGAGGATCAAGATCAGTCTCATCAGCCATCGATGTAATGGTTATTTGTTATGAAGCACATATCATTTTAAAGAATTCTTGCCATGATGAGCTTTCAGTTTTGCAAGGCTTCTGCCAATTAGTCACAGTCCTTATCTATCCCCATCTCCCAACCATTTCACCAACATTAACCAATTAATTCCTGACAGCACCCTTATGCATTATTAGAGTGGCTGCAAACTGAAGCCTAAAGGTTAAGTGATTTGCCCGAGGCCAGAGAGAAGAGTCAGTTTTAGAGAGATTAAAAACTGATAATTCTTAGGTTCCTACAGAACACAAGACAACCCTGAATTTACACATGCCACCACTCTCAAAGGCAGTACATTTTGGCTTAATAACCTGGAGATTCGGCTATCCTCAGAAAACATCAATTTGTTATTTGTATTGTGGTAGCGCCAAGAGGCACCAATCAGGAATTGGGACCCCATCATCGTACTAAGCACAGTACTCATGTGTAATGAAAATGGGAAGTGTAGCAATTTTACACGTGTCACCCAATCACATAGCATGTGCCATAGACTTGTACAACTAAGTTTATACACAAGGTTTGAGCCTGTTTTCAATATTACATTTACACACACAGTGGAGAATACAAAATGAGCTAGGAATCATACCCGGATCAATTCAGATTAAAATAAAATCACATACACTGCTGCACCCTCTAATAGTTAAGACTGGGCAGATAAACCATTTTAGAATATGATTTTTCACAATGCACATTGTATTTGGTAACCTCAACTATTACTATATGCATCATACTGATAATCAGCATAAAGGCAGCGTGGATGCACATTTTTGGCTGAAAAAATGTTTTTTTAAAGTCTTAATTATTGAACTTGGAAAAACTATTACTGAGTAATCTAGCTACCTTTAATCTTAATTAGTTATTATCTACAGTGCAAACATAACTGCTGAGACCTTTTGATAAAAAGCTCTTAATGTTTCAAATGGCATGTTTGAATAACCAACTACAGGGCAGATACAAGCTCAATTGTCTTGCATTTAAAAAAAGTGTTTTGTATTTTATGTAGTGGTTACCTTTTCTTTCTCTGCGGTGCAGTTTTGTGCTATTGTTCTTATTAAAACAGTCCTGATTGGAATAGCACAGATTTACAAGGAAGACGGTTTGTACAGTATCTATCTATATGCGGGTTCTTCTTTGGTCCTCATTACCATAGTATCACTTCATAGTCTTAATGTAATTATCCTCACAACACCCCTGTGACGTCAGGAAGTGCTGTTATCTATTTTACAGCTGGAAAACTGAGACACGACGAGATTAAGTAATTTGCCGGAGGGTCCACAGGAAGTTTGTGGCAAAGCAATGCATTGAACTCAGCTCTCCTTGTGTCCCAGCCCAGGATGGATCCCCAACCACTGGACCATCCTTACAAAACGACACACAAGTACTCCTGTTCTTTTTGCGGATACAGACTAACACGGCTGCTACTCTGAAACAGTCATTCAGACACTCTCAAGTGTTTTATCTACAGATTAAAGAGCCATTAAACAGGAAAGAAAACTCTGCATATTAAAACTACATAGCAGGGGTTTGTGCACAAGGAAAAGAATAAAAATATTTATAATGACAAACTGTATAGTCTTACCTGGACCAATAGGCATCCACAGTCCCATCTTTTTTCGTGCCTTCCTTATATGTCTTCTTTACAGGCTGCTGCTGCTGGTAGTGGTGGCTATGATGATGTAGCGAGACCAGGTCAGAACTATATACCTGAACACCATTCCTACCGATACTTGAAGCCATTCAGTATTTTTTTTACAAAAGGGTGACGACTCACTAAGTAAAATGACACGGATAGACCGTGCGGTTGTGGCACTTATTGCAAGGATGCGGGAGTGATTGCAAAAAGGGCAGACAGCAATGACAGGAAAAATCCCCAGAACAGGGTTACATTTCCCACTCTCCTAGAAGGTGCTTGCTTAAAGGAAAGATGCAAAGCCAGGCTCAGTCACAGGGAGTGAATGCAATGCCTGCCTGTCACCGCAGCCCTGCCTCTTACTTTGCGAAAGCCGAGCGGATCTGGTTTGGGATTCAGAGGGGGAGTTTGTCTCTTTGCAATACAAAGTCCACGTGTCAGTTTTCAACTTCTCTTCCTGTTGGAGCTTTTCCAGGAAGCAAGTCTGGCAGCGGCTAGTGCAGACTGCGATCCGCCCGGGGGGAAATTTACAAGCTGGATTGAGCTTCCAACGTTGTGCAGCGGGCCGGAACGCACTGTAAAAAGATTTAGCCCCAGGGTACCAGAACCACGGCCGAGTTTGAATGGGTCCACTAAGGGATGATGATAAGCAGCGCTGCAACCAATTCACCCCCTTCAACTCTTCCAGCCAGAGATGACGTGGTACAGGGTAGTAGAAGAACAGAAGAATTCCTTTTGCATCTCACTTGAATCAGTTGCAAGTAGTGTTGCTATTAATACTGGAGTCCGACTGTTTTATTCCTCCCGTGTGGACCGGGTCTCTGTATTTGTACCAACGAGAACCAAGGCGCCTTGTTAATACCAGACCACGGTGCAGCTACATTGCTCAGGGGCGTTGCCGGCTGGAGGGAGAGGCAGGATAGAGTCCTAGACCTAGACCTTTTTCTCTTAGCATCTATAAACCTTTCCCCATGCGGTGTGGAGAAGGGGCGAAAGGGGAGAACCGCACTCCCAGGGACAAACAAACTATTTTTATTATTTGGAATATGATACAAGTGGGCTGGGCCGTTGCAGAGATGGCAGTGGAAGTGGCCCAACCAGAATGGAAAACTTAACAAGTGTGTGGGTGTGTGTATTGATCACAAATGCACCTGCATTTGTGATCAATATAAAAGCAGGGGCAGAGAGCCACTTGTTAGTTTTTCCTTACTTTCAGTTTCCTGGCGGTCCCCTACGCAGAATGCTTGGTCTGAAACCGGTTTCCCTGTAACTCACAAAATGGAAGCAATGGGAAAATGGGAAAATCCTGCCGCTGTACACCCAGCTCTGGGCCAAGCCTGCTTTTCACGTTCCCACTCTGTGCTTTAACAGTAACTTTAGTGCAAGTCTGTGTGTGGACATCCTTTTTTCTGCATCAAAGTGGGAAAAGTCAATTTAGATAAAGCTGGTTTGCTAAATGGGTGCTGGTTTGGTCAGTTCAGGAGAGGTAGCATAGTCTAATGGAGAGGGCACTGCCCAGAAACATGGGTTTTACTCTGCCATGGGTGTGCTGGGTGACCTTAAGCAAATCATTTCACCTCCTTCGTGCACAATGCTTTGAGACATTAAAGTATTACTTCATATGTTTAAGGGTATCAAAATCTGGCCTTCCAATTGTAATCTTTTTTTTGGGGGGGGGGGGGGGGGAGGGCAGGGAATTGTCTGTAAAACAAAAAGCATGTTGGAACATACATAAATAATCTCTCCTACCCCTTCTACCCATACTATATTTAATCCTGTGTCCTTACAGGCCCATTAACTCCTGCTTGAGTCAAGCACACTCAACTCTAAAAAGCAAATATTAGGATAAAGGGATAATGAAGATAAGTATTGAGACTTTTTCCCCACTTCATGCATTTTAAAGGTGTGTACTCCCCTGTCCCCACAAATTACTGTAGATCTACACACTTGCAATTCTTTGCATTTGGTAAAAACAGGTTAAAGTGAGGCTTTTTGATTTGAATAAAGCATGTGTATAAACCCAGAGACACCCATTTTAATGCCTCCCGCTCCATACTTTTTCAGGCCAGGCACTCAGCTCTAGTTGGTTTTCAGAACTTCTACTCTCATAGTATATATATCAAGGCAAGAAGGGAACACTGAGCAATGAGAGAGCCCTGTTCTCTCCCTTACTGCCTCCTACATAATCTTACTAATTTTCAGCAAATAAACATACATATAAACACCTCAGCACAAAGGACAGTTTTTTAAAAAAGGAACAGAGCAGATAACATGGTGCAGAGAGCTGTGGGAAGAGGGGAGGTTCTCTCACCCCTGGTTTCATGCCTCTGCTCTCCCATCTTCTGTCCAGTTTTTGTGGTGGAGGGGTAGTAATTAGCCCAGTTTCCTCTTTCATGTCCCACTTCAGAACACCTATAAATCTCAGCAACACTAACTCCTCAGTGTGTTTGCCCCTATGCAACTGCACTGTTCCCCACATCACTTGCTTACACTAATGAACCTCCAGTAGGTTTGTCATCTGGAACTTTCTGGAACAAGATGTCCATCTCTACAGCGTGCAGAGGAAAAAGATAGCTAACAATATTGTAGAGCTGAGTCCGACTTTGAGATCTGGGAAGATTCTACAGTCAGGGTTCAGGCACAACACTTGGATAGGAACACATGAAAGGTGGGTCTCCCATGAACTTACCAAAGCCATACTTAAAATTTAATTCTTGGAGGTGAAAATACTGAGACAAGGGATGGACTCTTTTGAGCTTCAGGAAGGATTCTGACATAGTACCACGTATTAGGGTATGGCACTGATGGAGAAAACTAATCAAAAATATTGACTTGGGAACAGCAGATGGCAATTAAGGGAGAGAAGGAATGCAGTGTTGACTATTGAGTCCAGCCCTCAACACTATTGACCTTATTTCACAGCTTATTTGACCACAAAATAAAAGCTGACAACTGTGCAAATAAGCCAGGATGCAGCTGCCCGTGCGCACTTCACTTTGAAACCTGGTCCTCCTTATTGTGTTTTCATTTCCAGAAGAGGGAGCCATAACTTGGTAAAAAGATGTCAGGAGTTAGATCAATAAGATATTAGGAACACAGAATTTAATATATAATGTTAAAGGGGGTATCTGGAGGCTGTATAGTTGAGAATTAAATTCTAGGAGGGAAAAAAATGAAGGTAGACACCAGACATTTTCTGTAAGTGTCAAACGCAAAATGGAGAGCATAAAGTAAACTTAGGAAAGTAATAAGGGAGTTTAGGAAATACTTTATGGGTAAGGCAGAGTGACAAAAGCAATAATAGTTCCAGGGGGGTTGGGAAATGTTAGAGCTAGATAAGTACTTACACAGGAAACAAAGTACAAACAGCAAACATGTAAGTGGACAGACCACTGCAGGACTTGGGAAGCATTGCCTCAGAAATAAGATGGCAGAAAAAAACATTAGCCCCTATTCATTTAGGCACTTTTATGGCCCCTGGCACTATGGGATCAGAGAATCTAGTTTACCCCATACACAAGAAAACATCAGCTATTGCTTTGTTCAGCGTCTTCTAACAACCTTATTAGCAACAAAATTTTGTTCATATTGTACATATTCCATCCTGTCCTCCTTTTTAAACGCACAGCTGTACGTGTTTTCCAGTGAATACCTGATTTAACCTTGCTGATACGTGAGAAGCAGTTTTGCTTTCAAAGTAAGCAGGGCCTATGTTCCTAAGGTAGAAGGACTAGAAGAGAAAATACAAAGTTAGCTAAAGGCCAACTTATGGCCTAGGCCACAAACCCATGGAAGAAGAAACCCTCCCTTACACTGCTGCACATCTTGCTGAACTCAGAGCTTTGACGCTCTTACAAATAAATGGGAGGGTGGGAGCATTTCTTAGATAAATACGACTTCACATCCCAGTACTCTCAATCTAGCACTACTTAGAAATATTACATCACTTACAAGCCTGATTTTCATCAAGATCTCAGCTTAGTTTCCCTTTTGGGCACTTTTGAGAATGCAAATAATTGTAGGTAGGACTATGTCTAATTTCTTATCTGCCAGGTTTTCTTCCCTCTCTTATCCCTACAATGAACCTCTTCTGTTGGAGCAGAAAAATATGCTCTATTTGACAACTACACAGCTTACTGTATTTTCTCTTTTATGCTGCTTTTTATGATATTTAGGAAAACTGCAAGGGAAAGGGGGTAGATACAAGGCAGGCAAAGAGGACAAAATATATCCACTCTACACCAAGTGAAAGCTTATATTAATACTTGAGGACAAGGTGTACACTTTAAGATTACATTTACAATCCAATATAGTCCATATCAGAAGAGCATATAGAACAATTTAATTGTAACATTTTAAAGCTTTTATGAATTGCAGTATTATGCATTTTTTCTTTTTCTCCCAACCGTGACCTGGAAATAGCATTCTGTTTCTTAAAAGCACGAGGCAACGATGATCTAGATACACATATCCTGGATCACACTCTTACTAAATTTAAAACCTTTCATTAAAAAGTTGGGTATTAAGGTATTGTAAAGAAGTTGAGCAACACATAGCTCTAGTACTCAAGCAATCCTGTTCAACGTTTCTTAACTTGCACTCTTAAATGCGCAAACCAGAGGGATATTTACAACTTAAGCAACAACAAAAAACAAAAATACCCTGGGATAGTGTAATTAACATGTTTTACATTTGTGCCTAGCTTACATGTACTGGAAAAAAAGTTCTGCCTGCTTGCTGCATCGTTTCCTTATGTGGTTTTACAGCAAGTGGTATCCTGTTTAAAAAAAGTTGAGTACACTCAATTCTACATAACTTTTAAAAACTTCACCTCAGTCGGCTTTCCAGATAGCTTCCTTGTACTTAAACATATTACCTATATACATTTGTGTCTCAAAAAATTCCAAATAAAAATTATAGTGTCTACTAGTTTCTATGTAATAGCCAGTTCCCAGCCAGTAATATGCAAGATTAAAACAGTTCTGTAAACAGTATTCTCTGGGGGAGAAGAGTTTTTTCAGTACTTCACCCATATGTAAATCCACTATTTGCTCCCCCATCATAGAAAACTATTGTATAACAGCAGAAAGCAAAAGTTTACCTTTCCATATTTGACTGGCAAAATGGAATAATGGGAACAGCCAAGAGGCAGAAACAATTAAGTAGGTAATCATCATGAAAATATGGGAAGTTTATATCCTAATCAGAATACACTTAAGATATATTTACAAAGCAGAATATTTTACATCCTGACTGTGTTCACATCACTAATAAAGCAAATCTTCTTTCAACAAAGGAAAGGATGTGCTAGGGATATGAAAACCACACATTTACTATAGTAGTTTGCCACCAGTGAGCTTAGAACAGATCATAGTTAGATGCTGCCATGTCATTCATACACAAAGAAATCTATCTTTGTACCATTTTGTTATGTGAAGTGGAACAAAACAATATATTTACACTAGCAGCAAACTGATCAAAGTGGTATTTAATGTTACTTGTTAAAGTGGTTATCTAACAATGATGGATATAACAAAATCCATTAATTAGTAGTCACCAAATAAGACATTTCTCATGCATGACAAAAATTCATTCATGTACTCAGGTCTGCGTTTACTGTGCACAGTATTTCCATAAGTTATGTTTCACAGCCCCTACCATTCAAGAGTATTTCAGAGTATATATTATATTTGTATATGCAAATTATATACACGAATATAAAGATCCCTAAGAGTACCATTATGAATATCTTTATGCTTTCTGTAAAATGCATAGCTTTTGAATATTTTCTTGCAATTAAAGACTTTACAGATTAAAGCTGTTTATCAATGTGGTATATTAATAAAAACAAACTCAAATAATCCTTTACTAAAATGTTATATTTCAACCTCTTAGAAAACATCTTATTTTTAATGGGGAAAAAAAAAAAAAAGCAATCTATGCACTTCGCCCAAAGACTATATGGAATTAATGCAGCATTCTAAAAGTATGGTGAACTCTTCAACCAGGTCTGTAATATCGCATTTCTCATAGAGAAAAATGCTAGTCATGCCACAAAAATTCACCACTTTCCACTTCCTCCTGGAAAAGCTTCAGATGAGGATCAGCACAAAAAGTGTCAGACTGGAGGAAAAGTTGATCAGTTGTTCATGAAGGAATCAGAGCAAAACAGTTTAATTTCTGCAGTTTGTTATTAAACAAAATTACACTAACCATATAGATTGCAAATTAAAATAATATACTTTAAAAACCAGCAACTGACTGAAAACAATATTTATCTTCTCAGTTCAGGTAAATTGTTAGAATAACCAACGAGGGTGAAATAAAGCCAGCTCATTATTGCAGGTGGTGGCCAATGACAGTTCATTACAGTTTTGTATGAATTACAAGAGTTGCGTATGGTGAAAGTCTCAGGATGTCAAATAAAACCATCAGTAGTAAAATGGGACAGATCAGTCTCTTGTTTTATATCCATCACCTAGACTAACCTTGGCACCGAGGTATCTCTATAGCTGCTTAGGAGACAACTGTCTCCCCCAGAAAATAGCTACACACAAGTAAACTGTTCACAGTAACGCAATCAGGAACAGATTTTGTTATTCTCTAAGTCATGTCTCTGCAAAGCTTTTACGTTTAATGCATAAGTATTCCAGAAAATTAAGTGGAAACTAAGTAGTTTCAATCTGCAGGGTAATAGTTACCAGACTAGGATATCCAAAGTATCTGATGGGTAGGGTGTAAATTGCCAGTGCACTGTGATACTATGCTATTTCCTCCACCAAACTGGTCTTTGTTCAGCAGTTTTGTAATAACTCAGCGTATGGGTTTTAAAGATCTAGATCTCAATTTGGCAAGGTCAGTACATGGTACTACCAGATATACCAGTATGAAGTAATGTAAGATTAAGTCATACATCCAGCAAAACCGCCTACACCCAGAAGATTACAATCTGGTGACCAAGAAAATCAGGGCCTCATGTGTAAGCATTATAATGTTTCTAACAGGAGTGGAACAGCCAACAAACAATAGCACAGCTGTGAAGATGAACTGCATCTCTTCAGAAAGATATGAAGTCACTGGGATTAGGGAAAAGGGTTTTGTAACGTCACTGCTCCATTCATCCAAGGCGTAATATGCCAAAAGAATGGTTACCACTAGCACACTACAAACTATGCCACCCACCCACCTCCAAATCCTGCAAGCTATTCCACAAAGGCAGACCCTGCGTGAGGGTGGACACTTGCAAAAAAGTCTATGATTCCCGCCTTCCCTCGTATCACCGAGGAGACTTCAGCTAACCAAGCCGCACACAAGTGGCCATTAAGGGTGTAGTAACCAGCTGGCATCACTGCAGTGACTAGAGGTGGAAGTTTAACATAAGGGAAAAAAATCCCTGAATAATCAAAAACAAAACCCTATTTAAATATATGATTTAATGTCTTATTTCAGGAGGCCATTTTGGTCATTCTTGAAATGAAAAAGAAACTTTTATTTCCAGCAATACTACTTGTGAAAAGATGGGTCATTGATCCACTGTGAACATAGCTCTCACCATATAAATAAAGCACCAGAGTCAGAAACAAGGAAAAAAAGTCCTTAAATTATGATTTACAAGTTTATACACTATTTCCTATGCAAAAGGTTGGCCGTACAGTAAGAAAGTTTTAGATGAAAACTTGACCAGTTGTTAGTTTTAAAGGGAAATGCATATCTTGCTATAACTTAACATAAGGTAGAAAATATTCACTGATCTATATACATTTCAAATGAGAGAGAGTTAAACTTAACTGAATAGTTAACCCCATTTAACTCACTGGCCACTAAACTAAGCATCAGTAGCCAATTAGAAACCTTGAGCACTGTACTTTAAAATGCCATTTTTTTCTTTCCTGTCTAATTGAATTTTTTAAAAATGTATGATAGTGCATAGCCTAAATCAGACTTTCAAAGAGATACAGCGCCTTTCAATGCAGTTTTCTCAGCATTTAAAAGGGACTTTTCTCCCTTTAAATAAGATGTTCGTTGAAAAAAATCTGAATTGTTGAGTTCTGTACTGTAGTAAAAATATTTCAGTCACAGACTGATATAAATGTATACTGTGCAGTACTAAGATTTCTTGGTGTCCATCTGCACACAATTTACTTGGGTTCCTCAATTGTCCCCTTGCTGAGGTCTGTCATTTTGGGATATTTTACTTTCTTCTGGTCCAGTTCATTCTGAGCCCACAGAAGTAGTTTCAGTAATTTAGCCAACTTGGGTGTTGACTCGCGATTTTCATAGTCTAGAACAGCTTGGTTAACTTCGCTCCATACCTGGAAAAGAAATATTGAACTTAGAGTAGTGATTATATATATTAACTGAAGGAGAATGTCCTGCAGAGTTTATGAATTCCTCCGAGTACAAGTCAGAAAAAGCAGAGCTTAAATACCTCACTGGTCTCACATTACACTGAAAACAAGTAAGAGGAGTTGAGGATTTGGCCTTTTAAACCCTCTCCCACACCATTACAGCAGTGCCACAAGGTGTTAAATCTGCCTTAAGGCAGCAGCTGAGGATTGTTCAACTGGCATAAGGCTACCATGCCAGCCCCTCCTGGCCCACCCAGCGCAAAGAAAGTTGAAGAGTGAGGATGAGGAGATAAGGCCAGAATGCAATGTGCTCCAGGGATCCTGGGGATGGAGCAACCACTGGGGACCATAATCCACCAGTACAAGTTAGAGCAAATTAACCACATAGAAGATTACCTTGCGGTATTTTTTTGCCTCTCCAAAAGTTCAAGATAAAAATTCTGCTCTGAAGTTCCACTACCAGTTTGTGCAATAACAGCCATTTTTTCCCAGAATATAAGATTAAACAATTCTATAAAAATAGTGTAGGGGAGAACATAGTTCTCTTGATATCCATCCCATAAGGAAGTCTACAATTGCCTTCCTTTCCCTACATAGAGCAATTCTAATGCACAACACCAGAAAGCACAAGTTTACCTTTCCTATTCTATTAGCAGCCTTCAGGATCAGGAAGGGCGTGGGAGGAGAAACAGCAAGATGAAATTAAGCCATTTTAGCTTCTCAAAACCCCTGCATGTAGGAAGCACTGTTCTGATGCGTCTAGGATCTACCCCAATGTGTTACAGTTTTTAGCCTAAGCAAAATCAAGCAGCAATTAAAGTTATGCTGTATTACCTAAATCTAACTATAAAAAGGAGTTCCAGATTTAAAAAAAAAACAAAAAAACAGAAGGGATAGTGGCAGCAGTTGAGGGACACAGTTGGAAAAAAAGATAAAATGAGTATATCCAAGTAATATTAAAAAAAACTAAGAGAGCAATTTTGATTTGCACTTAGAAGTGGATAGGAAGCCAGTAAAAAGGAAATATGCTCCTGTTTCCTAGAGCAAGACAGCATCATTCTGAACACCTTGAAGTTTACACAGCATGGAGATTAGGAAGAGCATAAAAGAGGAAACTGCAGTAGTTTATACTGTATCAAAAGATGGATAAAGCAAGCCCATAGTTTCACAAATAGGGGATGTTTTACATTACAAAAGTTCTTGTGTGTTCTAAAAATATTGCTGTTAAATTATAACAGAAGTCTCAGCTTTAGAAATACTTCTGTTCTCCATACCAGTTTATAAATATTTAGTAATTATGTAAAAAATATTGTAATATTAGCTATCCACAAGGATAAACAAAAGTGAAAAGAGCTTTCATTTGAGCATACATTACCTTCTGTCTCTGCATCATGTTGAGCAAGTCTCCAAAGGGCGATTCTTCAGGATTATCAAAGGCAAGCAATGCCAGCGTGCGCTCCATTTCTGTCAAGCATTCTCTGCTCTCCTCTCCTTGTTCTGCCAATTGAGTCTGAGCAAATTCCAGGGCTGCCTCTGTCTCACGCTGCCGAATCAGTTCAATCAAATGCTGCTGCTATATACGTGAGGAACAAAGCAAGATTAGTCAATAGAGTCTAACACATTAAACATCACTTACACCTCTAGGTATTCCATTTCTTCTCCTATATATTAAGTAGCAAAGCCGTACTAAATCAGTATTTTGTCAGTACTAAAATTCAAAAATACATACTTGTTAGACTAATAGAAGTACAGTTAATCCTATTTTTCCAATTGATTTTGGAGCCATTTAAAACCTGGAAGATAGGTTTTTAAGTAGTGGTTCTCAAACTTTTGTACTGGTGACCCCTTTCACATACCAAGCCTTTGAGTGCAATCCCCCTTATAAATTAAAAACACCTTTTAATATGTTTAACACCATTATAAATGCTGGAGGCAAAGCGGGGTTTGGGGTGGAGGCTGTCAGCTCACGACCCCCCGTGTAATAACTTCGTGACCCACTGAGGGGTCCTGACCCCCAGTTTGAGAACCCCTGTTTTAAAGAAACTTTATAACTGCTGCTAGAAGACATGACTAACCATCAGCAATTTGGGAGTTTATAAATCATAGGTAAGATGAATAATAAATACAAACTAAAAATACTCTTTAAAATGCTACTGCATTCCATGCCATAAAGTAAGAAATAGACAGTTAAAATCACATCACGCACCACATTAGTGAATGCTTGCAATTACATCTTTTCTTCAGTCTCCAAACAATTCTAGATACAAAACAAACTAATCACTGGATCTTACCTGCAAATGAAAGTAAAGGTATCGGTTTGTATCTAACAATTCTGGATGGAGACTATTAATCAATGCAATTGCTTCTTGAATCTGTCCTTTCAGTATCATTTCTCGAATTTTTATCCTTTCATCCAGAGTCTCTAGATCAACACTGGGCTCAATTCCAGACTCCATCCGAAACTTCTCTGCTGCCTCTTTAAAACCCTCTGAAATATAAACACATTTCATCTCTGAATTCTATTTAATAAGCTATATAGAATAGTACAGATTTATCAAACCTGTATACTTCCAATTGACTTATATGGATCTGAAACATAGCAGCCTGGAGGCATTTCATATATGTTGCTAACAGGAACTACTGGGCATAAGATGATTTTATTTTCTCATTAATAGGGATGTATTATTGAGGACTGGCCTGGAGAGGACTGAAGTCATCATCAGTCACCACCAGCAGCACTTTTTGGTCACACAGTTGGCCTCGAAAATAAAGTCCCTGCACATTGAGCCCTGAAAATCAGATTTGAGATCAGGAGGGGACACTGCATGGCTATACACTGGCTGGGCTGCACCAGATCAGTAATAACCCTGCGGAGCTTTTAGACACCTTGAGTAAAGCCACCATGTGGCTATTGACATTCCATGCTATGGACCCTGGCTGTCTAAACATGTTGTTGTTTTCTGAATTTCTATTTAATAAACCAAGTTAAGAGGATATACTAAGATGTCCACGCAATCCTATTTGGAATCTTTTCAATGAAGCAGGCATTTTTGTAAATACACCTCTACCCCAATATAATGCTGTCCTCGGGAGCCCAAAAAAATCTTACCGCGTTATAGGTGAAACCACGTTATATCGAACTTGCTTTGATCCACCAGAGTGCGCAGCCCCGCCCACCTGGAGCGCTGCTTTACCGCGTTATATCCGAATTCGAGTTATATCGGGTCGCGTTATATCGAGGTAGAGGTGTACAAGATCATGATTGAAAATATATGAACTTACAGGTTTCTCCGAAAGGCTGATTTAAATAAGTTGCACAATTCTAGAAAAACTTCACATTTAATTCTCTCTAAATTCATCAAGTTCCTATCCCTTCTATAAAAGTCTATATTTAACTGCATGCAAAGAGAAAAAAGGTACAAAACAAAATTTTACTAGGAAGGATTCAAGTTTAGCATTGACCCCATGATTGGAACTCTGTTGTCTGGTATATTTGGGCCTGGTTATTCTTTTGCAGGAAAGACCATAGCAAAAAATTACATTCATCTGGTGTATAAATAGTTTTACCCATTTTATAATTAGCATAAACATGAGCGAGTCTGAACTCCCGTCTGCATACCACATGAAGGCTCTTTTCATCAGAAAAAGAGTCACAGAACTGAACAGACACTCTACTTTCATACATATACACAAACAATTTATGACATGGTCACTCTAGTGCATCTCCCATTGCTCAGGTTCCAGCTGCACATGGACACAAACGGGGTGCATGCTTGATGAATATGAACATCTCTACTATGGTGCACTTGGCCATGAAAATTAATGTATATCGCCAAAGGACAATTTTTGAGGGGTTTCTGGTATCTCTTAAGTTGCAGTTTCTGGATGCCTAGCACATTAAATATTCTGGTCTTCCTGAGGTGTTTTGAGGACACTATGTCCTCATAATTAGTCTGATCTTTCAACCAAATTAGTTGAAGTTGGTTTCTGATAATTTCTCCTGCTCTGTGATGAAAAAAAGAGCGCACACAGCTTGTTCAATGCTGTCCAGATTACATTAGTAGAAGCCATCACACATTCCCAATTTAAGGAAAATAGTGTAATAAAAGATGTGATATTAAGCTCAGTGCAATTTTGGGTAACAGTGTTCCAAACCAGAAATGCCACAAGGGAAATATATTTTTAGCAGAAAAGCTAAGATTAAGACAGAAAGGAGATATATATTGGGTAAAACCTGTAGAGGCTATATAATCAAAGTCAACAAAGTTTGGTTCTCTAATGTTTTACTTAGCAAAAATAATGTGTTGCTAACAGAGTGTGGGTGATACAAATTCAGTATTGCCTTTGTAGTGTTTTTCCTTTACCCAATTTATAACTATTTTTATTAAATAATTATCATCAACTATATTTTCTGTGAATTCTAGAAAAAATATTTTCTAGAAATCACAGAAAATACAGGCAATAGTGATATCTATTAGTATCAACCATTTAATAGCTCATTCTAGTAAGAATGAATGTTATTGATTAAAATAAATGGCAGATGATCTAAAAAGAGACCAACCTACTAAATGTAATACTAGCATCCATTGCTCACTGTTACCTGTAACAAGGTAGTTCATGATCAGGCGATTCATATCAGCTCTTTGGATGTGCAAGTTATTGAGTTTTTCCATCCATTCATCTTTTGTGATTTCATCAGGTTTTTCTGCATAACTCATTCTGGATTTTCACTATAAGGAATGAAAAGTATCTTACTTGGCACAAATACCAGCAGGTGAAAGAAAAGTTAAGTCTAACTTGCCTACAAGAACTGTGGGACCAGCTCGGTTATTAATACCTTCTTTGCTGGTTCAATAAAGATTGTTGGCTAAACAAAAAGTTATTGAATGGAGAACTGAACTCTTTTTTGGAGATCAGCCACTGTAACAGAAACCGACCCACATACATCACCACACAGCCCTGCCCCCATACATACACCCCGCGCCCAGCACGCGGCCCCCCACCCCATATACATACAACAGACGCCACCATACACACGCTCAGCTCCATACACATACCATGCACCGAATCAGCCTCCCTGAGGGGGCTCACAGCCCGTCTCTCACACAGGCTGGCCGGGCCTTATCCCCCACCCCTCACGAGGGGCCGTGAGCCGGTCGGGTCTCGGGGGGCCCGGCTCGGTGCAGGGCTTTACGGTACCACCTCCAAGACGCTGAAGGCTTCTTCGGCCCTGCCAAGCGCGCGCGCTCCTCATCTGCTCCCCCAGCCCCGATGCTCCCGTGGGGACGGGCCCGGCCTCCTGGGCTCTGCGAGGACTAGAGCCGCTTCTTCCGCCACCTAACCCCCCAGGGCCCCGAAACCCCTCCTCAGCCTCTGCCCTGGCCGGGCTCTAGCCCCCCTTGCCGGGCCCGGCGCACCGCGCCTGCCGCTCCCACCCCCAGGCTCCGCTCCGCGCCGCCCCCCGAGCGAGGGCCCCAGGCAAGGCCCACAGGCGCCATCTTACCGAACGAGCCACTGCTGCCGGCCCCGGTGCGCGGACCCAAACCCCACTCCGCCTCCTCGCTCAGCCGGGACTCTGCGCGCAACTCTCGTCTCGCGAGAACTGGCCTCCCAGCCAATCACCGGCCGGAGCTGGCGAGCGGCACGCACCATAGAGATGGGGGAAGAGGAAACCCAGAAAAGACCTAGAGAGGAAAGCACCATAGAGATTACGGAAGACCTAGTCGGCGAAGTACCATAGAGACTGCGGGAGGGAGGCCTCGGCTCTGCTAACCAGCCTGGAAGCGGTGGAGAAAATTAGCATGGACGTGCGGCAGGCCGCGTCCCCTCTCTCTTCCCTCCCCTGAGCCCTGCCCACCCGTGCGGTAGAGACAAGGCCGGCGCTATAGGGCGCGCTCAGGGCTCCCCAGCCACTGGTCTGTCTGACAGGCTCTGTAGGATCAGGGCCCTCACACAGGCCTGTGATTAGGCCCATGAAAGTCGGTGGGATGAATATGAATCCCAGGCACAGCGTTGAGCATGAAGGTCTTGGGGTCAAATCTGAACGCAGATTAAGCCGGGTTGTGCAGGGATTATTATGGGGATGCCCTGACGTCACCATTGCACGCCACGGCCATCTGGACCCGTAGGGATTATGCTGCATGTTGGCCTTCCTTGTCTACACTACACACAAACACTATTGTTTTAACTATGCTGGTACATTTCAAGTAGGACAAGTCCCATAATGTGGATGCAGTTATACTGGTATAAATGTGCGGATGCACTTTTATGCTGTGTAACTGTCCAGATGAGGGGTTGTACCCATTTAACTATTTCAGTTAAAAAATATAATTTAAAAAAATCAGTCCCTAGCAGAAATCGGTATATCAGTATAAAAAAAAAAGCCTAAATTTTCAGAACAATGTACAGCAGGGTCCTCCAGGAAAACTGATAATTTCACTTTTCCCCAATCCCCATGCAAAGCAGGTATTTGAGGTTGCATTTACCCATTTTGCACACTTTTTTTTTTTTTGCAGTTGCACCTGCAAAGCATAACCCCAACATTCAGTCAAATTGTCATAGCATAGTACAACTGCTATTTAATCATTTTAAATTTGAGTTATTTCTATAAAAAAAAGTACTGAATGTTTATAATCAACACAGATTTTTGAACAAGGAGCTACTATCTATCTATCTATCTATATATATTATTAATTGTCACAAGCACTTCAAAGTTACTGTTGAAGAGCACTAATAAATACAACCAGTGTGAGATACAAATAAAAAATAACATAAACCCTGAGTCTGTAACTTCAGATACAGTGCAACACACATTAACCCTCTATACTTGTCCCTAATCACCTTATTCTTATCTTCCATGGTCCTCTCTGAAGGCATGATCTAAAGTCAATTTAATTCAATGGAAAGATTCCTATTTACTTTAGTGGGCTTTGCTTCAGGCTTTTGGAATTAATCAGAAATAATGTAATGTGTAAACGAGCCCTTAAAATGGAAACCCAGAAAGTTTCTGGCTCCCAACCAGTAAGTACATTTTGAGCATAGGTCTCTATTTCCTATTCCTCTTTTGCTAATAAGATTGAAGAACATCTTTTGTCCAAACACCCCCCCCCCCAACCCTTCAAATTATCTGACTTTGCCAACTCCTCCCTAATAGGTGGAGTTTATCTGGAGACTTCTATATAGGTGGAGAGGATGGGGAGGTCCAATCCCTATGACCACTTCCTGATTCTACTATACAGAGAACCACACCTCAAACACAGGGAAAGGAGAGAAGGTTGTAGCACAGTGTAACTGATACCACAGCTGCAACTACAGGTAAAAGGAATAAGAGTCACAAAAGCAGCAGGGAAAATGAAAATTTCTTGATTAAAAAAAACAAGGAAAAGTTTGACCAGGTGTGTTCAGTGCACCTGTCTACAGTATTGGTTCCTTCAGTTTCAGGCAAACAACAAATATGTTATTAATTTTCCCTTCATTGACTTATGTTCGCCAATATAAAGGGAAATTGAGACAAAAGTAGGTTCTGGACTACAGCTATTGCTTCCAGTGACACACTGCTGCTCCACCACACTATTTTGGGTGTGAAAATATAGAATGACATAAAATGATTATATAAATAATAGTTTGGGGGCACTAGTAATACACATGTTCAGAATGAATATAATTTTGGTACTACCTAAAAGTTTCCTGTAGAGTTTAAGCTTTCATGGCGGGGAGGAGTTTCTAGTCATTTTTGTTGCAAAGGAAATGTATTGAATGTTACCTGAACAAGTATATTTTCAATGAGTTTGCAAACAAAGAATACTTCTGAGAGGTGTTAATTTTCCTATTTGTTTTAATGGCCTATATTAACTCTCACTTTCTTGGTAGAAATATCTAACTATTGTATATAAGTTTTAAAGTAAGTTTTAAAGATGCAAATAATTTATGTCTCTATTAGTCTAGATTTGTTTTGTCTGCATTGTCAGCCCTTCTTCCCTGCTAACATCATAGTTCATGAAGAAAATCCTGGATATTCTGGAGGATCAGTGTCTGATTATAGTGACTCAAACTTTATCCTAGTTTCAATGTATTATAAATACATTATTGGCTGGCCAACCAACTAACTCATTCTCCTCTCTCTACCTTATACCAGGTGGAGTAAGTGTTGGATCATCCACTATGTAATGCCTGCTGGTCTGTCCAATTAACTGTGTGCACAGTGGGGCACTCAGACTCCTAGTATTGTATGATCTGGAGCGCTAGGATTTAGAAGCACCAAGTCATATTGTACACAGGCTTCAAATGTGATGTGGGAAACAGGCCCTTAAGTCCTTCATTAAGGTAGGTGCTCTCAGTAGAGGAAGAAAGGAGTCTGGAAGTAATTAAGCTGTGAGGGAAGAGTGTCTGGAAAGCAAATGGGAAAATTTCCCCACTGAATTTCTTTCTCCCCTCCCGAGATGCTAAGCCCCTTCCACTCCTTAGGACAAGTACCCCAGTGATGAACCCCTCATGTTTCCCCCACCCTACTTGCCAAAACTTTGCTGAACTGTGTAGGAGAAGTGGCAGCCTCTTAAAATGCCCTTCTGTGGCTTGAGGGCTGGATGAGATTGCTTAGAAACAAGCAGTCTTTAATGGTTATTGTTTCAGAGTGACAATATGCTCCCACCCTGGAAAGCAAGAGACTGGACCAAATAATAGTAGTGACATCTTCCATGTGCCAGTGTCCTGCAGAAACTAGAGAACAGCAAGGCCTGTCATTAATCTTTATTATTTTTTAATTTATATTTGAATTCCCCCGCCCCCCCAAAATTAGGGAAGAACAAAACAAACAAAAAAAGAAAAGTAAATGAATGGAAACAGAGGAGAAAGAAAGAAAGAGGGGCAGAGAGAGGAATGGAGGAACGATGTATCCGTTTTTGTTCACTAGGAATTAATCAAAGATTTATAAAAAGTCAGGCCAAATCTTTTCAAAATGTTTGAGGTGCCTCTTCTCAGAAATGTTACCAGGTCTTTAGCAGCCGGGTCAGCTAACTCGCTGTGCCAAGTCTCTGGAGGCACTTTTCCATCTCAGCAGCATGACTTGTTTTGGCTACAACTAAGCACTGCTCTAGAGAACCAAGCTTTTTGTGAGTGGGAGAGTTTCCAACATGATGGGATATATCCCAAAATACATTTCTGGGAAATCTTTTATTAACTACAACTTTGTAAGGACTTTAAAAAGTAGGATAAAAGGGACTTCTACACTAGTTACAAAATGTTAGGCTCATACAGGATGGCTTGGGAGAATTTTACACTTTTTTTGTAAATTTGGTGCAGCAGCTGCAGTTAATTTTTAACTTTATTAATAATTTTTGAAAAATCTCCTTGGGTATTACAATGGTGTCTGGTATTAAAAAGGATTCTACAGAATCCAGTAGAGCCAAAAACAAATTGAGAAATCTCTTCAGAAATCCGCCAGAATTTGGCTAAAATCCCAGTGAAAGACCAAACAGAGGGAAAATTCTGCATAGATTTTCCAAAATTCCCTGTTGGTTGTGAACCCTCCACAAAACATTTTGCTTTGCTTACATGAAAAGTATTAAAATGAGTGTTAAGTATTTTGTATCTGTGTGAATCTAGAGCTCAAGAAAGGTGGTGAATCAACAGCCTTGGAGAATCTAGTGCTGCAGAGACATGCCCGCGTGACAGCCCATCATCTAGTGTTTGTGAGAGGTGCTGGATTGATTGCTTCTGGAAACAGAGAAGGCCTTTATCTGTAGAACAGGTATAGCATGAGCACAAGCAGCAGCAATGCAAGTTTCCCATATTTAAGGTGTCTGGATTATCAAAATGAAGAAAGGCACCATCTGTCACTCCCCACTCCAGGGGAAGCTCATTCACGATTTATACTCCCTGCCTTTGCCTCTTGGGGTAATGCCGTCTTCAGACTCTTTCTGGTTGCTGAAAATGGCTTTGCAGAGTCTGCTATAGTGCCCCTAGCGGAGAGGAGGAGTGTGCTGAGGTACAGAGTGTAAAACAATTGTCCAACTCTAAGGCTCCAATTTTTAAGGGCCATTTTAAAATGAGACTGTCTTGAAAAAACTTGTATGTTGTTGTAGCCGTGTCAATCCCAGGATATTAAAGAGACAAGGTGGGTAAGATAATATCTTTTATTGGACCAACTTCTGTTGGTGAGAGAGGCAAGCTTTCAAGAGCTCTTCTTCAGTCCTGTCTCTTGGAAAAAAATGAGTCATCTGATCCCTTTACCATTTCCCTACAAATGCACCTGAACCCAGATTTGAAGGTACCATCTCTAGGGGGATGAGAAGACAGTGAAATTTCCATGCCTGTTGTTAGTAGTAGTATTAGTAGTATAGCAGCGCACCTAGATGCCAACATCCCATTGTGCTAAATCTTGCACAAAAATAATGAAGAGATGGATCCTGCTCCCAAGAGTTTACAAGCTAACAGGTGGATACAACAAACAAAGGAGCACAAGGAAGAAATGAGACAATACTGATCATCATAAGCAATGGTCACAATACACCAACTGCCTAACAATTGTTGTTTTTTGTAGGCATCACAGCAGAGAAGAGTTTTAAGGAGGGATATGAAGGAAGACAATGTGGTGGTTTTGTGGATATTTATAGGAAGCTCCTCCAATGCATAAGGGGCAGGATAGGAGAAAGCATGAAGGTGTCTGTGGGAATGTTTTTTAAATTGCCAGTCAGTCTTTAAGTCTCTTTGCTAGGACTTCCAAACAATTAATTAATTAATTAATTAATTAAGACAAATTGTGGTGGTATTTTTTATCACATGAATCTGGGACTGAACAGAGACCAAACTCATTTCATGCAGACCACCAAACAAACAACTGTCAAATGGTTACTTTTGATCACTACCAATCTGGTCTGGAATCACTGCAACCTAGAAGAGGTCAGAGGCTCCATGGTCTGTTATCCAGTCTCCTGAGCTAGCCAGCCTACTATGATTTTCAGTTGTGCGGGCAAGCTGATACTAGTGCTGTGTGAAACTCGGCAGTTTGATTTGGTAGGAGTTTGGGGGAACCCTTTTCTTTGGTCATGGACTTGCATTCTATAACTTCTAGGTAAGAAGAAATTAAGTTGAAGTCCTGCTTCCATCCAAAATACTCAACTGGCTAAGTCAGCCTAAGTTCATTCATAGAATCATAGGACTGGAAGGGACCTTGAGAGGTCATCTAGTCCAGTCCCCTGCATAATCAGCTTGGGCTCGCTCAAAAGGTTTGTGAGCCTCTACAAACCTAGACTAGTTTAGAGTTTGTGACAAAATAGAAAAGCAAGCGTTTTTGTGTAGTTTCATAATGAATGTTCTGTGCAACTCTAGCTTACACATAGTTAAATGCCAAAAATTAAAAACAATTTCTCTCATGAAGAAAGATCCTTTAGAACTTGACTACTGAAAAGGAAATTAGTTTGTTTGCTGAGGGATGGTACAGCAGTGGAAAAGGGAATTTCTGAGATGCAAATTGAGCAGTTCTGAAATACCGATGAGATGATAGATGATTTCTAATAGGGTAGAAGAAACCTCTTGTTTGGACAACATATCTTGATAATACAGTATTGGAGATGCATCTCCACTAAATATGGTGGAGGCAACTGATAAGAGAAACTAGCTGGGCCAAATGTAGTGGTAGTGCAAGCATGGAATCCTGTAAGGCAAAAGGAGATATAAAGCATGAGGTATATTTATGCCCAATATGTAAATCTAACTTGCATCAGTTTAGCATTCAGGGGATGCAAAATTAATAACTTAATACCTGGAGGGAACAATGGAGGGTGCATATAATAGAAAATACAACTGCAAGAACCTGCGTGGAAGGTAGTGTGGTGCATGCTTTTTTACACTTGTTTGGTAGTTACTTTCCTGGAACACACTCACATTTTACTTCCTTGATGTGTAAATTACTTGTTTTATCTATCCGACAAATGCCACGATACTAGCGTTTTCACTACATTCCCTATTAGTCTAGAGATTATATCAGAGCTGAATTTGGTCTGTTAAAACTTTGAAATATTTTTTTCAAACAGGTCAAGGTATTCAGTTTATTGGAGCTCTAGTTGCAGAACAAAATTAAGGTGGTGGTGTCTACTTTTAATAATAATCATGTTTTGTATTTTTGTAGCACCTTTCATCAAGGGATCTCTGCTTTACAACCAATAATGAATTAAGCCTCACTACGTCTTTACGAGTGAGGTAAGTATTACTACCCTCCTTTTATGGTTGAAGAAAAAGAGGCAAAGAGGCTGATTTAGCTAATGTCACAAAAGGAAGTTAATAGCACTGGGAATTAGAACCCAGATTATCTAACATCACATCCAATTCAGGTCTTTTACCACTATACGCAATCATTTTTATATATTCAGCTTCAAAATATAAATTTATCAGAAATGAATAGTTTTACAGCATTAGTACTAAGCACATTTTTAATTTTACTATATTTTCTGATTATGTTCTTAGTCCTTATATTGCAAGAAGCTCCAGTGAAATCAATTAAATGAATGGGGCTCTGTGCAAGTGCAAAGGTCCACTCCCAAAAGCAGCTTAGAGGATCACGGTTTTATAGAAAACAACTGCAAAAAATAGCACCTGTTTGGTTCTGTAATACATGATATATTTACATGTGACAAAGTACTTTTTTGTAGAACAATGGTCCTTGAATGTCTATCAAACTTTTGAGTCATTGACAGCAGGTCTTTGTTCCCCCCCCCCCCCCCGACAAATCCCAACTAGTTTGGTTTTGCAAACTCTATGATAATGGATAGAGTTTATCAGTATGTAAGGTATTTAAAAAAAAACCTCAATAGTAAATTATTTAAAAACAAAATGGAGTTTATTAGGCATCTTCAGTTACAGTAGTGATTAAGTGATACTTCAAATGCAATTACAGGTACAACAGAATGGAAAGGAGATAACTGTAAGAAAGATTAACATTGTCATTGAATAAACAGATATGAAAAATGTTGTTTGTGTGGGCAGCTGGGTCTCCCAGAGAATGCTGCTTCCTGATTTCTTTGCAATTTTAATCATCCAACCAAATACAATAAATTGAGGATTTGCTTTTGAGGGAGGAGAGAATGGGGCCGGTCTTGGGTCTGTTGTTTCCAGGCAGATGCAGCTTCTCTGCCCTATTAAGTGTAAAATCACCATGACAAAGCTATGTTAACTCCCCCGGATAAGTCACTGTAAAGATATTTAGTACTGCTACAGTGCCTTTCAGCCTAGGATCTCAAAGCACCTTGCCAATAATGAACTAAACTTCTTTAACTCCTGTGAGGTAAGAATTATCCCCTTTTTTACTGCTGGGAAAACTGAGGCACAGAGAGGTTAATTTGTGCAAAGTCACCAAAGAAGGCGGTGGAAGAGCTAAGAAGAGAACCCAGGAGTTCTCCCTCCACTGCATCAAAACAGTGCATGTGCCAAAGGGGCGGTGCCAGCTGCTGTCTGCACTTCCGTAGGAAGAGAGGGGTTCCCCTAGCAGCCCCCTGTGGATACCTCTCACTTCAGAGGTTATTGCCTTGGCTGTCTCGGCCGCTTGGCAGCAGAGCCCCTGCCCTGCCGCCTTGGAGCTCTGCTGCTCCCCCTTTGCCCGGCGCCCGCCCCTGCATGGAGCTACCCACGTGATGGCATGGCAGCGCTCTCCCCTGCCCCCGAGAGCGCGCGCGGCACTCCCCCCCGAGGCTGCGCAGGCGTCCCTCCTCCTCGCGCTCTATGTTTTCCGAACGGTAGCTGCCCGCAGCGCCCCAGAAGTCCTCACGGGAGCAGTGTGTGGAACAGAGAGGGGAGCGCCGACCGGTTGACTCTCTGGGCCACGCCTCGCCGCCATGTCAGTCTCTATGGTAGCTGGGGAGGAGTGGTGCCCCGCGCCCAGCGCTGAGGAGCTGCTGCGAGGAGGAAATGGCGGCTCGGCTCGGCTGAGACCCCCGGTGCCGGCGAGATCTGTCCCCTCCTCCCGACGGTGAGTGAGAGAGGCGGCCTGAGGTGAATCCGGGACACCAGGGTACACCGCCCGCACTGAGGCGGGGGGGTGCGGAGAAGGGGTGGTCGCCGCCTACGGCCTAGGGGCGCTGGGCCTGACTAGAAAATGGAGGAGGGCAGGCCCGGGCAGGCGGCTTCAGGGCCCCCGGAGGGTCAACGAGCCCCGTTTTCGGGGGTAGGGTCGCCCCGACCCGGTTCTGCGGGCAAGTCGGCGGCCTGGCGCGGTACCAGGGGAGGGCGGCCGCTCGATGCAGGGCCCCTGAGGGAAGCGAAAGGAGCCTCCCTGTAAGCGGTGAGGGCTGTCGGGCCGCAGCGGAGGGACGTCGCCCTCGCCGGGCGGAGCAGGGTGTCGGAGGCGGGTTTCTCCACTGTGGAGACGAGGTGACCGTTGAGATACAAGATAATCGACATCATAATCGAGCTGATGTCAAACCACTTCTCTGTGATGTCACGATCCGTCTCCCCTTTCTGCCCTGCTGTTTCCCCCCCGTCCCCGCATAGCGGATGAGAGGGGCTCGGGTGGTGTGATGGTTGTGGGGGGACACCCGGAGGTGGGAGGTCATTTGATGGGAGTAATGAAATGTGGGTAGACAGTCATCCTGATGTGGGGGTCATTTGGTGGGTGGGAATGAAATTCAAACAAGCTGGGGTGCTTTGTTTTTTTTTTCCTGGGGGAGTTAGAAGTAAATTCAATCTGTATTGGTGAGTTATATAGAAGAGGTGAATTTCACCTTGTTTTGGTGATTTAGTCTTAAGGTAGGAGCCAAGGAATTGAAACTCTTTTGGCTTCCTATAAAGTATTCAGTAACTTCCCAGCCTCTACATTTTTCCTTCCTCCAGTTCTAATGGTGCCAGGTGCCATCTTTTGGATGTGATTACCTGGCACCGTTAAGGATCCTGTGCTACTTTTTGCAAGAATTTCCTTCCTAAATTGCCCCTGTAGATTCAATCCAATTAAAAAATAGCTAGAATAGATTTCATGCTTCACCCCAGAGTTTGCTGCATTTCAGTGATGGGTGAAGTAATTCTTTTTCTGTAGTTTGTCAGTTTGAACTTGTGAAATGCTTTGTGATCCTTTTTGAGATGAAAATTGCCATATAAATTATGAAACAATATTTTAATTAATTTTTTTTCCTGTAGTTTACATGATCACTTTTAAAACATAGTATGACACCTTGTTTACTTTGCTGTGTGGGTCTGGGATTTCCATCTAGGAATTTCAGGAAAAAAATTATCAGAGGGGTAGCCGTGTTAGTCTGAATCTGTAAAAAGCAACAGAGGGTCCTGTGGCACCTTTAAGACTAACAGAAGTATTGGGAGCATAAGCTTTTGTGGGTAAGAACCTCACTTCTTCAGATGCAAGACATTGACCTATTTTATGTATCACATAAGGGTTTTATGTAATCCATAATTCTTCAGGGTTGTATTTTTCTTGATGGATAAACCTATCTTTTGTTTTTTCTCAGAAACAGTTATTTTTTAAATATTTAAACTTACACAATCCTATTTAATTTATTGTTCATTTATAGGGCCCTACCAAATTCATGGTCATGAAAAATGCATCACGCACCGTGAAATCTGGGATTCCCCCGTGAAATCTGGTCTTTTGTCTGTTTTTACCCTATACTATACAGAGCTGGGTGGCCGGAGAGTGGCAGCTGCTGACTGAGGGCCCAGCTCTGAGGCAGCAACGCAGAAGAAGGGGTGGAAATACCATACCATGCCATCCTTACTTCTGCGCTGCTGCTGGTGCTGCCTTCAGAGATGGGCTCCCGGCCAGCAGCTGCCACTCTCCAGCTGCCCAGCTCTGAAGGCAGCGCCGCCACCAGCAGCAGCACACAACCTCCCCTACAATAACATTGTGGGACCCCCCCCCCCAACTCCTTTTTGGGTCAGGACCCCTACAGTTACACCACCATGAAATTTCAGATTTAAATAGCTGAAATCCTGAAATTTACGATTTTTAAAATCTTCTGACCATGAAATTAACCAAAATGGACCTGAATTTGGTAGGACCCTATTCATTTAGCAGTTGGTCATCAGATGACCTTTTTATTTTTTTTTTAAAGTATGTTCTTGTTGCTTATTTCAGTGACAGGTGGTAATGTAAATTAATTTAGTATCTCAGTATGTTTTTAGTTTCTAGCAATTTAATTAACCATACAACCAATTCAATTGTTAGTTGAGGAAAAATAAATGAAATTCAGCTGAAAATGTGAAGTCTTACTTTATTAATTTAAAATTTCACAGTTGCAGGAAATGATGGGGGTGGGGGTCAGACCGTCATTTAATGACAGTAGATATTGATATTCAAAAAGTTTAAGCTTTATAACATTAAAACACAAATTGTCAACATCACAAGTCAAAATATGCAAAGTAAATATCTTTAAATCAAACTCTAATAGGTTCTCAAGCAGCATTTTTCTTACTTTGATAATAACTTTTTTTAGCATATGAAAGACTGGAAATGGATAGTTGGCCTTTGGATCTTTCCATAAGAACAATTGTAGTAGTATCTTCCGTGCACAAATTACCTTTTCAGAGTTAGCTGTTAGGGGTTTCAGAAACAGACTGCACTGAAAGGTGCTTAGATCCAATCTAGAGGAAGACCAATGGATTATGTTAGCCTTCAGCCTTCTTTGAAGCTGTGTGACTTCAGTCATTTGTGACACAATCCTGCACCTTGAAGTGAATGGGATATTTGCTGTTGATTTCTTTTAGAGCAGGATTAGTGTTTTGAATCATTTAAAATAATGTTTAAGGTTTTGAGATACAGTGAGACACTAAACCCTTAAGTATTGTGTCTAGTTAAACAAACTTGTTTTGGACTGTGCAGTTTAAATATTTCAGAATGTATACAATGAGCTATAGGTTTTTAAGGTGTTCAGTTAATATGTAAGGTGCATTGACTAGAATAATACAATTAATAATTACTTCACACAGTGTTTTTAATCTTCAAAGTATTTTACAGACAGTTTAGCTGTAATTGTGTGTTGTATTAGCAGTGTTGTATTTTTTTGTTAAAAAAAGTAAAGCAAGTAGGACTAACTGATTTCAGAATATTACATAAAACTCTGAATTCCTAAGACCCAACTTTAATTAAATTACCAGGAGATAATGAGAGAGACTTAGCCAGAAAAAAAGTTAGTCGTTTTCAGAAAGTAAATTATATTTGGCTCTTCAGTCAAAAAGCAGTCTCTGTTTTTTTATGGTTGTAAAACTGGATTCTGAACTTGTACTAACTCTCCAATTCAGCCATGAACTTCAGCTAGGCTAGGTAGATGACTTCCCATTCTTACTTTGGTGCATTCTCATCCCCTTCTCCTCAGTTTTTTCCAGTTGAGCATTATAAGCTATTAGCCCAGCTTCTGCATTTCTCTTATTTTTGGACTTGCCTTCCTTTTGGTTGTCACTACTAGACTTCCCCCCCCCCCCCCTTCAAGTTTCCAGTTGGTGCAACCAGATAGATCACTGGTGGCCTTTCTTAACTAAGGGTATGTCTGCACTAGAGACCTTACAGCAGCACAGCTGTACCGTTGCAGCAACATTGCTGTAAGATCTCTCGCGTAGCCGCTCTATGCCCCCAACGAGTGGCAGTAGCTATGTTGGCGGAAGAAGCGCTCCCACCGACGTAGCGTTGTGCACACTACCACTTATGCCAGCAAAACTTATTTCGCTCAGGGGGGTGTTTTTTCACTCCCCTGAGCAACATAAATTTTGCTGACATAAGTAGTAGTGTAGATATGGCCTGTGGCTAGATCTACACTACAGCCTATGTCAGCAAAACTTTTGTTGCTTAGGGAGTGTGAATATTTCACCTCCCTGCATGACATAAATTACACTGACATAAGCATTCGTGTGCACAGCTCTATGTCGGCGGAAGAGCTTCTCCTGCTGACACAGCTTATGCCACTTATGGAGGTGGAATGGCAACACAGCTTATGCCACTGGTGGAGGTGGTTTTTTAATGCTGATAGGAGAGCTCTCTCCCGTTGACATAAAGTGTCTTCGCCACACACGCTGCAGCTGTGGAGTGCATGTACATATAGACAGGGCCTAATACTCGCACTGTTGCTAGGACTGCTGGTAGTAGCAATGGTGGGAAATTTAAAGAAAGGAATTTAGTGTAGACAAGGCCTGTTACTCTCCCTTATTTAAGAATATCTGGGTAACTACTTGAGTGTGCTTTGGAGAGCCTCTACTCTCACAAGTATGGGCTGTAGTCTAGTACCAAGTATGGCATGAGGGGTACATATTTTACCTATCCAGGAACTTATGTGAACCCAGTTTCTGTAGTACCTGAATGCTTCACAAACATTAATGACTGTATCCTCATAATACCATTATGAAATAGGGAAGTAGTATCCTCATTTTACAAATAGTGAACTGTCCAATGCCACCCAGTAACACTGTGACAAAGGCAGGAATTGAATCCAGAAATATAGCCAGTATTCTGAGAGAGACAGATTTTGTTTGTGTACAAGTTATTTCACTCAATTGTGACTCCTAGCAGAGAGGTTAGTTTTTTGTTGTGTTCAAATATTTCACTGTTTTCACTATTATATTATTTTTAAATAGCTAAGCACAGTGTGATGAGTTAAGAATGAAGTTGATAACTTTCATTTCAAACTTCCCTATTTTAGATAGTTTGTTACGAATACTACATTAATGCAGCTTTTTGTATTTAAATGGTAACATAAAGGTTTTAAAATCGGCATTATTTACATGCAAAACTTTGATGGCAACGGTATAATTCATATTAGTCTAAGAGATTCCTGTAGAGCCAAGTATAATTTTATTAAGACAGGAGCAAACTAAGTAAGATGTTCCACTTTAGAAACAATTGTAGTAATGGGTGAAATCCTGGCCCCATTGAAGCCAATGGCCAAACTTCCATTGACTGTAATGGGGCCAAGATTTTCCCTTGTCTGTCTGTATATTTCATTATAAGATCAGAATAGCATCTCACACTATAGTGATACTGTGCTGTGGAGGTGTTTTTTTGTTTGTCTTTGTAACTATTTTATATATTTGGGAAGTTTTAACAGGTTTGCAAATCCTTGCCATGTATATTTCAGAGAAAAAACAATAATTACAGATTTTGTTTCAAGAAACGTACATTAATATAATCAGAACTCTGTTTACCAGGCCAGGCTGTTGACATCATATAGAGTTGTGCTCTGGAGGTTTAAAAATTAGTGTCTTATCAAAATGTTTCACACTAAGCATCCTGCCTGTTTCTAGTTTTAAATACTTAAATACACCTTTTTCTGGTTCTTATGACAGCTGTGCTCATGGACCCAGAAATTAAAAGCAAGGTTTGATACACCTGCCCTGAGGCCAGTTAGTTTTCTGGACCTACTACAGTTTTGCATATGACAGTACCCTGACTTATCAGTTGGATGGTTATGGCACATGTCGATCTTTGAGCTATTAAGTTTTACGCTAACTATGCTGGCTTACCATTTTAGGAATCGTTTCATTCATTAATGAACTATACTGCTTGTGTACTGTTTCTGTACACTGTTGCTTAATACATGAATTGTAGGTAGGCAGAATTCAATTATCCAAATTGAAATTTGATCTAAATTCTGGGAATAATACCCCTGCCCTTGTGAAAAAAACAACAAAAACACCCATAGAGTCTTTAGTGTCAGGACTACTGATTTGCTCCAATTCTAAAACAACTGCTGTGCATTCAGTAGTGTAGTGTCCCCAAAGGGCATAATGGAGAATTGGTTAATACTACTTCAAAGGGAAGAGTGCCAAGTTCTGTGAATCAGTATTGCTGAAGCTCTTTGTTGACTGGGGAATTGCTGGAAATATATTTTGAACACTGGTAATGAGGAAGTTCAATAGCAGAACACAACTATAGTGCAGGTAAGTAGTTCAGATTTGAAAAATAGTGAACAAGCTGTATTGCATAAGCAGTATACAAGCTCTCTTTTGCAGCATACTGGAGAAAGTATGCTAAATACTACAGTATATTAAAAAGACAAAGTGGGTGAGGTAATATCTTTTATTGGACTAACTTCTGTTCGTGAAAGAGACAGGATTTCGAGTTTACACAGAGTTCTTCTTGATGCCTGTAAGTGGGAGGGGAGGGATAGCTCAGTGGTTTGAGCATTGGCCTGCTAAACCCAGGGTTGCGAGTTCAGTCCTTGAGGGGGCCATTTAGGGATATGGGGCAAAAATCTGTTGGATGATTTAATTGGGGATTGGTCCTGCTTTGAGCCGGGGGTTGGACTAGATGATCTCCTGAGGTCCCTTCCAACCTTAATATTCTATAAAACAAAAGATATTACCTTACCCATCTTGTGTGTCTAATATTCTGGGACCAGCACGACTACAACAGTACTGCAAACTGTACTGTATGTTGACTATGTAATATTACTATCTAGTGACAGTTTGATATGAAGCTACTAAATTATAGTTTTGTTTTACTATTCTTAAGGCCAGGACATGAAAAATCTACTTGCCTGGGGCAAGTAGGAAGTTTTCCTGGACAACTATCATTAACTTTTGCAGAATCAAAGGTTTTACCTAATGGGGAGAAAAATTTCACTTTTTTTCTTCTGTGTAAAGTGATGCAGTACTCTTTTCCAAAGTCTGCAGACAGATGATTCAGGAGTGTCTGATGCTGCTCAGGGCTTTCCCAAATGGCAGACCAGTTGAAATTCTCTAGAGTCTTTATTAGTTTTACTTCTGCTGTTCACAACCCTGGGTGCAGCACCAAGAACATAAATCAGGTCAAAAACAACAAGGAGTCTGGTGGCACCTTAAAGACTAACAGATTTATTTGGGCATAAGCTTTCGTGGGTAAAAACCTCACTTCTTCAGATAAATCAGGTCAGTTTCACACTTCTGCTGTTTGGGAAATCTATGAGCTTCAGCAGAGGCAGACAGTGGAGCAGCTTCCTGGTAAAAGGGGTACTAGAATGATGATAATCCAGTTTACCACAGCCAGAATGTTGGTCTAGTGGTAAAATAGCAAAAATTCTTCATCCACCCTCACAGTAGCAAGGGGCCTTTGGAATGGGAGGTGTTCAACTAACTCTGTAGCTGGTCAGTTACTAGTCACTGAATACTTAAACTAATACTGATGAAATTCATTGAATAACATATTCTACAAGTTTTTTTCTCCCATAGTCGAACTGATCTTAGTTGTAAGTTAGTTTTTAAAAGCATATTGAATAGTTAATTCTTTAAATTCAGTACACACTAAATAGTATATAACTTTTATTCTTTTAAATTGCTGAGATATGATCTGTGTGGGTGGGAGTGGACTGAGTGTGGAAGCACTGGTATGCTTATGCTCAGTCTACACTCTTAAAAGTGTTGCTGGCATAGGGTTGATTAGGAATCACACCCTTAACGGACATAGCTGTGTTGACAAAAACCCAGCATAAATGCAGTTATATTGGCAAAAAAGTTCTTGCTGGTATAGCTTATTTTGTTCGGGGAACTGGTATAAGTTATACTGGTGTAAGTTATAGACAAATAAGTCTTTTGCCTGGTATAAGGTGCCTCGCCACTAAGAGGGTTTTCTGGCAAATACTTTTTCTAGTGTAGACAAGACCTTAGATTTTGAGCTAGTTGGTATTGAGTAATTTTTTTATGCTCTGCTATGGTGTTTGGTTTGCTGTTACAACAGCATGAAGGTTAAGGTTGTATCAGAATTTGCATGATAAATTACTGTTTAACTGGCTTCAATCTCAGCCTGGAGAAATTACTTTGGTTTAAAGAAAATCAATAGAAGTCTACCAATATGTGGAGTCAGAATAAAATAAATTTGTAATAGTTAGTGCTCCTCTCATTCTAGCTGATAGTGTATCCTCTTTTTCTTCTCCATTTGTGTTTCCGACTTTCAGCATGCAGGATCAGAGCAGTGTATAGTCAGAATTTCTTCTGTAGGTTTTGCTTCAGAAGATTTTAGGTAGTCTTAAAGGCAGAAAGTAATTTGTTTTCAGGTAAATTTGCTTTTAAATTTTTGTTTTTGTTTTTTTCCCCCCCACTGCAGAAGCCAGGGAAGCAGTTTGTGCTCTATTTCCCTGTCTTTCGCTATAGATTTGATCTGCTCATAATCTCCTTCACCTAGCTGTAACTGTTCTTTCCATTCCTTCCAGGGCCTGCCACCAAAAGCCTGTCTCCCCTTCATAACTTTCCCCAAGCTCCTAGAGTTCTGGAGGGGATAAAAGCATAAAACAGATTGGGGAAGGGGAGAGAGAGGCAGGCATGCTATCATAAAATTGTATTTCTGTGCTTTCTAATGTTTGACTTTTAACATTTTTTAAAATACTGTTCTCAGAAATAATCATGCTTTCAAACCACTGATCTGTGCCTGTAAACTTAACTTCATTTTAGCAAAGTTTTTTTTGTTTGTTTTTTTTGTTTTTTTTTTAATTTGTGGTGATTACTATGACTGGGTAGCTGTGAAGTATAAACAAATTTTTTTAGTTGCGCTAATTAGGTTTTTATTTATTTATTTATTTTTGCTTGAATAATGGAACCCATGGCAGTATCTTGAATAGAATTTTCTGAAATGGACCTGGGATTTTATGCAAGGTGAATATGAAGCAGAGCTATTGCAGATTTACCAGGATTACCATTTAGACTGTCAAACAAGATTTAGGTGCTGATTCAGTAATCATTTACTGAGAGTAACACTTAACATGAAAAATCCATTTGCTAATTTCATTTTTTTGCTTCTTTTTAATTAGGTTTTCATAAACATATTGTATCTATTGGAATAACATGTTTTTATTGGCAACTGAATCCATTGTTTTTGTTTATAATGATAATTTGTACATCCTTTCTTACTCACTGAGATTTAGACTGCTTTCCCACTCCTTTTCAGAAGTTCATATTGTAAGGCAGGGATTCTCAACCTTTTTCTTTCTGAGCCCCCCCACCCCCCATGCTATAAAGACTCCATGGGCCACTTGTGCCACAACAACTGTTTTTCTGCATAACCAGTAGATTAAAAGCCAGGGCCGGTGTAGCAGGCAGGGTAATTGCCCGGGGCCACACGAAGTTAAGTTGCATGTGCTTTGGCTTCAGCCCCAGGTGGAAGGGCTCGGGCTTCAGCTTTCTGCCCTGGGCACCAGTGAGTCTAATGCTGGCCCTGCTCTCTGGTTTATTTTGGCGGAGCCCCTGAAACCTGCTTGCGGCCCCCCAGGAGCCCCAGACCCCTGGTTGAAAACTGCTGTTGTGAGGAACATTTGATTGGAGTGCATGAGGAAGAAACTTTCAGTTTGTGAAAAAAGCTTTAGAAAGAGCAACAATATATTTTATTATAATAAAAAACATTCCCCAGTACTGTATCACTTCGATCATGGAATTCCCAGTCCCAGAAGCAGGTTAATGTTTACTTCTGTAACGGAAGTGGAGATATGGAAGACCTTGTCCTATAAAGGGTTCTGCTGAATATTTGTTAGCTCCAGCTAAGTCACTAGGGGGAGATCATGCTAACTGGTGCCGTCATATACTTTTGAGTTATAGGAAGAGATGGTTTACAATTCCTTAACTACGCTGTAACACATTTGCTAAGTCTGTATAGCTATTAATTGTTTTTTGAGGGGCAACTTTTTTTAACTGCTAAAGATTATTTCCTTTTTATCTAGATTATACTTTAAAGTAAACTACCACGTTGGTTTGGCTTTCTAAAATGTACTCATGTTTAATTTGACATGGAGTTAGCTGTTTGAAATAGAACAGGTATTTAAATTGAAATAGACAGGCATTTAAATTTTTAGTCCGATATATTATTGATATCAGAATTGTACTATCATATTTGATGCCTTATAAATGTACTTTTAATAGGCTCCACTCTGCTAATACAGAACAGACTCTTGAAAATGTATTTGTGCATATATTTGAAAAACTTTATCAGGATGAAAAAACTCTTCATTGAAATGATACATCTCAATTTCCAGAGATATAAAGGATGTCCAGGAGTATGAAGATACTAATACACGGTCCTAAAAACAATCACAGAGCACTATATCAACATTCATATGTGTCTCACCTCTAACATGAAATAATTGCAAGTTGTTGGCACCTCTTTTTGGCAAGGAGAGGAAACTTCAGAGAAAAATGGTTGTGTAACTCAGCTATACATTGCCAAATCTACATTTACTCTTGCAAATTGTAAAGCATTTATTAACATTTGAGAGTGTGACATTATTTCATGGGAAGTAGTTTTTGATTAGGTACAGTACAACGTCAGAGTTACCAATACCAGAGTTATGAACTGACCCAGTCACAACCACACACCTCATTTGGAACTGGAAATATGCAATCAAGCAGCAGCAGAGACCAAAAAAAGAGAAAAGGCAAATACAGTATGGTACAGTGTTAAACATAAACTACTAAAAAAATTAAGGGAAAGCAGCATTTTTTCTTCTGCATAGTAAAGTTTCAAAGCTGCATGAAGTCAATGTTCAGTTATAAAATTTTGAAAGAACAACCATAATGTTTTGTTCAGAGTTACGGAACATTTCAGAGTTATGAACAGCCTCCATTCCCAAGGAGTTCGTAACTCTGAGGTTCTACTGTATGGAAAATATGAAGGAATTTGACTCTGTGATTTTTTTTTTTTTTTTTTTTTTAAATAAACCAGATAGTATTGCAAGTAAGTGATATGGTAGGCTTGTTTTCCTAAGTGTCCTAATGCTTCGAATTTATGTAGTATTTTCCACTTGTAGGTGTCAAAGCACTTTACAAAGGAAGTTACAGTATTAAATTTTCTGTAGTAGCTTTCATGTTCGTGGACTTCACAATCCTTAGTTAATTACAAACATTGCAACATACTTTTTATTGTGTAAATATTTATTTTAAGCATCAGATCTTTTAAAGATAACTACATGATGGACTAGCGCACACAATATCTTCATAGACCAAAATTACAAAGGAAACCTTAGTGACTTACTATTGTGTGAGTTTGTAATGACATGCACTTTTTAGCATGATAAAGAACCGTTATTCTAACATGGAATATTTTTCACAAGTTTATTCTTATTTGTGAATCCAGTCACACGAATACGGATAAGCATTAGCCCCATTTTACACGAAAACTAAGACACAGATAAGTTAGTTGACCAAGGACATTCAAGGTGTCAATGGCAGACCTGAGGCTCCAACCCAGGTCTCCTGACTCCAGTCAACATCCCTATCGACTGAATGGTATAGATAAAATTTCAGGATATAAAATCATATAACAGTAAAATGTAAAAGGTATGAAAAGAAAATACAAAAACGTCAATCATGAAAAATATTTGTACAGCTATGTTTTTCAATAAATATGAATGCCATAGAGAAGAAGGAAGAGCAAGAAGAAAAAAATGGAAAAAAGAGATGGGTAAAAGAAGAAATGTAGGTCTGAATATGGACACTGTTCCGTCGTAAGTTAATAAAGTATTTGTTTTCACACAGATTGTTCTTCATTAATTTGTAATCTATATATTTCTTTTTCATCTAAAGCTGTTTCAGTTAATGATGTGACCAGTTTCTGTTTGTGCGGGTATTCATGATATTTTTAATGCCTGGGTATTTATATTAATTCAGAGTACTACAAAATTATAGATAAATTAATCTTAAAGTATTGCTAATTTGGGGTGAGGTCTGATATGAATTCAATTTTCTTGCCCTGAATTGAGATTGAAAATGATGAACCAGTCAGTATTTGTAATAAAGAGCAGTTATACTGGCCCCTTATCTCTTGATAATGGGATAAACGTATGGAGGTCTCTTTGTCATCACACTTTTGTCATTACTCAAATGTGCATTTAAAAAAACCCCCATGCATCTTACAAAAAGTTGTCTGTATTAGTGATAACTCAGCTTACCTTGATACTGATGTAAACGTCCCAATCTGAATATTTATGTCTTAGTCCACTGTGTTGGAGGTGATTTGGAATAACTCTGAGACAGCCACATCAAACTGTATTAATGGAAAATCAAAAAAAGCAAATGGTGTTGATTTATCAGAGGACTGTGGGCAGTTGTAAAAATGCCATTTAATGAGGCACCTGTGAGAAAGCTTGTCCCTTATACTTCTTCCTCAAATGTGCTGCTTCTATAAGATAACTACTAGTAGCCATTAAAGGAAAACTAAACTATATAATATATCATCAATAAGAGTGGTGAAACTTCTAGTTCTAACGAAGATTATATTACTAAGTGTTTAAGTCTTATACATAAATCATTAGATCTTGGTGAAATTAAAGCCTTCTAACGTAAACATCAAGAGAGGTAAACATTGATTTAGATGAGTCCGATGGCAGTATTTACATGTAGAGACAGTTATGAATGAAGATAATCATGGTGTTTGTTTATATGTGTGTTGTTAAATGCTGAAATTTCTCATCAGAGTATTTGAGTAGATTTTGTGTTTTCAGCAGCAAAAAGCTGCAGAAGCTTGTGGAAGAGTTATTCTCCAGCCATCTCTGCAGGGCTTCATGAGGGATTCCTTTTTCCAAGTTTGAGGCTGCTATTTTATGATAGTCAACAACTGACAAAGTAATATTTTCAGGTACTTAAAATAGTTAAAACTTCCTTGAGATAGGGGAAGGATTGTTTGGAGTGGAAAGGGAGTGTCTGCTTTTGCTTGCTGCTGCTTGGGGAGAAGAAGGGAGTGAAGACTTTTGCTTGCAGCTTCAGTGTCTTTCATGGACTATTTCAGTACAGTGACCTTCCAAATGCTGTTGACAAATAATGGAGTATAACAGTCATCCTTATGCTGAACAGCTCAGGATTTCCTTGATCAACAGAGCCATTTAGTGGGACAAAAAATTCAGGGTTTTTTGGCAGATCCGGTTTCAACAGAAGCTGTTCTGAAAACGTAAACTTCTTTTTTGGTAAATTTTTACTTCGCTGTTTGAAGTTATTAGAATGAATTAATGGAATTTTCCTTTAAGCTCAGTATCATAGAAAGAACTGCACTCTGATTTTGAAATTTTTTCCCAAGACTTACTGGCCCAAGGAGTAAGCCTACTAATGCTACTATGTTCCCAAATAGCCACGGACCCTTAAAAAGTATGGTCTTGCAAATTAAAGGAATTGAAACTGTTTTGTACCGTTTGTACTGTATCTAACTGTAGCATTGGCAATCAATTTTTTATTGAATAAATTTAAAAATACCCAGAACAAACATAACTTTGTGCTTTTTTTATAATCACGTTTCCCCTTTTTGATTTAATTCCACTTTTTATTTCCTATTGTAGATTGTTCTATATTTTCTGTTTGTTTTGAATGTTCCCTCTTTATTTTTCACCCTTTATATTCTTTTCCTATATTGTACTATGTTCTCTCCTTTCTCTTATGTGTTTTGTCTCTTCCTCCTTTTCCTATAAACATCTTTGTTTTTCTTTAATTTATCCCCTTTATTCTGTTTTTAACCTCCACACGCCTGTTTGTTTTCACGGATGAATCTATACATATCTACTCACATTTACACTTGCATTTATTCGCATGCACTTACTCCTGAAAAGACCCACTTGCTCACATGCAGCCATCTGCTAACAGTTTCACTCCTCCTGACTCCTCCCATCTTCCAGTGATTAAAAACAGTGAATCCCAGGGCATGCCTTTTTTTGTTACTCCTACAATCCTAGTAGTTGAAACACCTTTTTCTTCCTCTTAAAAGAGTCCTATAGTACCTCTTTAGGGCTAATAAATGGACTTTAATGGAATTACTCATGTTGAAAGTTAAATGCTTTGCAGGATCAGGGCCTTAGTCTAGTACTTCAAATTTAGCATTGAAAGTATGTAAATGCACCCATCCATAATGGTTACTTCAGTCATGTAAGATGGTGACATTGCGAAGAGAAGTTTTACTAAGTCTTCGCAAAGTTGGCATCCTGTGGATACAGATATCTGCAGATTGACTTATTTGAATATTTTGCCTGTATGTGACCCCCCCACACACACACCTCCCAGAACACTGTGTCATTGGCATTTGTTACTGACTTTTTTTTGTCCATGTCTTGAGGATTGTAGCCCAGATTTGATAGCTATATGTCTATGCTGTTTCACAGTATAACATTTTTATATTTGAAGCCTTTCTGGGTTATTCCAAGTTATTGTCCTGAATATAGCTGCTTTTGTTGAAGAGATGTAACCTTATTGTGGTCTTAAAGAAGGCAGGCTATAATGGAATACTTAATGCACTTTGGTTTAAATGTTATAGGAGCATACGGTATATTTGCAGGAGGGAGCATTGTTGTTAGATGGCGTCTTCATTTCTTTGGAATCACTGATGTGTAGGGCTTGAAGATAGAGCTGTCTATTTGTTTTAAGGATGTTTTTACCAAGGTAGAATTAAGGATGTTTATCTTAGATTAACTGTGTAGTCCCATAACTTTTAAGTGTAATATTAATTTTGAAATTCCAAGCTTTAATGTGGGTTTTTTGACTTGTTTGTTTTTTGAAGAAATGACAGCATTTTAAAGTGGTTTCCCCTTAAGTAATTGACAGCTATTCCAATTAGACATGATTTTTTTTTTTTTTTTTTGGCCTGTAAATATCCTTTGGTTTAAAGAATGTTTTCAGAATTGCTCAGTGACAGGACTTTCTGGGGAGCTTGCCAGTTATGCAAGGACTGTGTGAAAGGACCGTGCTGGGTATAGAAACTATAAGGCTCCATAACATACGTAGAAACATTAAAACGTTATTTTAAAATAACCACATAAAACTACCAATAGCTAATCACTGTCCAAAGAGTCAGTCTGACCTAACCCGTATGAATATGAAGATAATCATCCAAACGTGAACTGGGTACAAACTTGAGGTCATGATATCTCCGACAAACCACTCCAGTGCTATGTTGCTGCTTGTAGCTTTGCGGAGTGAAAAATGCCCAAATATTGTCCCTTTTCAGTGCTGTTTCTAGGGCTTGGTCTACACTTACCCCCCAATTCGAACTAAGGTACGCAACTTCAGCTACGTGAATAACGTAGCTGAAGTTCGAAGTACCTTAGTTCGAACTTACCTCGGTCCAGACGCGGCAGGCAGGCTCCCCCGTCGACTCCGTGGTACTCCTCTCGTCTAGCTGGAGTACCGCAGTCGACGGCGAGCACTTCCGGGTTCGACTTATCTCGTCCAGACAAGACGCGATAAGTCGAACCCAGAAGTTCGATTTCCAGCCGCCGAACTAGCGGCTGGGTATAGACGTACCCTAAGAGTTCCCTGAGCAACTGTGAAATTGATAAGAAGCAGGTCAATTTCATGCTGCAGCTATTTGGGAAATTTATTAGAGGTTCTCATTACAGCTGCTTGTTTATTTTTTCTTCTCCCTATTAAAGCCAGTGTGTTGAGAAAAGGAATCTTCAACCTCTACTTGTTGAGATTCATTCCTAGTTGCATATTTGTGTGCACTGTAGCCTTGCTAGAGTTAATGAGTATGTCTTTGATTAGGTCAATAATAATATTAGTGATACAAGACCTTCTGATTAGCAGAACAATCTATAATGAGGATCTGACAAGATTCTCTTTCAATTAGTTGCTGAATGCACAAAAGGTGTACTGTGTTTGAAGACTAGTGATCAACCTTGTAGAAAACTAGAGAATTTGGAGGTCGTTCTGTGATTGGCATGAGGAGGGAAAGATTGTCTTGCCATGTTGCTTTCATTCTAGAATTTCTTCAAGCCAGGTAGACATGAGCCCGAGTGCTACCAACATTAAAGTCCAGTTTGCAGCAGTTGTAGGCTAGTTTTTATGCGGTTGGGTGGACAGCTTAGAGGCCATCAAATGTATTATGTGCCTCCATGATGCTCTGACCTGAGCCAAATCTAGTGCACTACTGGGTAGAATGCCTATGAGGGACAGGTGTCTGACACCATCCAGCCACTGAAGCATTATATATTCTCAGCTTCATCTCTCTACTTATCAGGGTGTTTGGTTGTGAAAGATGTTCTTAATGAGGTGCATCATTACTGATGACAGTTTTGCAGTGAGGGCTTCAAGTTATTTCTTGATGCTGCCCATGTTATCGACAAGAGAGCCAAGGTAGGTGATATCACTAACAATATCAACTGGGTGGTCACCCACTAAGATGCTAGAACCCACAGTATGTTCAAAATTGCTGACTAGAATTTTACCCCAAATGGGAGAGTAGTTGTAGGATTCAGAAGAATGGTTAAATGGTTAACTCTGTTCCTGTAGGTAGGCACCCAGATGTTTCTGAAGGCTGAGATCAGTAAAGCCTGAGATCAGTAAAGCAAGCTGTGATTCATGCTTGGAGCTTAAAATTGGTATGCTCTCACAACTCCCCTTTAGAGACAGTGAAGAGAGGGTTTCATTATGTTTGGTAAAGATTCTGTTTCTCATCACTGCAAACTGATTTGAAGGATAGGAGAGTGATATGTACTGTCTTGTAGAGAGGCTTCCATCATTTCTGCACCTGGCTATATTTGTGTTTAGACCCTTCTAGAATTCAGAACAAAGATTACATGTACCTTCCATTTGAAGCAGAAAATTGCTTTGCCCACTTTCTGTCCAGAATTGCTAAAGCAGAGTAAAATTCAATTGTTGGACATGCATAATAGGGCACCAGAGGTTTACATAATGGATCTCAGCATGGAATAAAGTGCTATTTAGAAAGTAATATCTGAGCCAAGAAGTTTTTAAGATGTTAAAGATTTGTAAGGCATGTAAAACTTCATCAGACATTATACATTAATGTACAGGTGCTTGCAGAAGTGGTTGTTGGCAGAAGGGTGTTGCAGTTGGCTCTGAGATACTATGCTTCCCTAACTCGGGTGCTTGAAGTGTTTTGGGAGAAGTCAGGGGTCTGGACTGGTATAGAAGACCAAAAAGAAAAAATGATTTTTTTCTTTCTTAGTGATTTTCTTTCTTTGAGATCTCTGTACCAGTCCAGACACCTTTTTGTTGTAGCTTTTCTGTACGCAGTTTCCATTACAATGTACATGTTCATATTAGTTATTTTTTATTGTTTGTCAGCAGAATTTTTGAGATTCCAAGTATTGCTTTCAATGTATTCAACTGAAGCATGAGGAACAACTAGACTTCTGATTTATAGAGATGTTCTAATGACATGGTGACCATGAGAATAAAACCAGAACACTTTGTGATGTACTAAGAGACTGTAGAACAGGGGTCGGCAACGTTCGGCACGCGGCTCGCCAGGGTAAGCACCCTGGCGGGCC
>NW_020664481.1:6847722-6938329 GCF_002925995.2 Terrapene triunguis
GAACGTTGCCGACCCCTGCTCTAGAAATACGTATAATCTTATTTATGATATCCTGTGTTTTATATACAAGTTTGTGATAAGAAAATACCCAAGCTATATAAAAAGGTTTATTTTTTATTTTTGGGGTATGGTCACATTACCGTTTTGAAAAAGCAAAACGAGGCATTGTAGGAGCACTTATTTGTTGGAGGTACCTTCCAATAGACTACAGATGTAGTGATACAATGCTTAATTGTTTAAAGGAGACGTTGTTCAGTGCATCAGTGCGAAATTGAGAAAGGATGAAAACCTTGTTAAGGCCCATTGCACCACTTAAACTTGCAGTGTGGTTGGTTAGGAGAAGCCATCAGTAGGACAGGTCTGGAAGGGGATCCTTCTCCTGCATGTGGCTGAGGGATGTCTCTGTATTAGTTCCTTCTATGCTGAGATGTTATTGAGGTTCAGAGGTTTACCAGAGGGAAGGGCCACAGACTTCATGGTTAAATGGGGTCTTGTGACTGTAAGAGTCCAAGTAACACAAAGGAGCTGTAACTTGCACTTCCGGACCATACACTGGAGTAGTAGTAGTGGCAGTGGAGGTGCTACACTGCAGCTCTGCGTCTTTTGCTCTAATCCCTTCCATGCTCCTCCTACGTATAGCTCAGTAATTTAGGATTTGTTTTGAAGTTATTTTCAACCCTGAGGAGAGATTTTTGCCTATATTTATTAAAACTGTCTTGTATTTCAAACACATTTTAGTTACAGTTGGTCATTGAACTTTTTGACACTGTCACTTTTGTCATTGGTATCATGGGAGCTCTTCATATTGAGCAGATCAGAAGAGCTTTTGAAGAAGCTTTTATACAGCTGTCTATCAGTGAGATTCTGTACTTTTTTTTTTGTATGTGTACTCAAAGAACCTCTAAAAGTGATGTGACAATAAAGTGAAATGATGATGATGATGATGGGGGTTCTCTAATATAGAAAGTGCTATAATTATAAGTACCAGTGGGAGTTTGGTGATTCATTGGTTAGGGCCCTGTATTGTTAAAAAGAGCAATTATAAATTGTTGGTTTTTAATAAGTATTAATCTAAATAGGACAGGGATGCAAGGATTTATGGCATCTACAAAAATGTTCTTTTACTCAGCTGAACTGCTGAGAGCCCTATAGTAGACAAATCTTACAGCTGGACAAGTTTTTATTACTGTGCTAATTCAGCCTGCTTTTTAGCAGGTTTAACTAACGTGGTAAAAACTGGTCCAGTGCGGGAGCCTTGTTTACACTAGGTATGTCTACACGGGGGAAAAAACCCCTCATGCAATAATGAGTCTCAGAGCCCAGGTGTTATGCGCTATAGTGCTAAAATTGCCATGTAGAAGTTCTGGCTTGGGCTCTGAAGCCCTGGAAGGGAGATGGATTTCGGAGCCAGAGCTCCAGCCCAAGCGGGAACATCCTCTCGGCTATTTTTCTTGCTGTAGCATGAAACCCCTTGAATCTGACTCTGTAGACCTGGGCTCTAAGACTTGCTGCTGTAGGGATTTTTTGCAGTATAGGTGTATACTCCAAGGCTCCCTGTAGGGTCAGCTAACCAGATGGTGGAACATGTGGCAAGGTTTATTTTTGTAAGACTGTCCAGTGTAGATGCAGTGTAGGTGACTTTGGTTTCCCATGACAGCTATATTTGACTGGTACAGTGGAATGGTTGATCTCAGAAGTGAGATTTACGTATGCAATAGACAGAGCTTTCTCTAACCAGTCCATGACTTTGGACCTCTCTTCTGGAAGAGATTTGATTGACTATAATCTTCAGAGTATTCAAAATAAAATATAAAACTCACTTCTTCAACCTAGGTTTCCCACAAATCAAATATTTAAAAATAAATCAAAACCCAAATACCTAACCATACAGACAAACCAAGAACAAAACAAATACATCCTGCTCACCTTCCCACCCTCTAACCCCCCAAAGCTATAGAATGGGAAAAGAGAAAAAGAGACATCATCTTATGTTCACTTTAAAATTTGTTGGTCAGGTAAATGGAAGCATTTTTCTTCTGCATATTAAAGTTTCAAAGCTGTATTAAGTCAATGTTCAGTTATAAACTTTTGAAAGAACAACCATAACATTTTGTTCAGAGTTGTGAACAACCTCTATTCCCAAGGTGTTTTGAAACGGTCATGTTAAATTAAAACTCCCTGTTTAAAATGCAGTTTGCAATCTTGCCACTGGGTGGAGTAAAATTATAACATATTGCAAAATATGATCTATTCCAGTGGTACTCAGCCAGAGGTCAGGAACCCCTGGGGGGCCGTGAGCAGGTTTCAGGGCGTCCTCCGAGCAGGGCCAGTGTTAGACTCACTGGGGCCCAGAGCAGAAAGCCAAAGCCACAGCGCATGGGGCTGGAGCCCTGAGCCCCGCCACCCGGGGCTGAAGCCAAAGCCTGAGCAACTTAGCTTTGCAGTTTTCCCTGTGGCATGGAGCCCCAGGTAATTTCCCTGCTTGTGCCCCCTAATGCCGGCCCTCGCTTTTATATGCAGAAAACCAGTTGTTGTGGCACAGCTGGGCCATGGAGTTTTTATAGCATGTTGGCGGGGGGCTTCAGAAAGAGAGAGGTTGAGAACCCCATATCTATTCAACATCAGAATGTTTCCTAACCTGAGAAAATACCAACTGCAGAGTTGGGTATGGATTGGTAATATCAGATCTGTTCCTCAAGATTAAATATATTGAAGATTATTTTCCATATATAGTCTTTGGACTCTGGTTGATCGCACAAAAATATTAAACTGGATTTATTTGCACAATCAGCAGAGGACATTCTGGAGTCAGTAGTATGTTACAAGCTGAAAGATTCAAATAAGATATGTTAGGGCAAATATATTTAATTTTTAGGTTTTTTTCAGTGGCATATGTTATATAAGAATAGTAGGCTATTTTATGAGAATTGAACAAGTAGTGATTAGCTGACTTTCCCTCTTCCTTCAGGTATATCTCTTAGAATTGCGTGATGTGTGATGAATTGGAAATTCTGAACAGGGAGATTGAGCGGTTATTACGGAGCAACATCGTGGAAGAAGGCACTTTAAATTCAGACTCTCTTCAGCCATCTACCACTGACTCCTTGGATATAGCCACTGATTCAGACAATGAAGCAAAGTGCAAATTAGTGCAGGTACCCAATGCCTTAATAAACAGTAATAGGGTTCTCAAAATTAGGTTATACTACTCTGGGTTTTTTATCTGTTTTGTTTTTGGAAGATTTGAAATGTACATGGGAAGTATTTAGAAAGCAGGGAATAACCTGAATTTGTCCACATGCAGCATTAGTTTATCTGTTGCTGTCAGTGGTAGAAAAATTGTTTGGATTGCTTTACTATTTCATGTACCAGCTGAGAAGAATGGCAAATTTCTATTTTCATTTGGAAAATGTAATGGCACTGGGGAGAATGTGGAGATAATTTCCCAAGTAGTAACAAGTAGTTAAAAATAGCAAATATGCTTTAAGACTCTGGGGTTTGTGAACTTGGACAGTTTGAGTTGAACAAATAAATTGTAGGGAGGATGTGTTAGAACATATAGGATTGTATATCTTAATTTGTCCTTACATTTGCCTATCTCCACCTCTGGTACATTACCAGAATTTATCCTTATCACGCTGAAATCCTTGTTCATGTTTTAATCACATTTTACCTTTACTGTTGCAATTCCTCTTGCAATTGCTCCTAAATCATTGTTTGTTCCAAGAAATGGAATCATGTTACCTTTTTTCTCTGTCACTGGCTTATCTTCAAGTTCAATTCAAAACTCACTTTCTTTATTGGTTCTGTCCTGCCTCCTGTTCCCAAGCCTGCTCGTTGTACTCCAATTGGGATAGGCTTTTCTGTACTTCTGTACAGTTAGCTTTGTTCCTGTCGTAAAGTAAGTTCCTGATTCTGAAATACTCTTGAAAAAGATTTGCCAGCAGAGTTAGCTGCTATGGTAGAGGGAGATCTCTTAACAAATGGTTGTTGTCAGCCTGTCTTTGGCCTAGTCTGGTTTTCATGAAGCATTTTTAAAAAGTTTTGCCCCATTCATGCAGGCTGTACCTGCTGATAAAACCATGTTTCTTGAAAAATATTCAAGGATAGATTTTGAAAACTGTTTAGGTTTGGGAATCTTTGTAGAGTGCACATGACCATAGGGACAATTTCTCACTTGTGGAGCTTCATCTGGAACTCTTAATCTTCCCTACTTTTAAACCACTAACTAATTTCTAGTTTTTAAATCTTTGAAGCTATGGTCTTGTCCACACTTACAAATTTTGCCGCTCTAGCTATGATAGCATAGTTAAACTGTATAGCTTATTCTGGTTTGGCAAAGTGAAATAAATTATACCGGTTAAAAGTGAACTAAATCAGTATAATTGCATCTGAACGCGCATAACTATGGCAATGAAAAAAATCACGCTCCTTGCCAATATAGTTATACTGGTAAAACTTTTTTAGTGTAGACCAGGCCTAGTTTTTTGCTGTAAAATTGCATTTGACTTGTTTTAAAACACTTTATAGTGTAAAATATTTGATATAAAGGATGACACACAAAAATACATTGTCTTTTAGCAGTTAGGGTATGTTGGCTTGACTGAGTCTCTTTAAACTCTGTCTTGAAAACACAGTACAAGACCAAGAGAAAGTGAAAGAATAGAGAATTTATCCTTCCGCTAACTGGTAACTCACAATTAGATACACCTCTACCTCGATATAACGCTGTCCTCGGGAGCCAAAAAATGTTACCGCGTTAGAGGTGAAACTGCGTTATATTGAACTTGCTTTGATCCACCGGAGTGCGCAGCCCCTCCCTCCCCCCCGAGCACTACTTTAGCACGTTATATCCGAATTTGTGTTATATCGGGTCACGTTATATCGAGGTAGAGGTGTATCTATATCTGGCTGTAGGGAAAATTTGTAGGAGTAAAGCTGGTGTTAATCAGATTTATCTAGGATTGTTAGCTTCAATTAGTGATGTTAAACTTCGCTTAAGTTTTTTTAAAAATAGGATAATGTTTTTCTGTATTTTCAGTACTGTTAGAAACATCTAAATATAGGTTATATATTTTAATTTCACTCTTGCTGAGCTATTAAATACTATTATTAGAGTTAACTTGTTTTGTTAAATTCCTATTTAGTACACTGTTGTGCTATGAAAATCTTAATGGCTTCCAAACAAATTTATCAGTATACAAGCAACATTCCTTATGGAGCTGAAAGATCAATCTTAACAGTGGAGCTTTGATAGTATTTTTTCCCCTTTACGATAATACTCCTTCCTGTTTCAGTCCATTTCCTGAGGAAAAACTGATGAAGAAACAAAATGTGAAGGTTGCTTTCAAGTGTTACAGATGCACTTTGCCTTTTACTTTCTGTTTTCTTACCAAAACTGTCTCAATTTACAGACTTATTTTTTAATAATGAGAACTTCGTAGCAATTTAAAGCATTACCTACAATTGACCTGTTTGTGTTGTCTGACCTATTGGAATTGTGTAATACAGAATGGTAAAGTAAATTAATAAAACTATATAAACTTTTAATTTTTTTTTTCCTTTCAGGAGCCTACAACTGGAGGATTTATATCTGAGTCTTTGGATTGTCATCAAGATGAACCATGCACTTCTGAATTATCAAATTCAGCATGTGCTTTAGGGATTATGCTGAATGACTCTGATCGACGACTGCTGCCCTCTTCTTGCTCTCCCTTTCATTTAGATCTACAGGGAGAAACCATCCCAACCTCTAATGCTGTGTCAGGTAAAGCATATAGAGGACATTGAAGAATCTTCCTATTTTTTTAAGTTTTATCTGGAATTTAAATCTCAGAATTTGGATTTCCTCTGCTGTACTCTTAACATTTCTTCATCTTCCAAGGTAAACACATATGTAAAATATTGTTTGATCTGTTGCATCATAACTGCTTTGATTTTCAATTTCTTATTAATATCAGTTTAAAGTTTTCTAATCTTTTAAAATTATAATCTTGTTGCTACATAAGATGCTTAAAACTAAAAAATAAATATGTAATGTTATTTTTAAACATGATCTTCCAAAGAGCTTAACAAAATTCCATCAAGTTTAGAAATGATTTGTGAATGCTCCAATAGCTGGGCATGAAAGGTGATTCAGCATTTTTATTACCTTACTATTAGCTTAAAATCCATTATTTTTTTTTTAATTCTACTGCAGCATTCTTATTAGCCATTTCCCACTTCAGTGATGCTCAAGCATGCACTAGCTTGATGGTTATATCAACAGTACAATCCCACTGAAGTTGTCTTATGGAGAATCTTGTAAATGCTACGTTTTCAAACACTGTTATGTGGATTTGAAAAGTTCCCTATTTTAGCTTTGTTAATTACTTTATAAATGGTAGCATATTTTTAAAAAAAGAGAACTTCACAGGCCATCAGTTTTTAGTTTAAGTAGACAAATACATGGCACCATTTTGTCATGGGCTAACTGTAGAGGGGTTCATACCTGATATGTTACAAGTGTAGCATATGCTGGTACACTACTTAAAACAGGAGCCTTCTCATCAGGACTGCACATTACAAGATGTAAAAATAGTGAGATTTAAAATAACATGCTAGCATGTCTAAGCCCCTCATATACTAGCTATTGGAATTGTGGGTATATATCTGAAGCTATTGGAAATTTGTTCAGTTTCTTCAGCAATCACCATAAAATGAAAATAGGATAAATTGTATGATTCAGTTTTGTTATAGTGCATTAGATACTTGTGAAAGAAATGCAAAATTGAATCCTATGGAGCTGCTGCTCTCAGTCTAGAGACAATTGACTTAAGTTCCATGTATGGAACAGAGTTTAACAATGGTTTTAAAATTTAGTTGTGGCTCAGATGTGTTGTTAGTGTAAATTTCATTAGTCAGACAAGATAAAATTCCATAACCTTTCCAAGGAAAGTGTATGAAAATAGAGTTTCATTTTACCGATTTGTGGAAGATTTATCCTGTGATGACTGTACAACAACACATATACTACTGATCACAAAACGTATTTATTATTCCTTCTTAGCAAGGCATTCACACTGCATGAAACTTGTTTGAAATGCAGCAGCACGTATGCTTCCTGGTTTTAGTGACTTATGCCCAAATTGTTCTTTATTTTGGATCCTGATAAAGTTGCCTCATGCTTGTATGTTATTTCTGTCTCTTGCTTCGTGCTGTTCTCTCAGACCTGGAGAGGGATTCTAAGAAGCTGTGTCTCTCACATCAACACTAGCTTTACCCTACAGTTCAGCTTGTGACATTTCCAGGTTATTTGCCAGAACTCTTCTCTGACGCAACATACAACTTGGAAGCCTTGACACAGAGACCACATCAAGGACCAGCCTTATTTGAGTTCCTTTCAGTGTGTTGAGCTTTTTTTCAGAGAATTTGTTGATAAGGCTTTGAGAAATTCTTCTGACCTGAACAAGATTATACGTAACCAGTCCCATTAGTGAGACTCCTCTAGAGGGAATGTGTAATACCTTTTGCTGAATTACTAACTACCAACATTACTAAAAAAATCAGTCCTTCCATTCCTTCACCCATTCAACTCCACTGAGGAATGAAAATACTTCCCAAACACCATCTAGAGAAGGCGTCCTAGAAGTAACTAATCTAGTCCATTAGACACTTTCTTCTCCTGGACTCTTAAAATTGTTGAGACTGACCTCCTTTAAAATTTTCAGGAATACCTTCCTCTTAACTTCTTTTCATAGCCTCCCCATTGGGATTGCAAGAAGTGACAGGCAGTTCTGAACAGCATGGTGAAACTTATCCAAGGGGCCATTGTCTTTTCCAGAAGAAAGATTACTTGCTTTTGATAGAGATTCTTCATGATGAAAAAGAAAATAGGATATTTCCACCCCATCCTGGACTTGTCTGAGCTGAATCTGGGTTCACGAAATCTCACTTTGTACAGAATCCTGGCATTCCTGATACAAGAGGTTTTCTATTAAGACTACTTAGGTTTCATCTGATTTGGATCCAGAAGAATCCCAGGACCAGTAATAGTAGTAAGAAGTTACTTATGGACCCAGGGTATTGAAGGGAGATGTCCTAACATCTGATAGTGTCCTCAAATTATACCGGGGAGGGGAGGAAGAGAGTACAAATTGTCTGTTTTGAGGAATCTCTCGATAAAGGAGTCTTCGAAACTGAGTACAGGGACAAGAAAATGTTGCTATTGGCCAAATGCCAGAAGAGAAGTAGATCTTCAGAGAGTAACAGTCCTCTCCAGGTTTCTTCTCATACAGATGAGAGAGTGACTGAATTAGATGGCAGTTGAACAGATCATGAGGTGAAATGTCTAGAGCATCTTCTCTAGACAACCCTTCACCAACCACAATAATGCTTGACTTGTCCTCTTCTTCCATCTGAGGAGATGGGACTCTTGAGCAGGCATCTCTGATTCTCAGGCAGGAGGGATGACAAATGTTGGAAATATTCAGTCTGGCTCCCAGAGCTTAGTAAAGCACAGCCAGAAGATGGCAGCTAACAAACTACTACCAAAGCTATAGAGATGTGTTTACCTTCCTAGTCTCCATATAAGGGGCTTAAAAACGATCCTTGTATTGAAGAACTTGCAGAAATCATTACAAGTATCAGAATTCAAAATAAAAACACTAAAGTCCACTTTGACAGCTGTTTTTCAGATCAGTTTCCTAACCTCTATCAGTCTCGAAGATTTGCCTACCTATCCTGATCAGACCATCACTCTGGCAAACCATGTTCTTATGTGGTCAGAAACCTTTCCAATAGAGGGCCCTATACTTTGACCTTAATTACTCTCTAACAGTATTCACAGAAATGTACCACTTGTTTGGATGGAAACTCTTTAGGCCTGTACTTAATGCAGGTTTTGTACCAGTATAACTCTTTTGGTTAGGGGTGTGGTTGGTTGGTTGGTTTTACCTATCTGTATAAGCGCTAATGTGGATGCAGTCTTACTGTTACAATTTATTCTCCTTCTCTTATGGGAATAATCTGTACTGGTATAAGCCACCTTTACACTGATATAACTGTGTCCACATTATAGGGGTTGTACAGTTTTAATTATGCTACTATAATGAGTGTGTCTATACAAGCCCTTAGAAAAAGATTTGCATCCTGATAAGAGCATCCTTTAGACACAGGGCAGAACAGGACATCAGTTTTATGGTTCATTTCTTCTAAGTAAGGGGATTCATGGTGAATTAAGAAAAAAATCTGCTTAATCCCACTCAAACCATTCAGAACTTTGAAGTCACTCTCAAAACCAAACTTCAAAGGATGTTTCTTCCCAGGGGGAGAGAACAAAATAAAGGAAGTTATATGCCATGTCTGTGAACAGCCTCTAGCTTTCAAAATATTATCGAGTTTGCTAGGTAATCTGATTTGTTAGATCTGCTGAGCTGGCAACATTTCTCATATATCCACTTCAAAGATTCGTGCCACCCTTTCCATCAGATGTTCTTCACCCCCTTTGCAAATAGAATGTCCCTAAGGACATGTTCATCTAGCCTGGTGATTTGTGACTGGACACCCAAATGATGAATTGGATAGAACTGTGTTTATTATGGATGGAAAGAACACTTTTTGTTGGGGGAGCACATCTTTCACATCACTTTGGGGAGATGGTCCCAGAATGAAATGATGAGGAAGATAAACTGCCTAGAGCTCTGAGGCATTTGATTAGCTTTCCTTGTACTGCACAAATAAACGAAACTTCAACATATCCTAATAATGACAGACAACACTATATGAACAGAAGACCAGGTCATCATGTTTGCACCAAGAAGAAAGGTCCCTCCTGTTCCGGGGCAATAATAATATGTAATATATTTGGGCCCTGCATATCAAGTCGAATCTAAATACAGCATCTGATTGGCTAAGTAGGCACAAAACAGAACCAGCAGAATGGAGTCTCTACTGCTCTTTTTTTCTGTTGATAAGATAGATTGGAGTTCAAGATGGGATCTCTCTGCAAACAAAATGCCAAGACTAGAAGATTCTACTTCCAGTTCTATGTGACCCAGCAATGCCCCTTAATGCATTTCTCAAAATTGGCTATTAGGCCAATTCTGTGCTGCTTTGCCTGCTGCCTTGAGCAAAATTTTCCAGAAGAAAGCATCCGCCCCATTCTGGACTCTGAGACAATGTTTTTTCTACCTTTGAAATTGTCGTCCTCCCCTTTTCTATGACATGCCAAAAAGAACCACTAAGTCAAGGGTCAACAGCTTACCCAGGGAAACTCCATCTGTCAACATGAGTTTCTGTTCGCCATGGTAATTTAAATTGGCTTTTAAAATAGCTAGAGATAGCTGGTGACAATTCCCTTTGTGGAGGGTTACTCTCTACTGGTAGAAAGATGTAAGGGAAGGGAGGGAATGTGTTGGGGCATGTAGTGGGCAAGGCAGGTGCATGGTGGAACTGAACTATGCCTGATCCTGAGCCTTTTACAGTGGCAGAAGTTAGAGAAACTAAGTACCCCTTTTCTTGCTCTAATTCTCCTGAGAATGAACAACTGAGGGTCAGGGAACCACAACTAGGTTGCAGCAGCCACCTCTCTCCTCTTTATCAAAGTGGAGAATCTGTTCCTGAATATTTTTTGTCTTCTGTTTTTTGTTTTGTTTTGTTTTTAATATGTTCCATATGTTGGCATAGCTTGTAGGCTTCAGTAACAGTTCATCCTGATTTCAGAGTTCAAGAGAAAGTCATAGTTTGCTTGAGTAATAATTAATTTTAGAAAATAATGTTTTAATTTAAATTTTTCATTTTGTGTGTATTTATGAACTCCGTGAGGTATTGTTAAAGTTATAGGTGCTAGCCAGGGATGCTAGAAATAAATTACCATTCTGCATTTACTCACCCCAAATCTGAATAATCTTCTGGGAGTTTAATTTATTTTTCTTTTCAGCTGACATGGTTCCTACTTCTATATTTTAATTTAATAGGGTCTTATAAAATATTCATAGCTGCTTATGGACTAAGGTAGCTGGAGGCTTCTAGACAATCCACTTGCATTTTCACAACTCTGGATACTTATACAAGAGTCAGGTTTTGGTATGAAAAACAAGGAAACATGTTTATAATTCAGTTTTCTGGTTCCACCGTTCACATATTTTTATACACGACTGTTATTAGACAAGATTGTTGGAACAATAATTGGGATTTGATTGTAACTGGGGTAATAATTACATCCAGTGTATTGTCTTGCAAGGCTTACATGTCATCTTGTAAATTCTGCAGTCTTAACAACACTGAGAATGACCATTCCATTATAACTTATTTGGTACATATTTGTGGAAGTTTTCAAAGTGTCATGGTAGTGACACTATAGTTAAAATGTACAGTGTCATTTAGTTCTACTTCTGTATTCTGGCACTTTTAACTTTATCAATAAATTACTTTTGCGTTGAGACATACTTTTCGAGTTCAGATCCATATATATATATTTAACTTTAAGTCCTAAAAGCTTTAGTTTTGTAATACCTGAAGTTTAGGATTAAACACCCTCAACTGTGTTCCTTTAAATGAAACATTTAAAATAGTTGATAGCATAGGTTATTTTGAGTAGTTGAGTTATATACCTCAGCTTTTATAATTCTTATTTTGTTGCTAAGCAATTTGCAAAAATTCGGAATCAAGTTAGTAGTGTATGTGCGTGCTATATCCAAAAATGTGCCGTACAATTTAGCACTTTGAGTAAATTTGAGATCTTTTTGTTTCTGGTATTCATTTGGGGTCAAAAATTAATTACCTACATGTTTGGATACTCATAATTTTACACTGTGACAGATTTTTCTACATTAAATCTCTTGTTATTAATAGATGCAACAGAATCTCCAGGTCAAAGCAATTAAATTCTGAGTCTTACGTTTATTTTTAGAGTTGCACTTTGGGAATGGTGGTGTCCCTATTATGGAACAAGTTGTAAGTGCACGGTCTGTGGCACTTGAATCTGAATCCAGTCTTGGTAACATGGAAAACCGTTCTCCTGGTAAGTCCATTTTCTTCCTTTATATTGAGCAGAAATCTCGCTAACATATCCAATTGGTGTGTTTCTTAACCAAAAAAAGTTTTTGCACTATTTACTCAAGTTATCTCTAAGGAGGAGTACAATATGTTAATGTGTGGATTCACTTTTAAGAATATAAAGAATATTTTTATTTAGGAGCCCCCTGTGATGGGTTCCCCCCAGGGTGCCACCTGCAACTGGGGTACCACTGAGCCCCCCATACCCACCAGCCTGGGCTCCCTTTCACACTATGGTGCTGTGATAAGATGCCAAGCTCTCCAAGCTTGCTCTTTCACCAGCATACACACACCTAGCTGCGGAACTTACAGGCTGCTGTGATCAGTTCTGCATGTAGCAGCTATAGCTAAGGAACTGCCCAGCTGCTCAAGAACACTTTCCCTCTCTCCCCCGGACTGTAAACCCAAAATTATACCATCTTGCACTGCACAGTGATCTGTACAGTGTAAGCTCATGAAATTCGCCCCCTCCCTCAGTGTGAAAAGAAAATATACAAGAGCTTTTTTCCTCAAGGCATAACTCCCACACACTGGTCTGTGATGAAGCAAAAGCAAATTTATTAACTTCAAAAGATGATTTTGAGTGATTATAAGGGATAGCAAACAGATCAAAGCAAGTTACCTAGCAAATAAACAAAAACATAATCTAAGCTTAATATACTAAAGAGATTGGATATGAGTAGCAAACTCTTACCATAAATGTTGATTTAAGCTGGCTGCAGGCTCTTAAGGGGCACGCTGCACTTGCTTGCAGCTTAAGAACCCCAGGTATTCCTTTCACAGGCTAGAAACCCCTCTAGCCTGGGTCCAGTACTTCTCCCTTGTTCCTCAGGTGTTTCCAAGAGTCTCCTTTGGGCGGGGAGTCAGTGAAGAACCATGATGATGTCACTCCCCTGCCTTAAATAGCTTTTGTATGTGGTGGGAACCCATTGTCTCCAAGCTTGGTTCTGTCTTTCAGTGGAAAAACACTGGTATTCCAAGATAGAGTCCAGTACCATGTGATCTGGTCACATGCCCCTGTGGTGTCATAACAGCCATGACCTGGAGGCTGTTTGTACTGTCCTCAGGAAACCTTGGTCTCCTTGGTGGGAGATTAGCTTCTTCTAAGACCTATTGTTCTTCTTAATGGTCCATTGACTTGAATGGGAATGGGCCGTTTCCAGCCAGCCATCTAGACTTTTGCATAGTGGGCATTCCCCAGGTGTAAACACGTTTGTAATAGATACATAGACAATATTGCTAACTTCAGATACCAAAATGAAACATGCATACAAATAGGATAATCGTATTCAGTAAATTATAACCTTTACAATGATATCTCACATGACATATCTTGTATAAAATACATCATAGTTATGCCATAATCCTATACTATCTCTATGAAGGATATGAGATTCAGTGTCAAATCCCCATCAATGTGATGTTAACTGTACAAAACAAGAGAGAGAGACATGGTCACTGCCCTAAGGGATTTATAATGCTAGTAGATAGACACATATTAGTACATCCAAATTTTAATTCACTGGTTGATTGGGGAGAGATTTGGTCATAACAGGTAAGGTGTTTTGTTTTGTTTTTAAATGTTATTGACTTGTGACTTGCATTTAATTGCTTGCAAAACTGCCTTTCTCCTCATGTAATACTGCAGCAGTTGCGATTGGCTGACAGGCTTGAACCTAACAACCTGCTGGTTCAGACAGGGATGGTTAGCAGCTGGGCCTTTGAGGAGTCCTTGACTTCACCTTAATCATCTTTTGTTCTGCCAGACTCTGGATTTGGGGATCTTCAGTGCATTCTACCAGATGATACTGTTTTCTTAGGCTTGCCTAGATTCAGTGTGGATGGCAGTTGACTGTGTTAAAGCTAATTAGTTGTAAAAGTGATGTAATTTGTTTTGGGAGATGAATGATCATTTATAGGGTTTTTTTTGTTTGTTTTGTTTCTTTAAGCTATTGAGTTTTGCTGGTTGTTTTTTGTAGAGTTCCCAGAACATTAATCCGGCACTTCAAAAAGAGAAAAAGTTGATGTTCTTTGGCAGATAGCCACTAAAAGGAGTGATGCTATGTGAAGATAGGTGGGATGATGAATTATCTGATCACTAGTTATTCATCTTTTATCTTTAGGTTAATGGTGTTGTAAGTCTCTGTTCTGTGATGTCTTTAATTCATTTCACATGCACGAAAAAGCTAGATTGGAGCTGCTATCACATTCATGACTTTGGGGTTTTTATCAAGGATTTGGCTTTAGGTTTTCTGCTGCCTTAAGACATATTAGTGGTTTTTTTGTTATGGTAGCACCTAGAAGCCCTAACCAAGATGGAGGTCTGTTATGCTAGGCACTGTACAAATGCATAGAAAGGGGGAGTTCCTGCTATGAAGAGTCTATCAAAGATAAGAAGGGATGATACTGCCATCAAATGATTCAATCTATTTTACCTTTTCGGATTCATTTTAAAGTGTAATTTAAAAGTCTCAGAAACACCTGATATATTTTTCTGACTTTATTGTTGAAAATAAAAACCACTGATTCAAATTAAAATAAAAACCTCTGTTTTAAAAGAAAAACCGATTAAAATATTATTGTAGTCTTTTGGAGTGGCTTTAAGGCATGGTGGTGCAGCATCCTCTTGGCATGTAGGAGACCTTTTGTGAAATCCTGACTCTGTTGAAATCAATGGAAGTTTTTTTTCCTTTACTTCAATGGGGCCAGGATGTCAGACATTGTTTTTAAAAGATTTAGGTTATAAAATCAGAGAAATGTAGGCTGGTTTATTGAACAAGAAAATTGCTGCATTATAAACATTGCTAAACTACCATGGATTAATAATAAATCACTCCTTCCAGAAATGTACTCACATCCTTTAGCAAATGCTATTGTATGGGTTTGGGATAGAACTAGAGATAAGTTCTTTCCCCTCACCAATGACACCCATTGCAAATATCCAGATTTTAACGCAAATCACCAACCTGAGAGATTGGGAGAGCCTTGTAACATACAGTTGGCCAGCTATTCGGTAAAACAAACTTTTCTAAGTTATTTAGAGGTCAGAACTAGCTTTAATTGGCCCACTCTCCCCTGGTACCAGTACTTTAAAGTCAGACTTTTCTAGAAAACCTGTTTTATATAGAAAGCTAACTTTAATAGATGTGATAGCATTTGGTCAATTAGGAAACTTTATAATTTATATTGATCTTTGCAGACAACTTTCCTAAGGAAAAAAATTGCTGTATATGACACCGTGGGAAAAGGATCTGGGTAGACAAATTACCCCAGAGTAAAAGAGGTCCAGCAACCTCAGTCTGTAGCACAATAGAAGAAAATTGCTGTAAGATACTGTTTCAGTAGTACCTAGCACCAGTCAGGTTAGAGAAAACACACACACACACACTCTCTTTATGCATATATCATAGAAATCTAGGACTGGAAGGGACCTTGAGAGGTCGTCCAGTCCCCTGCACTCAAGGCAGGACTAAGTAATAACTAGATCATTCCTAACTGGTGTTTGTCTAACCTGTACGTAAAAAAACCTCCAATGACTGAGATTCCACAACCTCCCTAGGCATATGTGGTGGTCATATCCAGTCGCTAGAGAATATTGGGATGCAGTCCATAACTAAATACCATAGTTGGTGGATATTTATGATCCCGTGGTAATCCTCCTAGGGGGCTTCCTAGCAGAAATGGTCACACAAGAAGAAATGAAGAATTAATTTCTCATCTGCTAGTTACTTGCTCGAATATTGGTAGCCTCTCACTGGAAAAAGAAAAATAGTCCAATCATAGAGAAATGGTTAAAAATAAATATGGAAGGTTGTGGTGATGAAAAAGTTAACATACCCATTACATGCCCAGGAAAATAGAGAGGACAGATAAATATTTGCTTACCTTTTATTCATTACTCAGAGTACATTGACCTGCAAATAAACCAGCACACCTGTCCAGTTTTTTTGAATATAACATTTGATAGACATGCTTGGTCTGTTAAATGTGTGTATAGTGATTTCATTCAATTTAATAAAATCACTAGAAACAACAAATTATAGGTATTGTGATGCTCACTCTGTAATATGGTAACACCCTGTTAAATAGAAAGATCTGATGGTTATATTCCTGTATAATATCTCTCTAAACAAAAGCAAGCTTTTATAATGATTGTTTTTTTTCTGATATTTACATGGTACTGATTGGAAACTTGTTAAAACATCCTAAATAAATGGGGGGAGATGAGGAGAGAGAGAGAAATGTAGGCTGGAAGGTATCTCGAGAAGCCATCAAGTCCAACTCTCCTGCACTGAGGCAGGACCAAGTAAATCTAGATCATACCAGATAACGGTTTGTTTAACCTGTTCTTTAAAACCTCCAGTGACATGAATTCCACAACCTCCAGTGATGTGAACTCTACAACCTCCTTTGGAAGCCTATTCTAATGTTTAATTATCCATATACTTAAAAAGATTTTCCCAATAGCTAATGTAAAACTCTCTTGCTGCAGATTAGTTTGGTTTTCACAAATCCATGCTGGCTATTTCTTATAACCCTATCATCTTCTAGGTAAATTATTTGTTTAATAATTTGTCCCAGTTTCTTTCCAGGTATTTAATTTAGGCTGACAGCTCTATAATTCCCCAGGTCTTCTTTGTTCCCCTTTTAAAAGATAGGTACGGTGTTTACTGTTTTCCAGTCCGCTGGGACTTCACCCATCCTCCATAAGTTCTTAAAGATAATTGCTAGCATTCCAAGCTTGCTTCAGCTAGTTCCTTAAATATTCTAGGATGAATTTCATCAGGCCCTGCTGACTTGAATATATCTAACTTATCTAAATAGTCTTTAACCTGTTCTTTCTCTATTTTGGCTTGTGTTATACCAGGCCAGCAAGAGCTTGGAATATTATAAGCACCTAGGAAAGAAGGGGATGCACTGCATGAGCAATTCCTAGCTTCTGGATTATGTTGACTTAGTGTTAGATGGGACAGTAAACTACCTCTGCTGTGAGGTGGAACACTGGAGTGTAGTTGTCATGTGAACAGGAAGGGTGGCTTAATTTTCATTATGATCAAAAATTGAAGTGGGGAATCGCGCATTGCTTAATTATATTGGCTGTAACTTTAGTGATCCCTGTCAATAGGAACTTTGAGAAAAAGTGTGTTCTTGGTTGTGTTCAGAGCTATTAAGTAATCATCTAGCATACCACATTTAACGTGTCTATATCTACTCTCACAAAGAAAACATAATGACATTTTGAAAGATTTGTTTAAAAAAAAAAAAAAAGTCAGCTGTGATCCTAAATGAGGAAGTATCAGTTTCATAATTTTACTTTTATTTTTAGCATCAGTTTTGGATGATAAAGGTGAGCAAAGCAATGAGGAGGAACAAAAAACTATCAAGCCCACAAGTAAGGAGTTCAAGAAAACATGGGGATTTCGAAGGACTACAATTGCCAAACGAGAAGGGGCAGGAGATGTTGATGTGGACACTAGTGAACAACAACCGCAGCAGCAACAAAGCCTGTCCCTCCGGCGTAGCGGACGGCAACCCAAGCGTACTGAAAGAGTGGAAGAATTTCTTACAACAGTAAGACGTAGAGGTAGAAAGAATGTTCCTACTGCTCTTGAAGATTCAAGTGAACCAGCATCCTGTCCGGTTACAGATGTGGAGACTGCCTCTGAAGGCAGTGTGGAGAGCACTCCAGATATAAAACCTGGCACTCGGAAGGGTGACTCTAAAGACAATAAGGATCAGCCAGTCTTGGAAAGCAGGGGTGCAAAAAATGATGATGATGATGATACCTCTGATAGTGATAGTGATGGATTGACGCTGAAAGAACTACAAAATCGTCTAAGAAACAAACGCATTGAACAAAAACCTGCAGAATTGACATTGAAAGAGATACAGAACCGCCTCAGGAAAAAACACCTAGAACAAAACCCTACAGAAACAGTTGATGTCCAGGCAGGAAATCAAGTTAAGACTGAGCTGCCTGTCAAACAAGAACCTGAGTCTACTGATTGCACTGAGACTGGAAATCAAGTAATTGTGTCTGAAGAACATACTGAAGATCTTCAGGTTAAGAAGGAAATAAAACCTGCCCTGGCAACAAAAGAGATCAAAGATGAAGAATCTGAAGAGTTCACAAAAAGCAAATCTGAGTCTGAGATTTATGACCCAAATACACTGTACTGTATCTGTCACCAGCCTCATAATAACAGGTGGGCTATATACATATGCAAAGTATTGTCTAAAAATACTGTACAAGTAATAGAGAATCCTCCACAGGAAATAAGCCTACTACCAAAGATTTCATTGCCAGGTGTCTATAAAAATTTTTTTTCTGTTGCAACTTCATGGGGATGTAAGTAGTAGGGTAAGCTAATAAATTAATCGGTTATACAAAGCAACCGGCTTCCTGACAAAATTACAAGGACTTTTTTTGTTTCTGAGTTTTTCAGTATTTTATTTTTTAACCACTTGTTCTTTATTTTCAGGTTTATGATTTGTTGTGATAGGTGTGAGGAATGGTTTCATGGTGACTGTGTGGGGATTTCTGAGGCTCGTGGGCGACTATTGGAAAGGAATGGGGAGGACTATATCTGCCCAAATTGCACCATTCTGCAGGGGCAGGATGAGACAGTTTCAGAAACAGATCAGCAAGAAACTAAATCAAGGCATGTAAACGTGGATGGCACAGAGCTCACAAGTGTAGGAACAGTCGAACAAAAGTCCAGTGAGGATCAAGGAATCAAGGGTAGGATTGAAAAAGCTGCAAATCCAAGTGGGAAGAAAAAACTCAAGATATTTCAACCTGTAAGTATTTTAGTTGTTGTCTCTTGTTCTATTGAATGTGTTGAGGCATTAGCTTATCTATGGGCTGCAACATATTTTTATATAAAACAAAGCTGCTAAAAATTTTTTTAAAAGATATTTGCTATTTGTATCTTTCTGATTTATAAGTAAAGATTTTGATCCAGAACTGAATGAGTGGAGTGTCACAATCATTAGGATATATTTTTTTAATTTTTGAAGGACTGAAATTTACAAATCATACACATCAGGATAAGGAAAATACCCTAATCATGTGTATGCATCTGTTATTCTTTTATTTGGGTAATCAAGACACTGGCTGAATTCCCGTTCTTTCATAAAGACCCTTAAAATTCTGAAATTGGCATGTCTTTATTTTAAAATTGCCTTTTTCTAATAACTATCAATTATTTTATTTTTCACTGTAGGTATCCAGTTACTATTGGCAAACTTGTGTGCCTTTACACATTCAAGCTGTCCTGTGTACTTCCAGCCAATCTTTGACATTGTGTTTTGACCTTATTTCTTGAAGCTCTTCATACACAGAAAAGGGGGATTGATAAACTTTATTGTTTTAAAATGACTCTGAAAATACATTTAATTAAAAAAAAAAATCCTTCCAAATTGTTGCCAGTTTCTACATACAATTATTACAGGAACGTTGTTTATATTAGCTAGTCTGTGTGCCATTCTAAATGCAAGCAAAAAGCCTCTTAACTTGAATTTAAACTAGTTTAAACCTTTTAATGCCATAGTAATTGACCTTTCTGCTGCTGGTGCTATTTTAGTATTTGCAAGCACAGGCATCCTCCTTGACTGTCATCTGTACTTTATTTCTCTTTAGCAAGTTTAAAAAAAAAAAATCTTACATACTTGCTGACAGCACACTGCAATAATTTATTTTATGGGTTTGTGTGCATTTTAATGGTTGGACAGGAATACCATTTCCTATAAATGTTGGCTAGCATCAGAGCTGTTATATTGAAGCCCACCGTTGGCACAATGCTTGTAGACTTTGGAGTGACATTTTCAGCAAAATACTTAGAATATATCTGAAAAAGTTTTTTTTAATTTACAACAACTTTAAAATTACAGTTATCATCAATATATGTGTGCAGATTTAACATAAAATACTAAAAAAGTTTTTAATATATCATTTCCCATATGCTGATATTTAATTTTGTGTTGGACATAAAAATTGGGAAACAGAGTGATAGGTCCAACCAAATTTCAGCTTTAATCAATTTTTGCCTTTATTTATACAATTTTAGTTGGAATTATTGTCATTTATAGTGTCTGAACATGCATTTATTCCAGGCAAATAATAACAGATAAGATGGAATTGTTTAATGGGCCCAAGTTACCACATTCCAGGGCACCAGGAAGTTCTTCCATGATAATCGTCGCCTTCTCTTATCTCCTGGTCTAGTCCTTCAGTCTCTTTTCCAGTTTTTCTCCTGTTTGGGCCCATGTTCACATGGGTCTCTTATACATTTCTATATTATAGATTACTAAATCTTTATCCAGTTTACTTTTTAACACACAAACCCTTTGGGTTTTAGGTAGGGCTGTCAATTAATTGCAGTTAATGCCTGTGATTAACTGAAAGCAAAATTAATGCGTTAATTTTTTTTAACATGTTAATTGTATACCTGTGGGTGTGTTGGGAGGCATCGGTGGTGCGGGGGCTGAAGCTTCAGCCCACAACTTTCTAGGGGGAAGGGGGAAGGTGCTGAAGCCCAGAGCCCCAAGCCCTGACCCTATATTTGAAAATATAGAAACCCCAAAAATATTTAAATAAATGGTATTCTGATGTTGTTTAACGTGAGATTAAGATTGCGATTAATTGCAATTAATTTTTTTTAATCTCAAGATTAATCGTGATTAATTTTTTTAATCACTTGACCTCCCTAGTTTTAGGTAACCCATACATTGTGCATGCACAGGCTTCAGTTACCCAACTTCTGCATTTTTTTCTGGTGGTTTTTCAGTTACAATGTCATGGTGGTTTTTTGTCACCCTGACCTGTGTCTTACCAGAAAAAGGGCTTCTTGTTGTCTATTTTCAGCCCAAAACTTCCTGTGCGACATGTTAATTTGGTTCTGTCAGCAATAACATTATTTTAAACAGATGAGCAAGTCTGTAAAAGAAGAATTGGCAAAACCACAAGTATGGCAACAGGACCTTGACCTAAGTGTTACCTCATTTGTACTCATTCACTATCCTTAGCTATATTTTTAATGATTTGTAATTATCACAGCTCTTAATCTTACCATTAACAATTCTTCATTTTATATTTCAGTGTTATAAGTCAGTATATATGTATGTTCTCCTGTGCTGTCCTTTTAATCTATGGGAAAAGTTGGGGGGAGTTATGGAAAACATCATGATTCTTTAATGTCGACATTTCGTATCTTCTTTAAACTTGGTTTTTTTTATTCAAAGCCCAGTTTTGTTTGTGAACCATGGCAGAGAAAATTCAGTAGAATTTTTCCTGTGACTACATTTTGAGGGGTGCCTCATTTTTAGGACAGTGATATTTAATTGCTTTTAATGGTACCCCAACGTTTTGTAAAATTTAGAAATAGTTTCACAGATAATTTTAGTGTAAATAGTGAGCATAAGAACGGCCATACTGGGTTAGACCAAAAGTCCATCTAGCCCAGTGTCCTGTCTTCCGACAGTGGCCAATGCCAGGTGCCCAAGAGGGAATGAACAGAAGATAATCATCAAGTGATCCATCCCCTGTCATCCAGTCCCAGCTTCTGGCAAACAGAGGTTAATGGGTGAAATCTTGGCTCTATTGAAGTAAATGGGAGTTTTGCCATTCACCCACCCACTAACTTTTATATACTATTAAATTCTGGTTCTACACTTTTCCCAAACTTTCGGTTAGTCTCTACTGTAAAGGATGAGTATGCAAAAGTGACACCTGATCCTCATGCATTCAGTGTCAGATGTGTTAATTTTTGTGTCAAAATAAACCCTGTGTAATAAGTTGCACAGGCTTCAGTGTGGGCATGATTTGACAACAGTGGGGTTGTACTAAAAGTCTAATTTGGCACGCAAAGCTTTTAGTACTGTTGATGATGCGTGAAGAGGAATAACTCCAATTTGACTTGAGTGAAGGTAGAGTTTATAAAACAAGCATTGGGGGGCCGGGGGGGATTTAATTGTACACTGAACACACTTGATACAGAAATAATTATAGGAAATAAACTTGGAACCTCACAATCACTTATTATCACTCCTCAGAGTAGAATCCTACTTTAAGGTTGAATTTTCAGGAACACTGAAAAGATATCAACAAGATGGTCATTACCGCTTAAGAAGAGTAACATTATGTCAGTAGCATTTTTCATGCGTTGTATTTTGAGCTGTATTCTACAGATTGTTTATTTTAAGTAATTCAAATTCTTGTAACAAACATCGCAGCTAATTAATACTTTAATCAAAATGCCATGACATTCAGGAAAGCTTGGTGCTTACACCCTGATCCTATAACATTGAAAAAATGGATTTTTCACCACTGACTTCAGTGGTGCAGGATTGGGCCTTTAATAGTTATTTGTGACACACTACAACTGGACTTGTTAGATATTTAAAATGTAAGATGCCTCCTAGGAAGCACTTATGTATTATTTCTTGTAATATTTTTCTCCCACTGTATGTGGACATAATCAGATGTGAACATGGGCATTTGTAGAGAATTATCCTGAAGAACAATATTTATCTCTACAAAATAAATTTTATAGTATTTGTACTTTAGATAAGCACTACTTGTGTCTCAGTAAATCTTAATTGAAATTGGTCTGCGTAGCAACACTGTCATGCGGATTGAAAATTGGCTAAATACTGTAAACAAATATTAATTATAAACTACAATATACTGAGTTGGGGAGAGCTGTCTAATGGAGTATTGCAATATTGGGTATTAGGCCCGTTCTTATTTAACATCTTCACTAATGATCAGGAAGAGGGAGCAACCAGTGAGGACTGAGATATAAAAGGAAGGGCTTTAGAGAGATGAGGAACTAGGGGAGAAAATGACAAAATATGACTCAGTTGGAGAACATACAAGTTAATGCAAGAGTTTGTAACATGATAGGGCAGTGAAAAAGGCCAGTGCAATTTTGGATTGCATGTGCAGAGCTAATAGTTTCTCTCTCTTTCTTCCCCTCCTTCACTTTGTTGTGACTTTGCGTAGAATCTTACACTGTGTTGTGGTCACCACATTACCCGAAACATTTTGACAAAATGAGGAGAGGCAAGAAGAAGCCAACAGAAATTAATAGTATAGTGTGTCAGCTCAGGGTAGCTGCACTGGTATTTCCCCTCTGGCCCAGCAAGGGCACCCATCTCAGGCTTCCAGCTCCCTACCTGTTACCTCTCTTGAGTGGTGACCTGTGTCCACTCCCATCTGACCCCAGTGTATTTCCAGGCACACAGACCCCTGACTATACTGCGATATCCCAGCAAAAGACTCTGCCTAAGCAGGCCTGCTTACTTTTCTTCAGAGACTAATAACCAAGTAATTGCCCACAGTTATAAGGCAACACACAGTACTTCCTATGCATACCTATTTTATTCTTAAAGTTAAAGGCACACAGAGAAAACATTAAAAACAACAAATGAACCTATGGAGATGGTAATAAGCTTACCTCAGAGATCTCCCCAACCCATATGTGGTCTCTGGCAGGAATAGTCCTTCAAAACCCCACTCAAGGGGTTTCCTTGTGGTTTCAAATTCATCACAGCTTCAGCTCAGAACAAGCACACAGTCTTATGGGACTTCAGTAGGCCCAGTCCTTTGGGTCCCTCTGTGGACCAGGATCCTGTCTGTTTGCTGGATCAAGAAGAAGGCCCTGAGCCTGTTTAAACCCAGTCTGTTTAACAGACAAAGAAAGGATTTTTGGATAGTCACTGGAGAATCCGTTTTGAATTAGTTTATGCAAAACCTATCTAGGGGATGGCTTGAAAAGGACTGATAACCAGAGGAATTATATTAGCATCTCCATCCCCCTAAAGGAGTTGCATACAATTTCATAATAACACATACACAATTGCATTTTTAATATAATGGATCCCAAAGATATTAAACCTAATTTAATAAAGTTTAATGTAATTCAGTAAAGTTTATATTATTTCCATAAGGTTTGTCCAGGACATTTCCATTTTGTCACATCACTTCTCATCTTTAGATATGAGTGCTTTTCGAGCATAGATAATTGATGTTATCCTAATTTTACAAATGGGAAAACAGAGGAAGGAAAACTTAAATTCCTTTCCTTATACCTCACAATGATCAAATATTTGTAGGCTTTTAAGGATGTTACCTGATCTATCATATTTCTGAGGCATCTGTTATTGGTATATGTTAACACTGAGGAGGAAGAGGATTTATTTACATGTAAAACACTATGGTGAAATTAAGAGAGAAAATTTAGACTGAGTATTGGGAAATTTCTATCCTGACAGTGGGAAGTAAGTATTAGGCTGTGGTGGAGTTTCCCTAGGGAAGTGGGAGTAGTCCTGTCACTTGGAACTTTTAAATAAGACTGGATAAAACTATAGAAAAATGTGCTGCAGAAAACAATTCTGCCTTATCGGGGAGACAGCCTGGTTAATGCAGTAGGTCTTTTCCATTTTAGATATCAATAACTCCAGGAGAAATAGGTGTTAAAGCCTGTGGTACTTTTCTGTTTAATAAATATAAATGAAATGGACCTTCTTATGGCTTATTTATATTTTAATGATTTTATAAATATTTTGGTTTTGTGTTGAATTTGCAAGCATGAACTCCTTAGGCCAGCAGAGTTGGATATGGGATGGTGTCAGTAGTTCACTCTGGAATCTGATATTGATTGAAAAATCGTGTTATGCTTTTAAGACGCACTAGTTAAATTCTGTTACATAAGTCCTCTTCACTGGTTATATACAGTTTTTTAGTTAAAAAATGGAACTTGCTGTGCTTCAATCTTTAGGTAATGGAAGCTCCTGGTGCATCAAAATGCATTGGTCCTGGCTGTTCTAATGTGGCTCAGCCTGATTCTGTGTACTGCAGTAACGACTGCATTCTCAAACATGCTGCAGCCACCATGAAATTTCTCAGTGCAGGAAAAGAACCAAAGCCAAAAGAGAAGATCAAATCAAAATCGGAGAGATCCACAATTCTAAAATCTCCACTGCAGGTAAGCTCACGTTCCTGACTAAAAAAGAGCTTTGCAGCAGCATTTTCCCTGAAGCACCAATGGCTGGTTGCTGTACAGTTTTCAGACAGAAATATATTTAGTTTTCAAGATTTAACATTAGAGATTCACTCTTTTGTTTGTTTTGCCATGTTCATGACCTAAAACTACATGAAAGAATAAGATAATTCAGTTAAATCTTACTGATAAAAAAAGAAAACAGGAAAAGGTTGTTAAAATACAATATAGCCTCCTTTGCATAGGTGTTATTAAATTATCTACACTTCAGTACAGCTTTTCTGAAATAATTCCCCCAGTAATATTTTAAAGCTAATTCATAGGTTAAAATTATTAATATTATCCTAGATTAAAAGTTTTTAGGTTTATTTTTTAATGGGGAGACAGGCTATGCAAGGGGATTTGTGTCACATGTAAGGAAATGAAAGAGAATTTCTGAAAGGCCCTTTTAAATCTGTATTACTTAGCTCTCTGAAACCACGTTAACATGGCAGGTACAGCTGGATGTGCAGATTTACGTATATTTGATGATAAATACAACAGTGTTCAGTTTGCTGGCAGGGTCTGCTCGTGAGTAGAGACTCAACACTCTCTCCTGCTAGGCTAATGCATTTCTCCTAGCTTTATAAACTTGTCAGAAACCCATTTTGTATTGTAACTATGTAATCTGAAATGCATTTGTAATTATTCACTATTTATGAAGACATATTTTCGTCACTAAATACGTGCAACATGATAATTCTTCCTGTCATTACTAGTATTAGTAATTAAGGTTCTACTAATTATACAGGCAGGTACTAAGCCTTTGTCCACCCAGAAGAAACCAACTCCTGAGAAAAAAGAGATTAACATGAAGAAAAGTATGGTGACAGCCCCTAAAACTGAAGCAAACACCCAACCAGTTGCTAAAGAGCCGGCATCAGAAAACAGCACGCCATCCTGGGCAAGCGATCATAATTACAATGCAGTAAAGCCAGAAAAGACTGCTGCCATTTCATCTTCACTGTTATTCAAATGTATGTATCGCATAGGGATATTCCTGAGTAATCATTTACATTTTATTTGAATACCCATCCATTCTTGGCTCTGTAAGATTAGGAAATTTGGTATCTTTTACTTAATATGACACACAAATTTTCTCTCCTTCAAAGATTCACACATACTTATATCAGGGAAATTTTATAAGGTTCATTTATAATTTTGATATCAAAGTGTACGCAACTGGTTTCTGAACGTAAACTTGCTGAGTAAGTTACCAAAAGTTTTCCAAAGGCAATAACTATTTCTGTTCTCAGAGGAGGTGAGTATCGATATACACGTCTTAAATTCAAAATATTGTAAGTTACACGAGGTGCCCCTGTTATCAACAATTCACTGTACTAACTTAAATTTTATTATCATACATCTAGCCTTGGCACTTGCTTCTCAAGTTTTGCATTTGCATTGCTAGTGCCAAGACGGGATTTTTCAACAGGGTTTGTTACAGACCTTTTATATTTTTGCAGACAGCTTTTAACTGTCAAGTATATCCAAGTTCTCCTTCTTAGTCCTGCCATGAATGCAGGGGACTGGACTAGATGACTTCTCGAGGTCCCTTCCAGTTCTATGAGTCTATGATTCCTGATGTTTTATTTACTTACTTTAAATATTTAAAGGATCATCTTTTACTTAAGTGAGGAGGTGGTCTTTATTTCCTTGTTATCTCTGTGTTATTCATATTTCACACATTATCCACACACAAGGAGACATCTAAAGGGAAGTTAAGCAGAGATTTTGCCTTACATATTCTAATTTTGCAGGTACTGAATAGCATCCATAACCTCTTGTTAGCTCATATAAAGGTAAGTAAATACTGATTTGTAATGTGAAATAGATTTTGTACTTTATCACATTTTTGATTGACTCCAGTGAAATAGTGTTATAATGTAATAGGATTTTAGGTGAAATCATACAATTCACATTTCAAAACACATGATAAATAGATGTCTAGTGACTGATATTTTCTCAATTTGAAATTTAATGAATGCAAATGTTACTTTTTCTCCCAGCTTTTATTAACCACCTTTTATCAGGGTTTAATTTTTATTTTCAGAAGTAGACCTGGTTATTAAACACATGAATTATTTATTAACTTGACAAATATACATTTAAAACAAGTGAATACTTTTCATTTTGAAATTCATCTCGAGACCTAGATTGTTCAGGTGAAAGAACTTTTGAACATAAAGGAAACACAAGTATTTCCCCAGAAAAATTACTTTAGTATTATACACAACTCTTTAGACTTTCTCAGGAATACTGTAGTATATTGCATTTAAATTTAAACTTCCCCCTCTATTTTACTGCACTTCTTTTAGAAATGCAGCCTTAGGACATGCTATTTATAGTGTTCTGGAGATTACTTTTTTCCCCTACTTGATTTAAATTAATAGTTTTTGATACTTTATATCCCATAACAACTACAGAGTTGCATTTGAAATTACCATTGTAGGTTTCAAAAAGCAGTATTATTTTCTGTCTAAAATTAAAGGTAAAAAGGGGCCCGTTATGAACTCTTATATCTTGTCTACACACACAAATCTGCTTTAACGGTAATACAAATAATTAATAATAATATACTACTATAATTGCATGTGGTACAACCCTGTTAATGTAGATGCAGCTACACCGGTATAAATTTGCTTGTATCAGTATAGCTTATTTCTGTAAGGGAAAAACACTATATTGGTATAAGGTACCTTTATTCAGATATAACTGTATCCTGACTAGGGGTTACACTGATTTAACTGTTTTGACAGAATAGCACATCCCTAACTGAAAATTAAATCGGTACAAAATGTGTGTGTAGACCAGGCCTTATTAACGAATACAAGACAATTCAGTATATACCAGATGAAGAGTTCTCTAATGAGCCAATAGGGATGGAATTTTAGATTGCTCTAATTAAGGTAAGTTCTACAAATGTCTTGGATTCTGTTTGTACCATTACTAAACTACCAAATATAATTTTTTTATGTGGAAAAGATTCTTTCATTTTTGGTTGATAACTCTGGTAGAATAATTTGATTTAAGTGCTGCATTTAAGTGTCTCCTAAGAAACATCAATCACGGTTTCTTTGTTTAGGGAACTCCTACAAATTGTTAAAATTTAAAAGTAAGGTAGTGTATGCTTTATTCTGTTCAGTGTACATAGTTATATATATATATTTACATTGTACTGAACTGAAATGGAATTTATCCTAAGTAGGTGCTCTCTACCCTCAAGCTAAGGACCTGATCCTGCAAATCCTTATTCATGCGAAGAACCTTTAATTGCCCACGTTGTCCTACAGGAGTCAAATGAGTAAATTCAGTGACTGAGGGTTGAAGGATCAGTCTTTGTTCAGACCCTAAATTAGTCTTTCCTTCAGTCAGTATAGCACATGCATAAAATGCAGCTATACTGTATGCTAAATATTGTTGCACTAGCTGGTGGATGTAAGATTTCATTACACTTTAACATGACAGTGATTTTATTGGGTGCAGGACAGAGAGCGCCAAACCCCTTCAGTTCTCTGTTAAATGTTGACAAATAATCTGGGTAGGAGTGGGATTCAGTACACTTGTATGATAAAAATGATCTCTTCCTTTGAAATTGGTTCATATACAGAAACACTTGTAACATGGTTATTTGAAGCACGCAACACACAGTTCTAAAGATTTCTCCTCCTCCCTCCAACCCCCACTACAATGGCTGCTTCAAGATTCCCCTGGATTTTCAGATTCATACTATGTTGTGGTGAGAAATTAGGCCCTACTTGCAAGTGGCTTTTTTTTTTTTTTTTTTTTTTTTATTAAATCCACCGAAATATACAGGCTGAGTATTGGTTTACACTGTCTAACATCTTAACAGTCTGAATGGAAAACATTGGCTTTATTGGTTCAGCTGTACTAATTAACTGGGAAGTGTCATGCACATATGATGCCACAAGAATAATAATACATTTTATTTATTTGTGAAGATGTAGGCAGTATTTAGGCTGTACAGCTATGGGGAAGTAAATATACGCATATTTTTTCTTTTTCAGAAATTAGGCCTGTTTATTTTAGTAGCTGATCTGCATTTACTCATAGCATCCAGTGCACCACACATATAGAAAATGTATTTCAAATTTAATTTTTAATTGCTACAAGGCTATGGGTCATTGAGATTGGGGAAGGTGAAACAAGGGCTTTCAAAGATCCAGGTTTGGCATGGAGGAGAGAATCTGTAGTATTTTAATGCTTTTGCCAGAACATGTTTCTTTACTGTACTCTTAGCCTTCAGTTTATATCAAATAGTTGTTAAAGTCCTCAAGCTTCAGGGCTTGTCAAAGTAGAAGTAAAATGAAATAGCAAAATAGACAGTATAAATGTCTATCCAGTGGATTATCTTTCAAGCAGGAAAAACACAGCCCCAACAAAATGATTTCTAAAATAACCTGATAAAGTTATGGCCTTCTAAAAATCATCTGCCATGTTTTATAACTGTGCATTTCTAAAAAGAGTTAATTTTTTAATGCATATGTTGAGGGAGGGAGTTTAGTCTACTAATTTGATATTTCATTCATAAGGTTTTTATCAAAAATATGGGATCACAAAGGAGGATAATATCCATTGCTTACTTGGCTCTACAAAAGAGCTATTGTCCTTATTTTTTGTCCTGTCATGCATTGAGTTCGTAAGAATTAATAGTGGGGGCAGGGGGTGATTCTCTTAGAGAAACGGAATAAGTGAATTGTCAGTGCACTTCATAAAAAAAAAAAATCTCCAGATGGAAGATGGAGCTCCGGATCATACGGCACTGATATATCTGGTTGTCATTCAACTTAACAGTGAATTGTAAATTATATGTATATTTTTTAAGTGTGATCTGCCCCTTGTTTGCCTAGTGTATTCTAAAACTTGTACAAAATAGATAATCACAGTAAAATGAAAAATGATGGATCCTGAAATAAGAAACACATCTGAAGGATGTCTGGATCCAGATTTATATTTAATAAGGAAAGTCTGCATATTATATTAAAGCTGTGGTCCTGTCAAATGTTCTAGACTACTTCTAAAGTCTACCACAAGGATTTAATACTGGTACTGAATTGATGTTTTTTTTTTTTTTTCTTTTTCTTTTAGTCATTTGAGCCTTTTGATATCCTCATATGTCAGGTGGGCTAGGAGTGCAGTCTTATTTTTCAGTTTTGCTTGTATAATATTTAGTTGAGCAACATTCTGAAAGGTTTATAAAGCTTTACTTTTTTTAGTTGAACGAGTTAATATCTACAACAACAAAAATTTCAGAGAAATATTGTCAAATGAAGATTTAAAGTAGAGAATGACTCAGAACGGATCTAAAGAATGTCAATGATGAATAGTAATTCTCTCATTATTGGTCCTGTAGTAAATAAGAGGAAGTATGTTACTTTCTGACAAATTAGCCAACTGTTATATTTTTAATTCAGTATATAAAGTCATAACTTACCCTTCCACTGGAGGGAAAAAAATTAAATTGCTTCATTGGTATTTAACAACTTTTGTAAAGGTCACTAATTACAGAAGAGACCTCCTGTGTTTCTATGTGGGTAACGGAAGACTTGAGGAGATATCAAATATTTTGGTTATAACAATGTGGGTGGTGGCTGGGCCAAAGTTCTTTGATGCCAAAGTTCATTTAGTAGCATGTCGACATGCACATATCTAAAGACTTCAATGCAGGTTCTTTGATAGTAGAAGAACATTTGAAAGAGAAAATGAATTTTTGCCATTTTTACTTAAGTGGAAATCGGCTGCAAATCTTTCGTCATTTTCAAGCTGGAAGATTAATCAGAAGGAGGAGAAAACGGAAGGTAAAGGTCTGCCTGTATCCTAATTTTAAAGCTGATTATTCACTTATCAACTGTGTCACAGCACACATAACTTATATAAAATCATAACTCCATTTGGTAGTAAGAGGAGAACTTACAAGACATAGTAAATATATTTTGGTAGATGAACCAGTGTGTACACTAAACCTAAACTATTTTAAATTCATATGTTGGATCTTGTGATATAAGTCACTGAGTTAAGTTTTCTATCACTAAGCCAATAAACTATTTATTGACTTAGTAGTTATAGCTAAGTTGCAGCTAATTTAGTATGAATTCTTAGCCATTAATTGCAATATTCTATTTGATAGTAGTATTTCTTATAAATTATTAATGAATTGGACTTTATAGCAGAAATAATTCATTGAAAGGGGCTCTGTCAGGCTAAAATTTGCCATACATCTCTCCTCCCATCCTACAACTGGATTAGGGGACAGACAACTTTATGGTGCCTCCTACTGGAAAGCAAGGGGGCAACATTTGTGAAACTCTGCCCTTGATTACATTAGCCTCCTTTTAACTACCTGCCTCCATTTTTCTTTGCCTCCTTTATGGCTTAGGTTAATCATTGCCTCTGTCTAGATCTGAGCCTTATCCACAGGCTAAGTAGTGCTTACTCACACAAGTTGTCATCAAAGGATTCCAGATACAAAGGGCTTTTGGGTTGCTTCTGTTCCTACACAACTGTAACAAAGTGAAGAGACATTGTCAAAGGACAGCAGTGAGATGGGAGCCCAAAATCAAAAGTCTGATGTGCATGTGATAATTGTTCTTCTGCAACATTCCCTTGTATTTTTATTTTTATTTATTTTTAATTTTTTTTTAATGTAGAAAGTAGCATGGGTGAGGAGGGAAAGGAAAATATACCATACAATGTAAAAAAGAGGAAAGGCTGGAAGAGAGGAGCGGTGTACACATAATGGCAGTGGAGGGTAACAAGGTGGGATGAAAACCTGTAATACCCCTGCAGAAGGAAAAGAATAAGTCCTTATCTACACACAGACTTGTGCCATTTTAACTAAGGGCATGTCTACACATAGTTGCACTAGTTCAACTTAAGATGTGATTTTTAAACAAATTTAGTTTAAACCAGTGCAGAAGGTTGTATGTACCTTTATTTTGGCTTATCTTAAACTATTAGAAACAGGTTTAAAGTAAACTGAAACAAGCTACTCTTAAACCACAGTAGCAGTGTTGACAAAGGGATTTGCACCATGTAGTTAAGTTTGTTAGATGCTTATTTCAGTTTGAGTGGCTTAGTTTGGTTTAGCTTAATTTTGTTCTACAGGTTTAATTTAAACAAAAATAAGCCACATTCAAACTGAAATAAGAATGTCTTTGTACTTGCACTAGTTTAGTACACTTGCATTAGTTTAGCTAAACCAGTTTTAAAACATACCTTTAGTAGTTAAATAAGTACAAGTTTGTATGTCGCCAAGGCCTAAGAGCTAGTGGCAGAGGCATTTTGCCTAGGCAGATAGAGAAGAAGATCCACCCTGTCATTGTTTGTCCCCACAAGTGAATAATTGAGATTGTCCAGTTTCCTGATTCAAACCTATCTCATTCCATGGGATCTGTTATTACTTGTCCACCATGAGTCCCTAGCATTGTAGAATAGTGCCTAAGAAATAGATGGCACAGTACAGGGCTATCACTGTGCAAATTGCCCATGATACATTATTGATATTAATTGAGGACTAGGGCACTTCATAAGTAAAAACTATTGAGGGTGGTGCAGAGGGGAAATCTTGCATCCAGAGTACCTGAGAGGACTCTGCCAGTACTTCGGGAAAATACATACTGGAGCCCTGCCACCTTTCGGGAGGAGGGTGCATGCATCCTATTCCCCCTTTCAAGCAGCTGTCACCCTGGGGGCTCTTGGAGGGCAGAAGGCCAGCACTCCACAATCACACTGTGTGTCTGGCTCCTGCGTGAGGAGCCACAAGAGTGAAGGAGGAGGCTTGGCACAAGTGTCGGGCACAGTCTGGCTCATAGGGTGGTTCTTTTCTACTCGTTCGTCGATACCGATGGAAATTTGATTAAAAAACTCACCACCCTATATTGCTGTTTGCATTTTTTTTACTAATATTGTTCACTTGGTTGTATAACCAATGGGAAATCCCCCTCCCTTCCCCCTCCACCAAATAAAAGGGGTTCTTTGAGGTGGTCTCTTGTGTATTTCCACTGTTGGATTCTGTTGATTGTGTTGATCTGGGTGCAGAAGGCTTTGGAGCTGAAGATGACCTATAATATCCCTTGAATACACAAGTGGTTCTGAAAAAACTAAGGCCTTGTCTACAGCAGGTATTGCCCCCATTTCAACTAGGGAGGCCAGTTGCACAGGTCTAATCCCCTAGTGTAGACAGGGTAAACTGCTATAAGGTCATCTCAAGCAGGGAACAAGCTGTAACCACATGGTAGCTTTGTCTGTCTACACTAGAGAATTGCATTCGCATAGCTATGTTGGCTTGCAGCATGACAAATCATCAGTGTAGACATGGCCTAGCTCCAGTGTTTCCTCAGTAAAGTGAGAATGGAGACTAGTTACCTAGTCTTTCAGTACCTGGGTTGTAAAGGCCTGGCACACAGCACCAGTTTAGGCATTGACATCTTGCGGCAGACCAGATAGCTGAAATGGACATCTGACTTGAGAAAAATAGAGGGGCAAGAGGCATACCTTTTAAATCAGGATTTATTAGGATCTGACTCAGTTTTGATAGTAGGAACTAGCCCAAATCCCCAGTGCACAATGGCACACAAATACTAAAATTGCCTAAAAATGATACTGCAAAATAAGTAAAAGCTAACTATATACAACTATTTTTTGAGAGAAATGACAAGAAGTCTGACAAAAACAGACTTCAGGCATAGGAGCAGTTCCTCTGATCACGGAAAAGAAGGAATTGAGACGGTTGGCTGCACCTTATATGGCCTTGGGCACTAAATGTTCAGTGCCCCAGGAAGGTGTTCGAGTGGCACCTTTCAGGCATGTCTCTTCTAGAAGTTTCTGAAGCTCTGAGGTGCCAGGTGCACATCCCAACTGTGAGACTATGCAGAGGCAACACTTGAAGAACTACAGTTACTGGTAAGTAACTTCTCTTTGTGGAGTGCTTTAGAACTGACCTTTAAAGCACCAGCTGAGCAACATATTTCAGTTTTCAGTTGTATGTGAATGAATTGAAGGGTCTCACTTTTATTTTCTTAAAAATTTAATTTAAATATTTAAAAAAAAAACACTCCTGAGAATTCAACAGCCCTTGCTTTGCAAAGAGATGGCTTTTTTTTTTTTAAAGTATAATTTTGTTCGGACTGTTATTCCCATAATTAGTCATTCCTGCAAGAAGATGTGCGCACCACAGCTGCCTGAAAGCTGGTTGGTTTACCATCAGTCAGATAAGATGTAGATGATGCTGAATGGCAAAGGAAAGTGGAAATGGCAAAGTGTAGGAATATTCAAAACTGAGGGAGCCTGCCCACCCATTTGTAAAACAGTTAACAATCTCTGAGTTTTACTAGACTTATTGCTGCCCTGGATTCTCAGCTAAGTGGTCAGGGATGCCTTTTCCAACTTTGACTGAGAGCACCTTTTCCTACCAGTTTAGGCTAGACTACTGCAGCACATAATAGTAAAGTTCATTTGGAAACTTATTATGCAGCTACCTGCCTCCGAGCAAGATGGATCGGCAAAAAGATATTACACTTGTTCTCTGCACAGGATGCCAATTAACTTTTGGGTGAAATCAAGATACTGGGTACGATCTACAAAACCCCTATGTAGGCTTGGAGGCTGGTGCACCCTGTATGACCTGCCACACCACCTGCACTCATCCAGAATCCTTAACCTATCTAATCTAAGGGTGAGACTAAAGGGAGTCAAGGGCACATGGCATTTCCAATGTTAGGTCCTCTCCTTAGAAATTTACTTCTGCCAGAAATACATCTGCATTCCAGTCTGGCCATGTTCAAAAAGCACAGCTCCATTCATCCTGTTCACAAACTGCTGGCTGTGGTACCCAAAAATAAGCCTGCTGGCAAGGAATTTTCACTCTGTTTTTTAAAGTTGCTATGTGGCAATGGCATGTAGTGGTTTTACTTCCTATACTTGGGCAATGTCTAACTACAGAACCTATGCCGGCATAGCTTTGTTGGAACAGCTAAGCCAGCTTAAACTCCCACTGTAGTAGATGCAGCCTATGCTGACAGAGAAGGTTTGCTGTCAGTGTAGGAATGCCACCTTCCTGAACAATGTTAGCTATGTCAACGAAAGCACTTTTCCATTGATGTAGCTCTGCTAGTCAGGGATGTGGATATTTTCATACCCCTAACCAATGTAGCTATGCTGATACGACTTTTAAGGGTAGACTATGCCTGGGACATTTCTTCTGCTTTTTAACTTACTGCTGTAAAGTGATCCATATCCCTAAGTGTGGTGCGTGTCATAACTGTAGTGAATAGATAAGCTCAGCAGTAGAAAGTAATACCGAGTTCTACATTCTGGGTTCTACACTCAGCAATATTACCCCATTCCAATGGTTTTCCCCCAGCACTTCTCACAGTGAATAATTACTAAACTTACCTTCCACCGCCACAAAAAGTTTAGTTGTAAATATTCTTTCAAGTAATGTCTTGTACTGTTACAGTTCTGGGGGAGGGGTTATTACAAATTTTATGAAGACCTGCAAAAACCTCCCCATTTTCATATATATATATATATGATAGACTCTTCACCACTGTATCTAAGTGTGTATTATACTATGGCCATACAGTTTAAAACTGTCAGTGTGAACTATAGCAAGTAATTGAATCTTTGATGGAACAATAATTCAGATAACTAAAAAGGAACAAAACTGGCAACAACCCTATCTCCCTCCCCCCTTTTTCTGGTAAGCTGAAGTGAATTTAATTTTTAAGTGTTAAAAGCTTGTAGTAATTAGATGGTTGCACACAGCTTACTAAACTAAAATCATAGGGATTATTAAATGAAATACCATGAATGGTGATAACACAGACCTACCTGACTAAACAGAAATGCAGAGATTTTTCAGAACATGTGGGTTTCTACAGCCAGACTTCCATGGAAGGAAATAAAACAACACTGGAAAAACTTGTCTGCAGTGTTGTGATAGCTGTGTTGGTCCCAGGATATTAGAGGCAGAGTGGGTGAGATAATATCTTTGATGGGACCAGGCTTTGTTGGTGAGAGAGAGAGAGACAAGCTTTCAAGCTCACACACAGCTCTTCGTCAGGTCTGGGAAATGTACTCAAGAGTGTCAGATAAATACAAGGTGAAACAAACTGTACAGCTTAAATAGTTAACACATTTCAAGGGATACAGTGGGTGAGGTAATATCTTTTATTGTACCAGCTGTGTCTCTAATATCCTGGGATCAACACGGCTACAATTACACTGCATACAACATATTTCAAGGGCCCGTTCAAGGTGAAGTAGCCAGTCATAGGAAGAAAAGGGAGGGAGGGTGAGCTCGGGGGGGCGGAGTTTGTGGGTGATTGTTGTAATGAATCAAATTTTGATTAATATTTTTCTTAAAATGGTTTAGTGCAGTGTCCTTTAAATAAGTATTTAAGGTAATTTTCATTAGGTATTTTCAAGTCACTGAGCTATCTGTATAAAATGGAATTAGAAAGTAAACACAAGTTTGTGCTTGAGAAATCCTGCTAACTTCCAAGTTCTATAATCAAGAAGTCCCCTTAGGTAGAAATTTTTAATTGCCACAATTTAAGATGTAGACTGAATTGTTAAGTATTGTGAAATTTCTAAAGTTTATTTCCTCATTTTCTGGTGTCTGCTGATCTGGAGAATTATATCTCTTGAGTCAGAAATTTTTACGACTTCAGTAGTAATGCCAGTGCCACAGAATAAAAGATGCTACAACATCTTTTTCACAACTCTGCATCGGATGAACAATTTCAGAAGCTGAAGTTTTATATTTGACAATGTTTTACTTTAGGGTGGTTTTTTTGTGTTTTGTTTTTGTTTTTGTTTTTGCACTGGCACAATGCCAAGGCAGCCTGCAACGAACCACCCCAAGCAGCCTGATGTTAGACTAAATATGGGAAGTGAGGGATTGAGCACAGTATTAACTTTCAAGCTCTGTTTCCTTTTTTCTATTAAAGTGCTGATGAACGAGTATTTAACTCCCTTCTTGTAAATATATAGGGTAGAGAGAGATGCCTTCATTATCACTTCCACAATAATGGAGAAAGTCACCCATAATACAACTCAGATGAGTGTATGTGTGTAATTAATATATATATTTAAAATCTAGTCGTACTGAATGCTGTTCAGGTAATAATTTTTGACTTTAGTGTGAAGTATATTTTTAAAAGAATTTGACAGCATACTTAAAATATGATAAAACACCACAGACTTCACTTAATATAACTTAAAACTGACTCCTTAATTCAGCTTGGCTCATTTTGAACCTGGTACATTTATAAAACATCATGAATATTTTTTAGCTATAGGAGTAACCAACAAATAAATACTCCTAAATTTGCATATACATCTTCTGTATGCATACTCCTAAATTAGCATAAATATTTGAGCCAAATGACAGTACTGGAAGGAAAATTTGCAGTAAGATAATTTTTTTCTGTTGAATGAGCTGTCTTAATTATTGCTGTGTAACTTTTTACAGTTTGATTACCTATCATTCAGTGTTAAATTCCTCCAGCACTGGAGGAAAAAAAATCCTTTGCTATTATCAGATACTAAATTCTTCCCAAACAAAGCAGCTATCCTCTTACATGGGAAAAATACAAAGTCATTGCAGTTTTACACCAGATCATGATTTTTATATCAGACTTCTAAAGTTTTCATAATGGGGAGGGAAAAACACTTCTAAGCTTCCAGAAGTTAGTGTTTGAAATATTTACTTTGAAAAAAGCAATTAAAGCATTTCATTTAAAAAAATCTTCCATGAAAGCTAGAAAACATTTACTACTTATTAACCTTGAGTTTGATGTATAGGTTGACAATATTTTATGGGGAAGTGTGTGTTTAAACACCTGTCTTTGATACACAAAAGCCAGGGAAGCTCAGATTTCTCAATTAGTTCTTTAGTAGTGGTTGTGGCAAGATATTTGCAGTACATACATACAATAATATCACATATTGCTTTTAGACCCACCTGAAAATTCTAGTCAACATAGAGTTTAATATGGGTTGATTAAATATCTATGATTTTTATTCAGTTTTGAGTCTGATCAGATATTTCATTGGAATTACTATACTACAACCACTTAGGTATCTGGACCAAAATAGGAATGTCTGAGCCTCCTTTATGATGCACGTTGGAGCTTATCACATCTCACTTCATTTGTCAAGCACTATTACATAATTTAATTTAAAATGTCTGGACAAAAGATTAACATTTTCAAAGTAGCTGCTGTGCTTAATTGTTGTGAATGTTATATCAAGTAGGTCAAAAAGGCACTTCTTAAGGGAAATATGGATGGTTCAGGAACATCATTAATACCTAAAAACATTTGTGTTATCCCCGTTGTTCTGTCGACATCATGTTTCTAGTGAGGTTCTATGAGGCAATATCTCCCTCAGCAAAAAAAAAAAAGATTAAAAAAAAATAGGTGAACCACAGAAAGGGCAAAATCTAGAAAAACAGCTAACCACGTCTGTCTTTGTAAGTAGAAGGCAAAAATCTTAACACCTCTTAAGCTTTCAGAAAAGCCAGAATGGTGGGACTGATGCACTGGGGGATTTTGTTGTTTATTTTAATTGCTTTCTTTTACAACTAGAAGATTTCTCACCGTTTTGAGCTAATTGTTGCAGTTACTTAATCTCTGTTTGGACTGAAATTTGTAGGATTTCATTTCTGTGCAGATAGAGGCCATTTTTCTTTAAATGTAATGTCTTATTAATAAATGCTTATCTAATTTCCCATAAACTTGCCATTTTTCTGATACTGTCAGGTTTTAGATTGTTCTTTTTTTTTAAATGAAGTGTAAAAATGGGATCAACTGTGCAATACAAACTATTTTAAAAGGGGAAGATAACTCTAGTTATACTACAGAATGATGATGCTTTCCTCCAAGTTTTCCCCTTGGATCCTAGAAAAACTGCAGTTGAAGATTTTGAGTTCAACTTCCTGCTTTGAATTATGATTACTTGCATTTTTATCTTGCATATCTAGGGCATTTCTGTAAAATTAATCCCTTCAGGCATAGACATTCATATTTCAGAATTGTTTCATTTGTTTTATAAAACTGGATAATTAGCATATCACACTGTTTAGCCACATCACTTGTCCCGGCCTGAAGAAGTTTACAATCTAAGTTAGACATAAAGCAAAGCATGGTAAGCAAATGGTGCTAGAGGGAGTTGGGAGGATGATGGTGGCAAAAGTATTTGTGTATGTTTTATATTCATGAGGTCACGAGTATGTATTAAGCTACAACAGGATCAAAAGTCATATTTGAGAGACAGAAGTATATGAAATCTTCCATAATTTTCTGTTGGGTAAAATGCTGACACATGTAACTGAATTTCATATGTGTTCTGAAAATCCTTACACAAATCACTGCAACCTTGAGAGACCTGTATAAAATTGCTAAATATGAACCATTTATAATTACGTACAAGAGAGTCCTGTAAATATGACTTCTTCCTCATTTTAAATATTCTACACAATACTTACAAATATAGCAAATACAAACACACATCTCTCCAGAATAGCCTTTTATTTTATTTCTGCAACTCTAATATACCAGTCAGGAAGTGCTGAGTCATTCACTGTTATCACCAGTAATATAGCAGCACTGCTCAGATTTCCCAAAAGTCTTGGCACTGAGGAGGACTCAAGGTTTCACCCAGTTTGTTTTCAAATCCCAGATGTGCTCTGCCTGACTTTGTACTAGGGTGACCAGATAGCAAGTGTGAAAAATCAGGACAGGGGGTTGGGGGTAATAGGCACCTATATAAGAAAAAGGCCCAAATATTGGGATTGTCCCTATAAAATCGGGACATCTGGTCACCCCACTTTGTACTGAGTCACAGAAACATGCTTCTGCCCCTTTTTACTGAAAGCAATAAGAAAAGATATGTACTCAAAATGAGTCAGAAGTTCAATAAACCAAAAAAGAAGGTCTGGAAATGTTCGTTTCTGCAGCCACATCAATACATGGCTCTTGGGTATATTTGCCTCTCCTGTTCCCAAGACTCCTGACTGTTGAATGACGTATCTGGGTTTTCTGCCTCCAGTAATTCTGAGCCTGTTTTGGCCAAACTGAAATGGTAGGAAACCCTTCTCTGTCTAGTTTCTAGGCTGGATATATGTTTTGGTACTATGGAAGTGCTTAGGTACCACAAAGAAGGTACTATGGAAACCTCTAAAATAATCTTTACCAATGAAAGAACTAAATCTTGAGAGTTAGGAGCAAGCTTATTGCATTTGAACGTCAATGAAGGCTCATCATATTAGACTGTTGGGCCCTTTTCCTCACCTCCCTGTCTATAAAACTATTAGGTATTACTATTATTTCATAGTTCCTATACATCCTGACTTTGGCTAATAATTGTCCCAGTACACCAAAAAATGGGACAGCTATAGTTACAGTGAATTATTTTTAGGACAAAAAATTACTCTAGTTCACTCAATGGAGAAATTCAGTCATTCATTCCACTTGATCACACTCAAGATGTCAAAAGGAAGTTGTTTCATCCTGGACTGGAAATGGTTACATTTTGCCCCACAAGATTCAGGAAGGAGTCACTTGGAATGTCATTATTGACTGAGCGAGTGTAACTAATCTGGCACCTGTGGATCTTCAAGATGCTTACATTCGTGTGCCAATAGCTACTTCCAACTACAATATTGTGACAACTGGTTTATTAGAACATCAGTTCCCCGAGTTCTGATGAAAGTGTTTCGTAATAACAGACCATCTAAATAAGGTGTGGACTTGTCTCTTTGTGTCTCTAGATATAATGGACCTTTTTCAACTAGTGTCAAACAAGTCCAAAAGTCTATCTCTTACCCAGGAGGTTACACATCTTGGAGTCCATTTCAAAACAGATGGAAACATATTTATCCTAAGAGTCTGAACTTTGCCGCTGCTTTCTGATTCTATTGCAGTGGGTGTGGAGGGTAAAGAACAAAACGTGTTGGGTCTCCTGATAACTTGTCTTGAGGACATTCTATAGGAGAGGTCCAGGAAGTGTACCAAATCCTCTATGGGAAACTTGACTTCTTTGATTAAATCTTATATTTAGAAGTCCTACTTGTTTAAAGTGTTCTGTATCATTAGAAGGGTCCACATTAACCAGTCTAGCTACTTCTAGTCTGAGAGGGGAAGCATAAAGTCACAACTTGGTCTTCCCAGCATTCCTTCAGAAGGAAGAAATAGAATGACATTTCAGGAGTTGTTCCTGAATAATCTCCCACATCCTCAGTCCTTCACATAATGGACTATTTGATGTATCATAAAAGATCCAGGATGGTGGTGTAGCAATTAGAATTGTTATCCGTAAATGATGTTTCTGTATGTAATAGACCAATGTGGAACTGTCCTTACCTGCTTTTCCTGATTTTCCTGATCCTGCTGTGCTGAATCATTCCCTAACAGGTCCAGGAATTATAGCATGGACACCTTTGTCACCACCTTATGTCCCCAAGTGGAGTTGTTGCACAGTTGAGAATTGGGGCCTTCACTTGCATAATCTTATACCTTTTCCTGACATCAAATTGCCTGTCTAATATCTTACAGCTTTGCAGTGGCAGAGGGAGAGGTTGGCGATTAGAAAACCTCAAAGTTAAATAAAAACTTACTAATAACTTGTTAGAGATGTCAGATTATTTCACTTTCAACTGGAGCGATTAGAATGAGAGACTGTATGAAAGCTCATTGCAGCAAACGGTGCTCAACTCAGTCCTTAAATCATGTTTGTGTAAAGGAAAAGTAATTGATTTTTTAAAAACAATGTTTAGTTTAGTAAAATTCAGTCAAGCTCTAGGAAATGATTCACCACTGTGAATTCATTCTCTCAAATTTACAAAATCTAGACAACTACATGTACTGGAATAAGTGTTAAGTAAATTGTTATAACTTGATTATTTAATTCAAGTAGTAGTATGTGGTACATTGTTCAAAAAGCACTGGTGAAGTTTTTTCATTGTCATGCAAGTTGAATATTAATATCTGATTGTTAATGAAACCTATGTATAGTTTTTTTAAATGTTTTGTATATATTGTGATGTATCTTCATAATTTTTCTTTGGGACTCTTAAAGGAGTTTGTCTCCATACTCAGCCTCTTCTTTGTATGGAATATATTCTGTTCAGTGTTTAAATACTCAATTTATTCCAAACCAAACTAAGATACACCTATGCACATTTTTTTCATATTTTAATAAAGCCAGTGAAAGTTAAGGAATTGTGAGCTTGTAATAGGTTGTATGACACAAATTGAAGTTGATGCCTGTTTGAAAATTAGACTGTTTGGAGGCATTATTTCCCAGACTGTTGTTTCTGAATGAATAACTGGTTTTCATTAGTAGGATGATGTTTCCCATCTAAATGAATATCAAAAGTAATAATAAATTATCAAATCTGTTGCAGAATGAAGATACTAAGTGTAATACAATTTTTTAAAAATATTTGTAAAGCTTCTTCGGTATAGTTAGGTATTACTGTACATGGCCATTATTTTATAGCCATATCTTTATTGTTTTTCTGTTTGTTTTAACAGCCCAGAAGGAAGAGAAGAAGAGTGAGGATAAACCTGTAGAACCTACCACAGCATCAAAGAAAGGGGTTGCTTCAGCTTCTACAGTTGAGAAACAGATGTCTTCCCTGTCCAAAAACCTTGGTCCAAAGAAGTCCCCATCATTTACTAGCACTTCACTAACTAAACACCCAACTAAATATTCTGCTGCGAGCTTCAAAGGTGTAATTCCTAAGAAATCTTGGCTTTCATCAGGCAATGTTTCCTCTTCAAAACAGTCACCTCTTTCCCATGGTTCACCATCAGTTTCCAAAAAATCAGTTGTCTCTTCCAATTTACCTGGAGGGCTTAGAAAAACGGCAATGTCTTCCACTTCAGCTACGTCTGCAATCGCACAAGCAAAAGGAGCAGCTAACCCCACTCAATCACAACCCAACTCTCAAATTCGACAAAATATACGACGATCCCTCAAAGAAATTTTATGGAAAAGGTGGGAATTCAACACACTTACTTTGTACAGTAACTTCTCACTTAACGTTGTAGTTATGTTCCTGGAAAATGCGACTTTAAGCGAAACGATGTTAAGCGAATCCAATTTCCCCATAAGAATTAATGTAAATAGGGGGAGTTAGGTTCCAGGGAAATGTTTTTCACCAGACAAAAAAACTTACTTACACACGCGCGCACACACACACAGAGTATACGTTTTAAACAAACAATACTGTTCACAGCTATGATGATTGTGAAGCTTGGTTGAGGTGGTGAAGTTAGAGGGCGGGATATTTCCTTGCTGCTAAATCAGTGGTTCTCAAACTTTTGTACTGGTGACCCCTTTCACATAGTAAGCCTCTGAGTGCGAAAACCCCCCCCCCCCATAAATTAAAAATATGTTTAACACCATTATAAATGCTGGAGGCAAAGCAGGGTTTGGGGTGGAGGCTGACAGCTCACAACCCCCCATGTAATAACCTCATGACCCCAGTTTGAGAACCCCTGTGCTAAATGATGAACTAGGACTTGGCTGAGCCCTCAAGGGTTAATACATTGTTGTTAATGTAGCCTCACAGTCTACAAGGCAGCAGGAATGGAGGGGAGGGGAGATAGCATAGCAGACGGAGTCAGACATACACCTTTTGTGTGGGAGAGAGAGAGAGATGCACACTGCCCCTTTAAGTAAGCTGACCCACTCTTAAGTGCATTGTCTTTTTAAGTGGATCAGGAAGTTGAGAGAGCAGCTGCTGCCCCAGGCTCTCTTTGTCCCTGTCCCCACCCTCCTCTATATGGAGAAGAAGGGGTAAACGGGGTATAAGAGCGGGAGGGAGGGGGACACCCTGACATTAGCCCCCCTATTCTCCCCTCTCTCCCCGCCCGCAGCAAGCAGGAGGCTCTGGGAGCAGCTCCAAGGCAGAGGGCAGGAGCAGCACATGGCATTGGGGGGAGGGATAGCTGCAATTGCTAGCCTGCTGGCAGCTGCTGCACAGGGAACTTAGGGGAGCAGGGATCTGATAGGGGGGCTGCCAGTCCACCCTGGTTCCAAGCCCCCACCAGCTAGCTGCAACAGGCTGCTCTTCCCACAAGCAGTGGACAAAGCAGGCGGCTGCCAAACAAAGTTAGAAGGGAGCATTGTACAACTTTAAACGAGCATGTTCCCTAATTGATCAGCAACATAACGAAACAACTTTAACCGGGATGACTTTAAGTGAGGAGTTACTGTAAAGGCATTAACAAACTTTGACATAAATGTTTAGACTGCACTACTCTTTAACAGTGATAAGGAGGCAGTGACTTCATGCTTCAAGTGAAATAGTTGACATAAGCTTAACATTAAAGTGAAGTGAAGAAAGTTTGGTGATATCTCACATTCAGAGGTAAAAATTCCAAATGCACAGAATCAGAATTGAATGTTAAATGTTCTTAAAGGGCAGGGAAAAAAACCTGAAGTATGATGGCAATTTTAATATGAAGTCTTAAATCACAACATAGAAACTTTTACAATGCAGTTGTTACGAAGTTAAAATCTAAAGAAAATATACAGAATACAGTATGATTAATATACTTTCCTGTTGCCAAAGGATAGAAGTGTGTGATGTATAGGTTTACCCCTTCCCTTATCTCCCCTCCAAGAAAAAATAGTAGTAATCACACTATGTAAAAACAAATCAATTATTGACAAACACTAAAGCACCATGTAATTTCAAACTATTGCTAATTGGTTTTAAAATAAAATAAAAAATCAGAGATGGTTACACAAACAAGTACAATGTCATCTTAACTTTTCCTCTTTAGTGGTAGGGAAACTAACTTCTTGTAGTTCCATTCAAAAGTGAAAACAAAAATACTTGTGTGGAGAATATTGTCTCTAAGGCCTCGAACCTGTAAACATTTAAGTACATGATTAGCTTCATGCATGTGAGTAGCCTCACTGAATTCACAATTTTTTTTTTTGCGATTTTGCTCACAATTAAAATTGCCAAACTTATTTAATATCAATGTTGTATTTAGAGGAAGTATAATAATAATTTTTTTAAATTTTTTTTGTACAGAGTCAATGATAGTGACGATCTGGTCATGACAGAGAGTGAAGTGGGCAAGATAGCACTGAATATTGAAAAGGAAATGTTTAACTTGTTTCAAGTTACAGACAACCGATATAAGAGTAAATATCGCAGTATCATGTTCAATCTTAAGGACCCAAAAAATCAGGTTTGTGTTCTTAAATGCTGGGTATATGCTAAAATATATGAAACCTCTTTGACACTTAACATTTTTAATTTCCATCTGCAAAACTCTACTAGCTCTAAATTTTGAGGCTGTAGAACTTACCTGAAGTTATTCCAAAATCATTCACCTCTTGACTGAAAAGAAGTGATTTTTATCATACAGTTATCCAGAATGTCTTTGTGTGTGACTCATTAATTCCTAGCAAGCTTGGTTACTTTGATTCAGAATACGATACTTCTTATAATGATATATTGGGCAAAGGTGGCAAGAAATTCCAACTCTCTCTACCTTTCTGGCGTTGTGTGACACCTTGGATGACTTCAGCCAGAGTGGATCCACAAATTCACTGGAGATGAACAGAACGATGATTCTTTTAAAACATGAATGCTTGTGAAAATGTAGACTTGAGAGCAGAGTAAGCTGAGGTCCTTTTTATTCAAAAAACAGGTATAGCATAGGTAGTGGTAGTGCAAGCTTTCCTCACACCCCTTTGGAAATGCAGTTCACCTTACAGTGGAGGATTACTTTTAGTGATCAGAAAATAGTTCATCTGTATGCCCATTCAATCCTTGGTATCTGTTCGTACTAAGCCTTTTCAATTTTGCTTACACCTAGTTAGTACCTTTTAATATAGAGTTAATAAATTAAGGAATAAAGTTAATTCTTCTGAAAGAAGAATCTTCTTTACTAGTTATCTAACTCTTAGTATTCTTCAACATAGCAGTAAAGTAGGTTTTTGTTTCAGGGACTTTTCCATCGTGTTCTTCGTGAAGAGATTTCTTTGTCAAAGCTAGTGAGAATGAAGCCAGAAGAACTTCTCTCCAAAGAGCTGTCTGTGTGGAAAGAGAAACCAATCAAATCAGTAAGTAATGTAATTCTGTTTATCATGTATTCACATAGGAATTGTTGATGGGTTTGTGACTTTCCAGAGTCACCTACACAAAAGTTTGTTTGTTAACATTTGCTGAGGGTGAGAATTTTGGCAGACCAATACATTTTGTAGCCATCAGTGGTTATTGAAAGAATAGGTAATAGGTACAAAGTAGGGTACATTTGTAATTAACTATTTCAAATAGGTAATAGGATACAAGTACAAATGTGGGTTTTTGATGTTAGAATATAATTTTATGCTTTTCTTAGATAACAGAGTCAAGAAGTAAATCTCATGAAAGCAGGAAGTCAGTCATAAAACAGGAAAACATACCAGATGTAAATATGGAAGATTCTCCACCAGTGTCTGACTCAGATGTAAGTATAAACAGTTGTTTAAGTGCTGAACCACTGAGGAAAATATGACAACTAGTTCTGCATAGAGAGTTTCTAAATATGTAAAATAACCATTTGTTTTTTACAAGGATTTGCGTTTTAATTTTAGGAGTGCACCAAGCTTAATGATGGGCATACTACTGCAGACATTCTTTAAAATCAGACACTATATATTTATCTACCTTTGATGCTCATTTTAAAAAGATACTAATTTTTAGAAGTGATCTTTGTTTCTGAAGAGTTGATCTATGCTTTCTGATAACTTTCCATATGAAAACACAATCGGTAATATCACAGTTTGGTTGCTGGGAAAACTTCTGATTTGATAGGACATATTTTTGATGTCAGATGGGGACTGAGAGCAGAACAACTCTTAAAAAAGAGAGCTCTTGATTTCCTGTGATATGTCCTTGTGATATGTCCTTACTAAAGACGGGGAGGGGGGAAGAAACACAGGTAAAGTGATAAGGTATAAAGAATGTTTTCAAAATACAATGCCTTTTCAAAGGTGCTGAGACCAAATGACTTTTTAAGGTTTTTGTTGTTAAAACAACTAAAATTCAAATTAACGAACAACCAGTCATTTTTGGTTTTGCATTTGTTCATTTTTAGGAGCAGCAAGAATCAACCCGAGATGCACCAGAGAAAAGTAGTGCTCCCCTTCTGGATATTTTTAGCAGTATGTTAAAGGACACAACAAGTCAGCATCGAGCCCATCTTTTTGACCTGAACTGCAAAATCTGTACAGGTATACATAATGTTCAGTTTAGAGATAATGTCAATGTAGTGTTGCACATAAGAAATCTTATGCGTAAAGGGCCAGTCCAGCACTCACTGAAGTCAGTGGGAAGATGTCTATTGACTTTGGTAGGCTAGGACCAAGCCCATGTTGAATAAACTGGTCCTTTTTGTAGTTGTGTAGAATTAATTGATATAATTTATTTTTTTATTTAGACCACCTTAGCTCTACTTAGTTATTTATTTAGTAGGTAGTAAACTCTATTTTCAGTTTTGAGAGAGAGAGAAGAATGCTTAACTACAGATGCTATATAAATTATTTGTTTTTTCTTTCCAGCATGATTTATTATATGAGTAACAATAAATAAAACTTTTGTTTGTCTAATTTAAAGGTCAGATTTCAGCATCTGATGATGAACCAGCACCAAAGAAATCAAAATTGTCAATGACTTCTGCTAAAAAGATGGAGACACAATCAAAGCCAGAAGTAAAGCCAAAATATGAAAGTTCTACATCAGCTGCAGCGCCTGAAACAGAGGCAGTATCTGAAAACACAACAGAAACTCTTGGATCTGTATCAGAAACAGTCTCTCAGTCAGTCTTGGAAACAACGTACTTTCCTACAACACAGGGGCATCATAATGCAGAATCTACTTTGCCTGAAGAGGTCTCCATTTATCCTACTTCTTGCATTGCAGGAGTTGTCACTACAGTAACTGTATCTGGCAGGGACCCCAGAACGGCAATGAGCAGTTCATCTGGTACTGTGACCTCAGCATCGCATTCCAGCCCTGCGCCTGACAAAGTTTCCATGGTGGAATCCAGACAGGAAATATCAAAATCTGTTTTAACAGCTCCTAAATCAATATTAACAAAACCATCATCCTCACCAGATCCAAGATATTTGACAGTTCCACCATCACCAAATATCAAGTGTGTAAATTTTATAGTAAACCAACTTCCTGAGCCTTTGACATTACTGTTTTCTACCAATAATATGTTTTTTCTATATTAAGAAGAAAGGCAGTTCAGATTTTAAAATATGTCCTCACTCAGAAAAACTTTTGATTTATCATCCCCTCATTTTTCCTCTCCAAATGGCATACTCTGCCTACATTAAAAGTAAAGGGCGTTATGAATGTGGGATAATGGGTATATAAACTTCAGTATAAATAGAATCAGTGGAGTTACTCCAAATTTACATGAGTATAGCTAAGAGCAGAATTTCATCCTAAAATTAAAATATTCTTAGATTTGATTTTGGGGGGTGGTTGGAAATTGTCTCACTAATTGATCAATTTAGTAAAAGGACAAGGTCACACAGGGCTGGTCTACACTTGGGGGGGGGGCGGGGGGTGGGATCGATCCAAGATACGCAACTTCAGTTACGCGAATAGCGTAGCTGAAGTCGAAGTATCTTGGATCGAATTACCTGGGGTCCAGACGGCGCGGGATCGATGGCCGTGGCTCCCCCGTCGACTGCGCTACCGCCGCTCGCTCTGGCGGAGTTCCGGAGTCGACGGTGAGCGCGTTCGGGGATCGATATATCGCATCTTAACGAGACGCGATACATCGATCCCGGATAAATCGATTGCTACCCGCCGATACGGCGGGTAGTGAAGACGTACCCTTACATTCAATATGCATAACAGGGAAAACAAACATACCCTATAATTTGGATGAAATACTTTTTTGTTGTTTTTGTTTGTTTTTCAGTTTTTTCCAAAGTCAGTTATAATTTATAGTCACATTCAGTTCTTTACTATGAGGATGTTTTCATACATACAGTATCATTCACTTATTTATTCAATAAACACTACTTTCTCCCATTCACTTATTTAGTGGAAGATGCTTAAATTTACTATAGAGTCTGAGATAATATAATCACATTGCTAGCCTGACTCTACAAAATATCTCCCTCACAGTACCGTTCATTCCCTGTCTCAGCATATTTGCTTTTATTTTCAGTAGCTCCTTGCATTCTTTCACCAGAATTCAGTTAATTTCCAAGCATAATTTAGATAATAATTATTTGGATTCTTAGTAGAATTAGATGTTTAAATTTTCTCGGAATATCTATTTGCTTGTTTAAAATGCCTAAATAGTTGAGGAGTGGGGGGAGGCAGAAGAAAAAAGGGAAAGTGTCATTTCTAACCTTTTTCTCTCCCCCAATTTTGTTTTGCAGCACCACAGAGTCACGGTCCCCTCAGGATGGAGATACTTCCTTCTTTCTTTCTCGTCTCAGTACCATTTGGAAAGGATTTATTAACATGCAAAGTGTGGCCAAGTTTGTCACTAAAGCATATCCTGTCTCTGGGTGTTTTGAATATCTTAGTGAGGTTAGAACAGATGTTTGTATGTATAGAATACATCTATATTTTTCGCTTGTTACAAAGATTCAGGTCACTTGTTAAATATTGCTACACTGAAATTATTACAACACTAAATGGCATCACTTTACTAAAAGGAACATCTGTTTGGCTCAGTATGTCAGTGTGAAAGTTTTGGAAGTAGGAAGCATTTTAACGATGAATAAACTACAAAAAGTAGTTGATATTTTACATTACAGCTTTCAGTGAGCATAGGGTGGATATCTATTTGGTATAAAACATAAAACAAGCAGACAATTCGGACTGACTAGAGATGGTCAAATAATATTTGCAAAAATTATTAAGCATTATTTTTGAATAAGTTATTCAGCAATTTACTTTTAAATTATTCACCTTGCTCTAATACTGAACTTAATATTAGAATATTGGCACTATGGGCACTTTGTGCAAAACCACTTCTGAGCTTTTTAAATATTTGTAGCAAGTATAAAAATTGCTTTATATTTGAATTCATAAACAAAATACTTACATAATTCTTTTAGAATAGCAATTATAATGTCAAGCAATGCATCTTTTACCTTTTTAAAATATTTTAGTGTACTGCACTGAACAAAACAAACTGTTTTCTGTTAAGGAACTAATTTTTTTTCATTATAATCTATTTCTATGGGACCACAAAAACTGTAGAGTTAAGACTGATGTTGTCTTAAACCTTCCTTCTTTTGCACCTGTAATATCGAACAATATGGGTAGGATTTTCACAAAAACACTTGGCATTGGCTTAACTCTGCTCCCATTGAAGTCAGTGGGAGTTTTACTATTGACTTCCTTGGGAAGAGAGTTAGGCCAATTGTGGAAACTTTTGAAAAGCAGCAGTTTAAAAAATGGACTTTGCTTAAAACTTACTTAGAGACATAATTTTAAAAAAATATATTTTTCAGGCCAGGTTTGAAAAGTATGATCTTCTGGTATTAGATTAGATGGACCACTGGTCTGATCCCTATGGCAATTTATATGGTCCTCTAAGAAGTGAGATATTGCACTTTTTATTATTTTTAATTAAATAAAAACAAATGGTAGAGGTATATTTTATTTCTGGGAGTATGCAGATTTGAGTGACCTTCTTTTACAAAAAAGTGTGCATTTGTTAATATCAGAACAGATTGGAAACTTTCTCCCTTTTTAAAGCACATTTTATGAAGGTATTTATATTATATTTTGTATCAGAATATAAATGTGTGTTTTAGGGCATGACTTTATTATTTTTAGTTGTAATGTGGGAGCCATGGTGGTAATCACTTACAGTATTTGTACTGATAAATTTCCTGTAGCATTCTGACTGAGAGACCCTAACTAGAACACACATGGCTTGTATTCATGGGGCATAACATTCTGTTAAATTGCAAGTAAGGAGAAGAATTTATACTGCTATACTGGGAAATTAGGGTGATAAAAAATTCACTTGTGTATAGAAAGAGGTGCTTTACCTGCTCAGTGCGAAGCAAATGAGCAGATTTAGCTAATGGTGCATATGGAAGTCCTTCAACTTTCATTGTCATTCTGGACTGCCTTTTTCCTTGTAATATACTGTCACCCTCCCAGTAATGTGCAATAACTACATTCATTTTGCAGTTAAGAAATAGGCAGTCTCATATTAAAATACAGTGCATCTCCTAAGTCATAAAAGGCAGGCTAAAATATTATAATGTTATAGCCTCCTCTTCCTGGAGCATAGCCTCCAATAGGCTATTGGGATGGGGCGATCTACATTGGTTTAATACAACATATTGTGTGTTTATGACGCTTTCTCATATTACCATGTAATACTTCTTGTTTAGGATTTACCAGATACAATTCATATTGGTGGGAGGATCTCACCGAAGACAGTCTGGGATTATGTTGGCAAACTCAAATCTTCCCTTTCTAAGGTACTCACTTAAAATCCTATGTATAGCAGTGAAGAAGAAAACTAATTTTATAAAACATAATCATAGAATCCTAGAAATGTAGGTCTGGAAGAGACCTTAAGAAGTTTTCAAGTCCATCCCCCTGTACTGAGGCAAAACCGAATAGATGTAGACCATACCTGACAGGTGTTTGTCCACCCTGTTCTTAAAAGCCTCCGATGATGGGGATTCTACAACCTCTCTTGGAAGCCTATTCTAGTGCTTAACTACACTTATAAAGTTTTTTCTAATATCTAACCTAAATCTCCCTTGCTGCAGATTAAGCCCATTACTTCTTATCCTATCTTAAGCAGACGTGGAGAATTGATCACCATCCTCTTTATAACAGCCATTAACATATTTGAAGACAGTTATCAGGTCCCCCCATGCCCATTTTTTTAACCTTTTATCAGGGGTTCTAAACCTTTTATCATTTTTGTTGCTTTTCTCTGGAGTCTCTCCAATTTGTCCACATCTTTCCTAAAGTGTGATGTCCAGAATTCAACACAGTACTCCAGCTGAAGCCTCAGCAATGCTGACTAAAGCAGGACAGTTACCTCTCATGTCTTACATACGACAAGTCCTGTTAGTACACGCCATGATATTGGCCTTTTTCGCAACTGCATTACGTTGTTGACTCGTATTCAATTTGTAATCCACTATATTCCCAGATCCAGCACTGCTACCACCTAGTCAGTTATTCCCCATTGCATATTCGTGCATTTGATTTTTCCTTCCTAAGTGTAGTACTTTGCACTTGTATTTATTGTCAGTTCTGATATAGTTTTAATTTGCTACATCTCCAATATTATCTGAGATGATGCCCAGGAATCCAGTGGAAACATTTAAAAGTTAATATTTTTTAAATTGGATTTATTGAAGAAAAATGTAACTTTGTGTATTTTGAGCATCGTAACCATTTTGATCCTCTACAATTTTGAATGGCTCAAATGCCTTACTTACTGCTCTTTTGTGAGTAAATGAGTGTACCAAGTGAACCAAGAGAATTTAATTCTTTAATGTTAAATATTTATATTCGAGTTTAAAAGAGGAAAAGAGATTATGTAATGTAGGCAAGAGGCTTTACCATTAAAAACACTTTGATGGAAATGGAAAATCCATGCCTTACAATATTAATATCTGTCATGATGCATCACAGTAAGAGTATTCCCTTCATCGGTATTGCTGGAATGCTCAGACTACTGATTTATTAAGAGGCAATATTTAGATGCAAGATAGACAAGTAATGTTTGTTTTCAAAATTGTGTACGGCTTAAAACTAATTCTATTTTTAATTTAAAATAATAGTTTTAAGCACACATTTCAATTACAGTATTGCCCTAATGTAGGCAATTGGTGTTGATTATTGCCACAATTTGTAGAATATTGTTTTTCTTTTAATTAAAAGTGAAGTACTGTCCAATGTAGTAACATCCCATTTAGCACTTTATTTGCTAGTTTAGCACTAGATCAACAATTTCCCCTTGTACTTTTGTATTGTAGGAACTGTGCTTGATTCGTTTCCACCCTGCAACAGAAGAAGAGGAAGTTGCCTATATTTCTCTCTACTCCTATTTTAGCAGTCGTGGTCGCTTTGGTGTTGTAGCTAATAACAACAGACATGTCAAGGACCTCTACCTGATCCCGCTGAGTGCTAAGGACCCAATTCCATCCAAACTCTTGCCCTTTGAGGGACCAGGTAAGCACATAATTTGTGGGAGGCTAAAGGGTACCCAAAATTAAATCATAATTTCAAACATTCTAACCAAGACAAATGATGTTACTGATTTAGGTGTAATACATGCCCTCAAGTAAGTACCAATGGAAAAGTAGTTCATTATGTAAAAATAGTTGTAAAAATGAAACCTGTAATTTGGGAGTAGCAATAAGTAAACTCTTTGCCCCAAAGATAAAATAACCTGTAATCAATACAGTCCTTTCTGCAGTAGGCTTGGCTTACCCATTATTATGAGCATGAATGTATCCATAAAACTTGGTATACAGAACAATCATTATATAAAAACACCACTGCCCACACATACCAGCACCAAGCCAGCAGGAAATTCCAACTTTGGAAAGCACAGGAATCAAGATATCTACTCAAATGAAAGGTAACGTTTGCAATAACTTCACAGCATCATCACCTCACTCTAACTATGACTTTTTTCCTGCGTGTTTGTGTTCTAATGGTCATTGGAAACTCCAGCTAAATCACTAAATGTCAAAGACTGGCTTGGTTAAAAAAAAAAAAAAAAAAGCCATTTCCCCACTCCCTAGGAATGTAGTTCTAGCTGCACAATGGGTAGTTACAAATGGGTGTAGGAAGATTACATTATCACAATCCTGATCATTCTCATATACATTTGCTTTTATTTTATTTGCGGGGGGGGGGGGGAGGGCGGGCAGAGGGAGTAAAATTCAGCTTCAGTTTGCTCCTCTGCCTGTGTGGTAGGCCTGATGACTGAGTGAAGAAGTAAGAATGAGGGGAGTGTGAATTCATCCTTCAGATAGCACTTTTTATACTGACTTGAATTTGATGCCTTCATGAAGGAGGAGCATAAATTCAGTCAGTAAACAAGAATTTGTTTTTGACACAAGGTAGCAGCTTAAGAGGCTAAAAGAGAACATAAGAAAGGCCGTACCGGGTCAGACCAAAGGTCCATCTAGCCCAGTATCCTGTCTACTGACAGTGGCCAATGCCAGGTGCCCCAGAGGGAGTGAACCTAACAGGCAATGATCAAGTGATCTCTCTCCTGCCATCCATCTCCACCCTTTGACAGACAGAGGCTAGGGACACCATTCCTTACCCGTCCTGGCTAATAGCTCAACTCAAAAGAGTGTGAGTTGAGATCCCGGCAGCACTCAATTGTTGTTCTGGTGTTTTTACAAAGTGCTTTAAAGAATGGACATCAAGGACCAGATCCTGCAGTGTGCTGAGCTCCTTTCTTGAGAAGCTGAATGACCTCAACTTCCATATGCTCATAGGATTAGGACCCAACTAAACACTAAAATGTTCTCAACAAACCTCATTAAACACAAATAATGGAGTGTTTCATATTTGGGCCAGCTCTTTGTGCCAAGTGTAAAAAAAATATTTTGGTGCCACTCCCTTCCTGTCTCTCCCACACCATCTTAGAGAAGCCTATTCTGAAGATTCTCAGCCTTAGATAGTGGGGAAGAAATGCTAGCTGTGTAACCATCCATGAAGGGGACATACTCCTGGTCCCCATTCTTGGACTGCAACAAAAGGGGCAGTGTCTGTTCCTACCTATCAGGTACTTATATGGCCCCCATTATCGTAGTATTTGAACACCTCACAACCTTTAATGTATTTATCCTCACTAGGCCTCTATAAGGTAGCGGAAGCACTGTTATCCTTATTTACAGCTGGGGAACTGAGTAACAGAGGCACCAAGTTATGTGCCCAAGGTCACACAGAAGATCTTTGAATCAGGGAACTGAATCTGGGTCTCTGGAGTTCCAGGCTAGCAACCTAACCATTGGACCATTCTTCTTAGTACAAAAAAAATTCCTACACTCAAAGTCCCTTCCACTGTGGACCATGATGAACAAGAGGAATAGGACTGGCCCGTCAGTCAGCCAGAAGGAGCCCACAGTCCTTTGCAGTGTATTTAAATATATCTTAGGGGAGCACTTAAATAATCTACGCCTAGTACATGCTTTGTTTGACTTTTGATTTTTGTCTAGCTTTGTAAGTTTTCTTTTTCAATTAATTTTAATTAGTTTTCTCTGATCTTGAGAATCTGGTAAATGTGGATAAATCAATGCTTTTAAATCTTCTTAGTAGGAACTTGCAAATATCACATATGGGCCTTGTGTGGGCCTTCTGCACTGGAGTGAATTATACCCAAGACGAGTTCACAGATTGATTAGGCTCTAGTCAGATAAAGGTTACGTTTCTAAATTCTAAAATTAAATCTTTCTCAAATACTAGAATTAAGGAATACCATGGATAAAATACATGGAAATTGCAACCAGCTATTGAGTTTTAAAATCAACGTTATTTTTATAGAACATCTGTCCCTTCACAAATGTAAAGTATTAAGAGGGTTGGTTGGCTGTTGTTGGTTTTTTTTTGGGGGGGGAGGGGAGGAGTGGGGGTTGATCAAGATTTTCAAAAGTGACTGATGATTTGAGTACCTCCGTTTAGGTTTCTGAACTAGACATTCAAGGGGCCTAATTTTAACATCACTTTCTGAAAATCAGGTCCCTTTAAGGTGTCTGATGTTGGGCACCCAAAATCACTTACTTTTGAAAATCTGGGCCTTTTACTTTTGTTTGTCATTTGAATTTTATATGCTACATGTGTGTCTGCTGATTTTTCCATGCCAGCAAAGGTTGGAGTGTTATAAAAAACAATACACTGTCTCTTGAGGAAGGGGTGTATTTTTTATGATTTCAAGTGTATGAATCTAACGTGATGCTGGACTCCAGAGGGAATTGCATCTGCCACCAGGACTTCCAGTTGGTGGTGGTGAAGTAAAGGGTGAAAGAGGGAATCTTAGAATGACCCTTCTTCACCAAAAGAAATGTACTTCAAAATGGGCAAAGATAGTAACTGTAAGCAAAAGAATTCCATAGCCAATGATCCTAATGGCAAAACGCTCACTGGCCAAAAGATTGTATCCAATTCTATACCTGGGAGTGTCCAAATGGCCAGTATCAACAACTTTCAAAGGATTGGCTTTGTTTTCATAGCATACAACATATTACTGGTTAAAAGATTTTTACTTGTGTGTACATATATCTATTTCTTGCCCTGTATTTGCTTCTCTCGAAGTATATACAGTGGCATGCATTTTCTTACTAATGGATGGTTATGCTTTAATTGGAAGTAATACAACAATTTTGCAAATGCAAACTATACTATTTCAGCCATTTTCCCTCTTTTAAATAGTTCATGATAACTGCATTGGAAGAGTTTTGACTTTCCCTTTTCTGCTTTAGTAGGCCAATATGCTTTGTGGCATCAGTTTATTAAAAAAGAAGGGTTAGGAAGGGAATTATATCAGTTTATGGCACTCACCAAGCTTTTATTCTACTAACCACCTAACTTCTGCAGGTCAGAAAGGATTTTCTAATTGTTTCTATGAAGTATCATTGCTCTTCTACTTTATGTGTAAAATTAAATCTTTTGGGGGGGTATCAGACTAATTTAATTGGCATTGCTAACAAGGTTAGTCCAACATTTTTAGTTAATTATTTACAGGATGCTTTTAAACCTAGAATTACTGGCATCCAAACTATAGATCGGGGTGGCCAAACTTACTGACCGTCCAAGACGACAATCTTCAGAAGTTTGAGAACAAGGGTTCACCTGCCAAGGGTTGGGGCTTCAGCCCCGCGGGAGGCACATGATGGGGTTCAGGGCTTCAGCCCCGCTTCTGCTAAAGCCCCAAGCCCTGGCAAGTGCCTCCTGCGGGGCTGAAGCCCTGAGACCCACCCCTCCCCACTGGGCAGAAGCCCCTACCCCACCACCCTGCTGCAAGGTAGAGGTCCCGAGCTTCCACCCTCCCCCAAGTTTGATAGGTGGAGAATGGGTGGGGATGGGGTGGGGCGGGGGCTCCCTTAGCAGCACTTTAATGGAAAAAGAGCCGCATGTGGCTTGTGAGCCACAGTTTCGCCACCCGTGCTATAGAGAATCTGAAAATATTATACACTTTAGATGAAAAGAGATGTTCAGTGCAGATTCCACTTTTAGGTCTGAAAGATGGGGAGGGCATATGGTTTAAATAAAAGATCCAATACAAGACCCTTCAACTTAGACTTCTGCCACCAGACGTTCCTAGCAAGTGTGAACTGATAGTTCAGTGTTTGTTTCATAACAGTGCTTAATTGCATTAATATTTTAAAACTAAATACAGTATAGGAATATTGAATTTTTTCAGGTAAGCACTTTTTCTCTGTTCTTCTATGTATGTGTATATGTATCAATACCACCACATAAAACATTGTAATCCACATTTTCAAGTAATATCAGATGGAATTTACTGCTTTCTTTTTCTTCATAGTCAATAAAAGTATTTTATGGAAAGTGGTCATTGTCTCTTTAAATATAAATGTTTTCATAGATGTTGCGTAACAGTCTCACTGTACCTTCAATTACAGTTTAACAAGAAACCAGAACATATTATCAGAAATCTGCTAAGGCAAATACAAATACAAGTGAGCAAGCAATAAGTAGATGATGTAGTAAACATAAAACTTTTTCTGCCACCATTTCAAAAATCCTAGCTGGAAGATATTAGAACTGTGCAGAAGAGTTCCATTATACAAGTAGAAATTATACATTTCTCTCCTGTTTGTGGCGGACTGACAAAATGAAACTGATGACTTCTAAACTAGAATTGTACCTATTGCTTCATGAAAAACTTTCACATCCATTTTCTTGCATTTAATTGGGATTTAAAAATTGAGGGAAAATGGGAAGATGTCCATTAGAGATATTCATCAAAATACTATAGTATCTGAAGTATTATCAGGTGGCAGTTCCGGGTTATTCCAGTAGGAGTTTACTGTGTTTCACTATATCATCCCTAAATATAGTCTGAAAGGCTCACACACACAAATTAGCACTTTTCATCTGTAGATCTCAAAGCAGTTTTCCAAGGAGGGTAAGTACAGTCATCCCTATTTTACAGATGGGAAAAGCACAAAGAAGATATATGACTTTTCTAAGGTCACACAGTGAGTTAGTGGCTGAGCTGGAATAGAGCCTAGGTCTCCTGACTCCTACTCCTGTGCCCTGTCTGCTGGACTATGCGGCCACATATCCTGCTTCCTTTCCATTACATTTGACTTCACCAGGTGCACAAATCTAAAGGAGGAAAACAAATCAATTTAAAATATGTCATGTCGGAACACTTCGTGTTCAGTGGAAACACTTGCATTTTTTCTGTATGATTGTTCACATTTTGGTGACTTATTCATGGATTTTTTTGGTTCTCTTTTTTGGAAAGAGGGACATCAGCTGGATCACTTAGTCCGTCCTGCTGCAGTGTGGCAGGATTGATTTAATTATCCTTGAATCATCCCGAAAAGATTAGTGTCAAATTTGACCTTGAATCTGTAGTGAAGGTGATTACCCAATATTTTTTTATTTGTATTATTTTAGTGACAAAGGGCCCTACTCATGGACCAGGATCTCGATGTGCTAGATGCTTATTTTATTGGCCTTTTTGAATTTATAAACATGTTTTGCTGCAACACAACCCCATTACTCCCCCCCCCCCATTTTTGTCCTCCTTAATTGATGGGGGGGAGAATTGCTCCTTGGCTTTGACATATCACCCCTTTTACATACTTACGCTACTGTGTCTCCCTTCATTTTACTGTGGACTGAATGTAGTTACTTTCTTCAAAAGTCTCACTTTAGTTGTTCTATGTACTGTATCCAATTTGTGTTTTTTCTTAAAATCCAGTGTCTAAAGCTGACATGGTGCTCCTGCTGAGTTCTGAGTGGAACTGAAATGACTCTTTTTTTTCTCTATACATACTAACTCCCACAATACCATCCTATGTAGCAATTGCATTCATTTTATTTTTGCGACTATATTGTATTGACCTCATTATAATACCCCCCCCCAACTCTTCTCTGTGCCCCTACTACTTGACCTCAGTTTTCTCCCACCCTATATGTAATTTTGTTCTTGCCCCACTAAACTTGCTTCATTTTGGTTTCTTTCTTAATATAGTATTTTTAACTCTCTTGTCTTTTGTATTGTCTGTAAATATTAATGTATTCACACATCCATCTGCCATGTTGATAATGAAAACAGCAAATAGTAATGGAACAAGAATGGACATCAGTGGAACTCCACTCAGTACCTTCTCCAAACCTGAGACTGAAACTCCTGCTATCAAAGGATTAATAATTGCTGATTTTACAGTTTTTATCCACTTCTACATCTCTGATTCGAAGTTCTATAGTTTTCCTGTGAGAATGTGACATGAAATCCTGTCAAATACCTTATTAATTTAAAGTAGATGCATTTTAATGAAAAAGCAATCTATTCTGTCCCCGTAGAAAACATTGCATAAATGTTGGCATATCGATTTGATTAATTACAATGGTAAATATTTTTTCTGAAAATGTGGAAGAATACAGATTCTTCGCACACTACTTATAGTGCACTAAAATACCTGAATATCAGACTTCTGGAAAGATAAATCTTTATAACAATAGGTGTATCCTTTATGTAGAAGTAGACTTTCATCTCAGCAGATATATTAAATACAGTGGAAGAAGATGGCACAAATATTCATCATAGAAAAAGAAGACTATTCCATTCAGCAAGTATATTTTAACCTACTTCATCAGTGCATACTTTAAAACTGAGAACAAAACTCCAGTGGCAGTTTTGAATTATCTAACGTGCTACAAGTGAGAGTTTAATTTGAGCTTGCAATAATGAAAGTAAGAGTAACATATCTTGGTCTATACAAATAAAAAAAATGTATTGTAAAAAATGTTCGTAAGGAGTAGAAAGACAAGCATATGGGGAAATGAGCATTGAGGTATCCTGTATTTCTATGGCCACAGTTTAACGAAATCAGCAGCTAGACTTCAAACATGTAGTGGGATAAAAGCCTTTTATTTATATATAAAAACTAATTCATCGTTAAAATATACCTACTAAATTCATTTTGTTACATTAGTTTACAGCACTTTTAAAATGCCTTACCACCTGAAAACCAGTTGTTAGGGGTTAGTTGGAGAATGGGGTTGACATTTTCAAACCTTGGTTCCTCAAATTAGACACTTAAAGCGATATTTGGACATCTGCATAGAAGTTGTCTGATCTTTAGAAGTGCTGGTCACTCACAAATCTCTGAATTCAAGTTGCTGCACATGCTTAGCACCTTTCAAAATCAGACCACTTCTGGATATAAGAGTAACTTTTTGGTCTGGGGTTATGAAAATTTGTCAATGAGATGCTAGCATAGTTTTGATTACAGACTTAAAAAATTCCTATTTTGCTGAAATTTGGAATATATGATAATTGAAAAGCAAGGGTTATGTACAGTTTGATATGAACTATTAAGTTACAATATCAAAATAGATAATCATGGATTAGGACAATTATCAAGCTCTAGACAGATCTGATTTCTTGAGTAAATACTTAAAATACATTTTATAAAGTTTTTGAATGCTATTAGTTTTTTGACTAGTGCTGGTTGAACTGTTTGTTTCAAATATTTTGTTACAATTTTTGACCCTTTTTTTTAGTTAATGAGTAGTTTGCAAACAGATCTTAATTCCTGCTTCACCGAGTAGTTATACTGGATATTTTCCATCCTATGAGGGTTTTGTTTTGTTTTTAAACAAATGAGTAAATTATTGTGTTTTTAATTTGAGCTGTGACTGGTCACTTAAGTCACAAGGATTGTCTCTACTCCTGATTAGATAACTGAAACTTTAAAGACAAAAGAAGAGCAAACTCCTAATAAGGATTTTTGGACAAATAGAAGTTGGTGAAACTTTCAGGATTTGTCAACATTTACATGACGGTCATCCGAAAACTTGCAAATAAGAAATTGACCCCTCAATTCATAGTGAACCAAACTCAACATTTATATCCACAAACATTCACAAATCAGGGGTATTTTCCTATTTCACTAGCTCTACTTTTGAACAATGCAGTTATAAGGGATAGTAAGATGGATAGAATCCTTGACTAAGCAAATCCCTGAATTTATCTAATAAATTTTATAATTTTAAATGGGGCTAAAATAGTCTCTTGCTAAATTCCTGATACCCAGACTCATCAGAACTGCTGCAGCTGACTTTAAGCAGTTGAGTGCAAGATAGGTTGTTTTTGGACAGACCAAAGATTTCTAAGGTCTTTTCCCAAGAGAATGCTGTACATTTAGTTTCTAACCTACCTGATCCCCATCCCGCCTCAATACCCATGTGATCTTTTTTTCCACTAGACAATTCAGATTCTCTGCAAGTCCCAGCGTCTACCAGTACAGCTTGCCTCTCTTTTCCTATGACTGATTTAAGTTTATTTTAAGTTTATCTCATTTAAAATAAAATTATGGCAGAGGGGGAAGAAAACTGGCAGTATTTGTGAAACCCTAAATTTAGGTCTGAGTAATATCCCTATGACATGGAATTCACATAAATGGAGCGCAGTATTTATTACAAAAATCAAAATAAAGGAATGTTTACAATAATATAATGGGTCAAACACCATCCCCAGTTAAAAAAAAAAAAAAAAATCTAAACTGTGGGACTTTAACTCTCCACATTGTACAAGCAATTGGATTTGATGTAGCTCATGCAGACTGGTATTGTGTTAGGAGCCAAAACAAGAGGTGTTACATACCATACAAGCAGCACTACTTGAGAAAACTGGGTGAGTTCATGAATCAAGGCATGTAGGTTTATGGCTGAATTTATTCTATAAAACATTTAAATTCTAGTAGACGAGAACACTCTTTGTTTTTCAATATACTTAAACCTATGCTGAGGACCACTTCCAGTAGCTAACCAATTCTTTTAAGCAATCACTGTAGAGTAGCCTCAAAATTTTCATTACAAATTTTTTTTTATAAAGACCACTTTTAGTGGGCAACCAATTTTTGCAGGTTGCTTAGGTAGTCACTTAAAACAGATTCACTGTACATTTACCAGTTGCCCTCAGACGTATTCAGAGTTTTTAGATTAGTGCCGTTTCCCCCACAATTGACAGCAGGCAGACTCATGATATGATTTTAAATTCTCTTGCTTTAATATTTAAATCTTAGCAGTGATGTCCTCTGAGGAATGCCTGCCTCCATACAGTTACGATAAACACGAGAGCTTCAGTTGTTGCTGAAGGATTAATGTTTGACAAAATGGTTTGTTAGTCTGAAGCCTAGGAATATATCACAGGGTAATTTTGAAAATACTGAAAGCAAAATATAAAATTTTCCATGAATGGGTGTGATATGGACAACAGTATCAGTTAACTGAAATATGCAACATCCATGTCAGTAGAAGACTTAGAGGAGAATCTCGTCAGCTGAAGAAAGAGGCAGGAGTTTGAAGAAAACTGTTCCCCTGCTACATTTGAAGAACAAAATTAGAAATGTAAAACTGTAGTGCCATCATAAGAAGCTGTTTTAAATATACTAGATTACATTAGTCCTCACAATGTGCTGTTATACACACAACTGTTCTGAAAAGACTGTTGGGGGGGGAGGGGCTTAAAATATAATCCCAGAGCTTTCTAAATTTTATGGAAATACTTTTCAGTTTGTTACAGTACACAAACGTAATCTATACAAGCATTCAGATTTTTGTCTGTAACCAGAGGCATGTTAATGGGTTTGTTCATTGCCCTCCATCCTATGTTCATTTGATTAACCTCCCCAAGTATCATTGGAAGTTGCGTGGGAGGGGAGAATGGAATTAAATAAAAGTGTGAAGCAGTCCCTATGAACACCCTTCAAAATGTTTTTCTCTATATCCTAAAATCTTCCTGTCAATTTAGCATGTGCTTTCCTAATGACCTGATCCTGAAGCCTTTACTTAGGTGAGTAATCCTATTAATTTAATGCGACTACTCACCTATGTAAGAGCTGGAGCACCATGCCCTAAATAGTTAACATTCAATTATGGAAGGGTTGAACATTACATTGTCCTCTGTTCTGCCAGACCCATACTCCTGTTTGTCCATTTATCTCACAAGCATCTTAAAGCTTTCTTCCATGTCACCCCATCTTGGAATGCCCTCTCCAAACTGATCCATATAGCCACTTACCCTCTCTTCAAGATCTATTTTTACTATGAAGCCTACAGGAAATTGCCCACAGGTAATGCTACGAAGAAGCCCATTGGAGATTACTAATACTTACATATATTAAAATTACTTGGAATCAAATTGTGCAATGGCTAATTTATGTTCACACACGATTTTCTGATACTCCTGTCCTGCCTCTCCTGTCCCCTTTTTAGTGTGTGCTGCATTCACTTGTGTCTTCTCTTAAATTAGATTGTAAACCCTTTGGGACAGTGACTTTGTCTTGCTATGTGTTTGTACAACACCAGCATAATGGGATTCCAATCCCAATAGGTACTGTCATAATACAGCTAAAACAATAACAATCCAGGCATTAATGACTGAAACACATATGTACAAGGTATAGGCTCCAGATTATCCATACCTACCCTCTGTCTGAAAGTCTTTATCTAATAAACTGTGAACTTATGTTCCTGTCTAATTGTGCTCTAATTATTTAAACATATCTGGAGTTGGCTCAGTGATCCAGATAATTGGTGTCTTAGTGTATAACGTGCAAAGGGCTGTTCCACAGTACAGATCATATTTCTGGTAGAATTTTCAAATCAGTTTTTAAAATCTTTTCTTTTTATACCTCCACGAATACCAAACGTCATCTCTACTTTACCCTTAACTTGCCTGATAGGGCTTGGTATAATATGCTAGTAAGCCTCCAGCTTCCCTGCTTTTATGACACTTCTCTTTTTAAAAAATAGCTTCATCCTTAAAATGAGCTGAAATTATTATAAAAAATTTTCAACGAGGAAATGATTTTAGTACTGTTACTATTTATTTATTAAACACATCTCAACTAAGTTTTTGAAGCTAATCTAATACCAGTACTCTGTTAACAAAAATAAACAGCTTTAAGAGTAAGGTCCACATTTTTTACTCTAAATGATAATCTTAATATTTATATAGTCCCTCTTTCTCTTTGATAATTTACTATGCTAGTTATATAAGCCTTTTTGTTAAGCATTTTCCTTTGAAGCTAAACACAATGTTGACCTCTTTTAAAAAATGTTTTTAAAGACAAAATTACCATATTCTCAATGTACTATAGAAAATAGTTTGGAAATATTCAAGTGGCATGAGACTAATGTTTTAATAATAATTCTTTGCGTTTTTTGTTACTTAGATGTTCTGAATGCATATATTATTGCAGCAGGCTTTCCCCATTTTATCTCTCCATTAGTTACAGTATATTTACTGATAACTTATTTGATTTTTTTAACCATTGCAGTAGCATATTAGCTTTGAGAAGTGAACAAGGTACAGTAGTATGAAAAGAGAATATTTAATGAAGTATGTTTCCAACACAGAGGTCTGATTTTTTTATATTAATAAGGAAGTTGCTATTTTTAGTACCGCCACCTATTGCTAGTTTGTTCAGTTAAAAATATTTCACAAGAAAAGCATCAGAGAATATATTTTTAACTGAAATATCCTATAGTGTACTTCCTTTAAAAAAAAAAAAGACTAGTGAAAAATCTGACATAACTACATATAGTGCAATTCAAACAGAAGTTGCACACTATCTGAATTGATCGTATGTATTTTCTCTCTTGTGTGCTTTCACTGCTGTTGTAGATCAATCGGTTACTGCTTTAAGGATAAATAACTGCCTTCTAACACAGTCTTTTTTGTCTTCCAGGTCTTGAATCATCACGTCCAAATTTAATTCTTGGATTAGTGATTTGTCAAAAAGGTAAACGTCCTGCAACTGTTCTGGAATCGGACAAGATGGAAGAAAAGCGCAGCAGAATTCAAATACAGGAAGAAACTGAAGTATCAGTGTACCCTAAAGGCCCTGTTGCTTCTCAGCAAGAAAAGAAACCTTCAAAATACACTCTTTATTCTGGAGAAACAGCTGTAAGTACAACGCCACCTGTATCTCCCCCACCACCACCACCACCGCTTCCCATTCAAGAACCATCTACAATAACACCATCAGTGTTAAAAATACTGTCATCGATTAAAACGGGAACCACAACAACCATGTTACTGCCAGTTCCAACTTCAGCAACAGCAACAGTCACTGGCACAACAACTTCAACTTCTACAACTTCATGTTCTTCAAAAACAGCCACACCTCTTGAGCATATTTTGCAGACTCTTTTTGGAAAAAAGAAAGCTTTTGAGTCTGTTACTAAGGACTCTGAAACTGTTCAGTCTTCACACCAGGAAGCTCAAGTTACAATAGATGGAGTTTCATCTGCTCCTTTATTAGATCCAATTGTACAGCAGTTTGGGCAGATGTCTAAAGATAAAATTATAGAAGAGGAGGAAGATGACAGACCATATGATCCTGAAGAAGAGTATGAGCCAGACAGAGCTTTTGAAATACAGACTGGTGAAAGTGAAAAACTGTATGATCTTGAAAAGCCTTGTGAAACATCTGAACAAGAGGATGAGGCCTATGATCCAGAAGATGAAACTATCTTAGAAGAAGCAAAAGTTACTGTTGATGATTTACCTAATAAAATGTATGCAGATGTGAAAAGCAACGCTGTGGAGACATCCGCCCCATATGTGCCTGATGTGTCTGCTCCCTCATCCTTGGTAGAACAGCAAAAAATGTTGGATGAATTAAACAAACAAATAGAAGAACAGAAAAGACAACTGGAAGAACAAGAAGAAGCCCTCAGACAACAAAGAGCAGCTGTTGGCGTTTCAATGGCTCACTTTTCAGTGTCTGATGCTTTAATGTCACCGCCACCAAAATCATCCATAACAAAGTCTGATTTATTCCAGCAGGAACAACAAATTACAGAAAAATCAGATTTACCATCATCCTCAAATCAGCAAGCACAAGTGCTAAACCAGGGCTCTGATCTGAGACAAAGTAGAGATCCTCGACAGGCTAGAAGGATGGCAACAGAGAATAATGATAGTGCTGATTCTCGGATAAAGCCACAAATAGTACACAATGAGACACCTACAAAAGAAGTTATTCAAGCCAATTATCCAGGTTCATTACAGACTTCACTTGAAAAGGAAGATAAAACATTAATTTCTGCTACCCAGGCTGGGTATAGTGAGGATAAGTGGGTTCCAGGTGAAAAAGTGGCTACACTCTCTGAACAAGATGCACCTAATGTCAAGTTTGAAAACACTGCTAAAGTTCATCTGGAAAGTGTGAATCAAACAGCTTCTGGAGAAACTTCCACATCCAAGCCTTTACGTAAAGTACTGCTTCCAACACCTCCCAGTACATCTTTTCAGCCCAATTTCCCTACACCAAATGATGGTCAGTCTTGGTCAAATGAGTCACAAGACGCTAATTCTCCATCAGTAGGAAGAGATTCTTTTTCAAATCCAATCTTTACACCTCAGGAAAAGATAGCTGGTCACTTTGAACCCGAAAGAAGTCTCTCTTCAGTACAGTACGAAGATCAAAGAAGCTCTCAGTCCCGTCAGTTTGCAGAACAAACTGAATCTCCAGCTGTTCAAAGTGAGGGAGAAAAAGGACCTCTCCCTCAACACTTTGAAGAAAACCGAGGAGGGCCTCCATTTTCTTTGTCTGGGCAAAAAGGAGGGCTTCCACCACTGATGTTTGGTGCATCTGTGGGACCTCATGGACCCAATTTTCTTGGGCAGAGAGGACCAGCACCACAGTTTTCAGAAGAGCATGGTTCTTCTCCAAATAATGATGGAGAAAGAGGACCTCCACCTGGCAGATTTGGAGGACAAAAAGGACCTATTCCTTCATTATTTTCTACACAACATGGACCACCTCCTCTTTTTGGTGACAATAGGGGCCCTTCACCTTCCTATCTTGGTGGTCCAAGAGGAATGTCGCCATCTCAGTTTGAAGATCGTAGGGAACCTCACATGGAACAAAGAGACTTCCCAGATTCCCAATATAATGAAATGAATAGGCCTCCTGGACAATTTGAAGGACCGGAACCACCCCAGTTTATGGGAAATAGGGGGCCTTCACCTTTTCATTTTGGAGGTCAAAGACGACCACCACCATCTCAGTTTAAAGGACAGAGAGGAGGCCCTCCACCACCTCAGTTTGGAGGGCCAAGATGTCCACCACCTTGTCATTTTGGAGGATCAAGAGGCCCTCATCCAAATCAATTTGAAGGGCAAAGAGGTCCAGCTCCAAGTCACATACCAGGCCCCAGGGGACTTTTGCCACCGCCTTTTGAAGAACGGAGAGGGAGTCCACCACCCAGATTTCCAAACCAGAGAGGGCCAGCCCCACCTCATTTTGGAGGACCAAGAGGAACTACACCTGCATTATTTCCAGAACAAAATGAACCTCCCCCTTCTAGATTTCATTTTCAAGGGCAACCTCCACAAGGTATGAAACCAACCCCTAGACCACTCCTGGAACTTCCAAGTCATCCACCACAACACAGGAAGGAGATGTGGGATGAAGCAGGACCATCTGCCTCTCTTCCTAATCTTTCAGGACAAGGACCTGAGTCAGAAGCACAATGGCCGGTGTCCGATTTCCGAGAGGGCAAAAATATTGAATTTAGAGGTCAGACCTTTGAAGGGAGGCAGAGGGAGAGGTATGAAGGAGGAAATAAAGAAAAGGTATTAGATCAGCCAGAAAGTCAGCAGTCAGAGAATCGACAAAGTAGAGGGTTTGAAGAAAGACGAAGGGATAGGGAACATGGCAGACCTTGGGAAAGAGATCATGGCAGAAACTGGAATAGAGACAGGGAAAGGGACTGGGAGAGACACAGAGACAAAGACTGGGATAAAAACAGAGAGAGAAACCAAAACAAAGATAGGGAGAAAGATTTGGAGCGGGCAAAAGAATGGGAAAGAAACAGAGACCGAGAGAGAGCCAGAACCAGAGAAAGAGATTCCAACAGAAGACGTGATAGGGACAGATCAAGAAGCAGGGACAGGGATCGTGACAGAGATAAAGACCGAGATCGAAGCAGGGAGAAAGAAAGAGATCGAGAGAGGGATAGAGACCGGGACAGAGACAGAGGAAAAGATCGTAAAGACCGAAGTAAAAGTAGGGAAAGTGGTAAAGATTTGAAGCCTGAACCACAGCAGGAAACTCAAAAGCCAGCAGAAACAGAAGTTGCTTCATCTTCCACTAATCAGACATAGAAACAATTCATAATTAATTGTACCTGATAAATAATGATTAATTTTTCACACACAAAAAGAAGCAAGAACTCGAGGTCTCCTGTATATACTGTATATTCTCATCTTTACAAGAATGCCCTTGTAAAGCCAGCCTTACAAAATGTGTTGACAAATTAAAACAGTTTTTTAACAACTGTGAATGAGAGAATATTCAAACAGATACGAAGCAAGAACATACTGGACTTTAACTTGCAGCATTTTGTGCATAATGTTTTTCTTACAAAAATTCACAGCGTTAAGAGTTATGCGATTTTCTTTTTTTCTACTTACACCTTTATCTTAAAATTTCCATTTACAATTAATACAGAAATGGAAAAAGTCTACAAAGAGCATATTGCTTTTTAAGATTACAAAGTTATGTTTTCCAGTAACTTGAATTGTAATTTTATAAGAGAATCTAATCAAAACCTTAGGAGCCATAACTTTACATCTCATTTATGTAGTATTTCGGTGTAAAAAGTTGTTTCTACAGCACATGCTTTACAAGAGGAGTCTGATATTGTTGTCTTGTGATCTTACAATGGATGGGTTGTGTGTATTTAAGAAATGGCTGCAAAAGAACAGTGTTATTACTTATTTGTAACTGACAGAGTATTTGAATATGAAATGACAAGTTTAAAAGTGCACTATCTTCCTTTTTATATAAAGGTATTTTGAGTTATGGAATCCAGCTGTTGAGAGTTCAACCAAGAAACACAGGCTTCTACATAAATAACTTTTTTTTCATGAGGCTGCAAGGTTTTAAATGTTGCATTTTTACAAAAATATAATTAAAGAAAATATAACACCTCTGTATCCAGTAGAACTCTGAAGTTTTAAAAATATCATACATTGGCAAATCATTAAAATTTGTAAATGAATAAACTGGTAAACCAAAGGAATGGAAAATAAGCTGGTTAAATATACTACTAAAGCTATTATTTTGGTTATGCTGATTCTTTCAAAGCATTTTGTTTGCAGAATGTTTCTATTTAGAGGTTTACGGATTTGCTCCACTTTTTCTGTAATTTATTGACAAGAAGTATTTTGCTCCCAAACTAAAATGTCAGTGCTTTTTGGCAATCCATAATAATGTTGATGGTGTATTTAAAAGTTGGCCACTGAAAATAAACATTTGCATAAAGCTTGAAATGGAAAAGGTGATATTAGTTTAATGCGATAGCTTGAGGAAAGCGTTTCACTGTGCAATACAGCATACTGCTACTTTTCATGTATTCTTCAAGTACATAATTCTGACGTGTGAAACAGAGAAAACCCTGCTAATTTATTTGAACTTGTACATTTGCAGTTGGGTAAATATTTTGATATTTTTATAAAATAGTTTTGCAAATGTAAAATTAGATTCCTACTAACATTTGCATCTTGAAGTCTACATTATAAGTAGCACTATTCCATATACATCACTACAGATTTTACACTTTATATTGGTGCATCTTTGAACTCCTTAAATATCAAGGACTCGGCTGATTTAAATGATGGGCTGTATTCGAAACCGGTAGTCAAAATGATAAAATGCAGAAAGAGGTGGTATTAAATGCAAACATCTACTAAGATGTAAGATTTTTTTCTTTTTCTTTTTCCTGGGATGTTTCTAATTTAAAGACATACATACAAGTATGCAAAAATCAAGTGTTTGTTTAGGTTTACTTGATAGAAATTTCTGTAAATTGTATTTTATATTGCAAAATATATCACTGTACATTAAAATGTGGGACTTCACAGGTTTTTGTTACTGTAAGTAGAATAAACATCTACAGAGATTTGTTGTCTTTTTCTGAAATCCATGCACATATTTTAGTTATATCATTACTACTTTTTAACAAGACAAAGAGTATTACAATTTGAGAGGCTTCAGAGAAGAAGAATGGCATGAGAAACAGTTGCTGAGCAATGGTGGATGTTTTGCTAATCAGATCGCTCAGTTTCTTTACCATTCTGAACAAGGATGGTGCTTTCAAAACAAAACAATTTATTTAACAACTGACATTAACTGTAATGGTTCTGAAAGGCAAGTGAGATCTTTATTGTGCTTGTTTATGATTTTTTTAAAATTAGTCATTCAAAAACATTTTCTAGTGTGCTCCAGATTTTTTATTTGAATTATGAGGTTGTCATTTGCAGTGCATACCTCAGCAGAACTAATGAGAAATTTCTTTGATAATCAGCTCAGCTGCTCTCAGCCTTTGCAGAGGTGGAAGGGGGGAAATTCATCCCATTCATGAAGAACAAGGCCTTCTGTGATTTGGAAGTACGGTGACCAGATGAGAGGAAGAAAATATCAGGACACACGTGGGGGGGAGGGGGAGGTCCGCCGGCGGAGCAAAAAAAAAAAAGCCGTGTGCTGCCGGTGGAGCGCAAAAAAAAAATAAAAAAGCCAAAAGCTGCCGGCGGAGCAAAATATCGGGACAAATTGCGTCCCGACCAAAGATTGGTCGGGACGTGGGACAAACATCTAAATATCGGAATGGTCCCGATTTTATCGGGACTTCTGGTCACCCTATTTGGAAGCAGGTGGAGTGACCCTACAAGGGACTTCTATGCTTCTCGTATGCTAGGATGGTGGTCTCCACAGCAATGTCAAATAGGCTGCTGCAAATGGTCATGCTGGGATTTGGTAAAGCTAGGGCCCAGTACGTCTGTAATTACATAGAGCCAGTAGCCAGGAAACCGCATCAGTGGCATTGACAAAATTGGTGGTGGTTCCATTTCATAAGCATAGCCTTGTTCACTCTGTGGTGAGCCAGACTTGAATTCGGCTGCAAGATACGCTGTCTAGATTTCAAAATCTGGGCCTGAAAGAATAATGACAAACTTTTAGCCTGATTCAGATAAACTCTAAAAACAACACTGAGTTTTTATCATACAAGTGAAGGACTGGAAGGGACCTCAATAGGTCATCTAGTCCAATCCGCTGTACTGAGGCAGAAAATATTATCTAGAATAGTCCATCCCTTACAGGTGTTTTGTCTAACCTGTTCTTAAAATCTTCCAATGACAGAGATTCCACAACTTCCCAAGGTAATTTGTTCCAGTGCATAACTACCCTTACAGTAAATCTCCCTTGCTGCAATTTAAGCCCATTAGTTCTGTCCTCAGTGGTTAAGGAGAACAATTTATCACCCTCCTCTTACAACCTTTTATATACATGAAGTCTGTTATCATGTCCCACCTCAGTCTTCTCTTCTCCAGACTAAACAAACCCAAATATTTCCATATTTCCTCATAGGTCATGTTTTCTAGACCTTAATCATTTTTGTTGCTCTCTTCTGGACTTTCTCCAATTTGTCCACATCTTTGCTGAAATGTGGTGCCCAACAGGACACACTACTGCAGATGAGGCCTTATTAGCGCTGAGTAGAGTGGAAGAATTATTTCTTGTGTCTTGCTTACAACACTCCTACTAATACATCCCAGAATGATGTTCACTCTTTTTGCAACAGTATCGCATTGTTGACCTGTATTTAGTTTGTGATCCACTTTAACCCCCAGATCCTTGTCTGCCTTACTCCTTCCGAGGCAGTTATTTCCGATTTAGTGTTTGTGCAATTGATTCATGTTGCATGAAGGGGGGGGGGGGGGAATAATTTTAACTCTGGCTTTAGTGCCAACCTATGTACCAGTGGTATCTTTAGTTAATCTTTTGGATCACATTCCAGTTTTTACTATCCTTTTAAAGTGGTATTTATCCTGCCAGATGAGTGCTTTTCAAGCTCTGTTTAGAATAAAGTGAGGAGAAAATGGGGGACAACTCTTATCTTCAGAGATTTAACATATGTAATGCTTGTGTGTGATTAGCTTTTGAGGCATAGTCAAGTCAGGCATGCAAAAAACTGCTTTAAAAATCTTGGTATCCCATGTAGAGGAAAATATCACTGCTATAACATTCAGAATTTGTACCCCATGATAAAATATAGCACAAATATAGACAATTCCTATGCACCGTTACTTGATTTAGTGCTTAGAATATTAAGGGATGCTGTCAACAGGAAAAGCATATTTTTGAGCTTCCTAAAGAAATGGATATTTCAAAAAGCACTTGCTAATTTTTTTTATTTTTCTCTTTTTCTAGGACTAGATTTTCAAAATAGCAGCACATTGTGGCTGTGGGACAATATGTACACATAGTTGTGTCTCTTACTATTTTTTTATTTTAATTTATTTTGAAAATCTGTCCCTAGAAATATGCCTGTTTTTTAAATAATAAGCATAACCACCAGTAGATGTATAATATGGTTTGTCTATACGTGTGCTTCTGATTACAAAGAGTGAATGCCCATTGCACACAGAACGGTGGTTTGTGACTATGTGTAGGTTGTGTGTATGAGCTGGAGAGTGAACCTATACACTCAATTTTAGTCTAATTACTTTATTGAGGCTACTTCTAGAGTTTTATGACGGTTTACAAATCAATAAAACTTGAAATCTTTTCTGGACCTTTCTGCAAAGGAAAACTGTTTCCACAGTACGGCTGCAAGTGTGTTAACATTTAAAATGTCTCAATCTTACAATAGCAAATCCAGGGAATTGGTTTCCTACTCTCTCCATGCTACCTGCTGCTCTGCTCTTATCAGTTTGCAGCACATTTGAACATAAGTATCCTGCTTCCCGAGCTTCAGAGAAAAGAATTCTTGTATATGTTAATAATTGTGCCAGATCACTAAAACAGAGCAGAGGCAAATAGGCTAAAAACCATGTCTTGTTGTACCCCCGAACCAAATCACAGCTCCATTTGTGCAAGAGGAGATTGGTAGTGTGGCGGGTTGGACAAACCTTTCTGTTACAGGTTGGGCGTAACACCTGCCTTTCAGGATGAATGTAAAAAAGTGACTGAAAACAGTAGTCTCCAAACCCAAAATACAGGCACGGCTCCACCAATAATAAAGGCAAATTGCCAGGCTTTCCAGAAATGCAAATAACCAGCGTGGAGGGGCTGCTTTGTAGACTTTGACCTGAGGGATGTGTATGTATGTATGTAAGTAAGAAAAGCAGGAGACAGGACACAGAATGAGACAGACAGCCCAGATCTGACTACAAGCTCTGTGTAGCTTGAAAGCTTGTCTCTTTCACTAACAGAAGTTGGAGGTAACATATTTTACTAGACCCCCATCTTGTTTCTCAAACACAAGCTCCATTGTGTTAGTGTATCCTTGGAAAGTTGCTCTGTTGTGTCTTTATTGGCAGAGATCTGTGGATGGAAGCTAAGATCGTGGTCTACAATGCAGTAGTCATCCCCATTCTTCTTTATGGGTGCGAGATATGGTTGATCTATCGAAGCCATCTCAAATATATGGAGTGGTACCAACAGCACTGCCTTTGGAGGATTCTCTGTATCAGATAGGAAGACTGTTGCGCCAGTACCAGCGTTATCTCTGCATCTAACGTTACTAGTGTTGAGGTGAAGATTATGAATAGGGCCCTACCAAATTCACGGCCATGAAAAATGCGTCACGGACCGTGAAATCTGGTCTCCCTTTGTTAAATCTGGTCTCTTGTGTGTGTTTACCCTATACTATACAAATTTCACAGGGAAGACCAGCGTTTCTCAAATCGGGGGTCCTGACCCAAAAGGGAGTTGTGGGGGGGGGGGGGCAAAGGTTTTTTGGGGGGGGGGGGGTGTCGCAGTATTGCCACCCTTACTTCTCTGCTGCCTTCAGAGCTGAATGTTGAATTTTTCCCCCCCCATGTTAAGTTCTCCTCACACCTTCTCTGGGTCATCTCGATTATCACTTCAAAGTTTTTTCTTCTGCTGCTACTGATAGCTCATCTCAATTGATTGGCCTCTTACAATTGGTATGCGTACTTCCACCTTTTCATGTTCTCTGTATGTATAAATATCTTCTGTCTGTGTGTTCCATTCTATGCATCTGAAGAAGTGAGCTGTAGCCCACGAAAGCTTATGCTGAAATAAATTTGTTAGTCTCTAAGGTGCCACAAGTACTCCTGTTCTTTTTATGACCATGAAATTGACCAAAAGGGACTGGGAATTTAGTAGGGTCCTAATTAGGAAACATCAACTTTGCTGGGCTGGTCATTGTATGTGGATGGCTGATACTCATCTTCCAAAGCAAGTCCTCTTTTCTCAATTTAGTGATGGTAAGAGGGACCAATGGAGGACAAAGGAAATGCTACAAAGACACCCTGAAAGTATATCTTAAGAAGGGAGGCATAGATCCTACCAATTGGGAAGAGCTGGGTGGCAATAGAATCATACATCAAGCCTCGGTCTGTTTTGAAGAGAATTGCCTTGCTCTAGAGCCTGAGAAATGGCAGAGGAGGAAAGAAAGTGTACAGCATCCCAGCTAGCAGTTGTGGTCTCTTCAAACAACCACCTGTCACGTATGTGGAAAAACAGGTAGAGCATGAAGTGGACTTCTCAGCCCTCTTAAGTCTCATCAATGACTTTTCCCCCTGGCCGACATCAGCCTCCTATCCAGAGATAGCCGACGGACAGTTTCTCTATCAATATACAGTCAGAGAAGAAAAATTACACCTGAAAATCAAGAGTAACGCCGCTTATGCATAGGAAATAAATTGGGGGGTTGAGCTTAGAGTGACCAGTACTAGGTAGCCTATTTGTTGTGTGACAGGACAACATACTTAAAGATCTTTAGATCCCACAACGGTATCTGGCGTGATTTTGAAAAGATTCTTAGTGACTTTAGGAGCACAAATCTTATTGAAAGTCAATGTGATTTGGGCTTCTCAATTACTTAAGTGCTTTTGAATATCATGCCTTGAAAATCATGCCTACCCTGTCTTGACATTGTACTGTCTAGATATAACTTCTTCCTAATTGAACCAATTCCTCCATAATTAAAGAACAGAATTTGCTCCATCCTAGTTGCAGGAGTGTAAACCTGCATCAACTCTATTGCCTTCATCTGAGTTATTTTGCATTTAGGCCATTCTACCCCAGAGCAAAAGTTGGCCTTGGCATTTCCTCCCAGCCCAAGTTTTGCAGTATCTTGATTGTGCTGGGGTAGTTTTCCTGTACCCACCATTATTTCAATCTAGTCAAACACACTTGGATGTTTTTATGTGATGACATGAAGTAGTGACAGAAATCTCATGTCATGCAGCATACCCATCCAGGGCCATCTTACTACATTTCCCTCTCTTCTGTTTCTGTACTTTGGATTTATTTCCCTTGTTACGGTGGGGAGAAGATGAGAATGACTTGCGTAAGGTCATACAGCTGGACAGTGGCAGAGCTGGCCACAGAAGCGCCCTGTTCTCCCTTCCAGGCTGATGCTCTGTGGGTAGGATTCCTTGAAGGGAAATGGGGGGAGTATCCAGGAGGGAGAGGGAAATGGTGTGGGGGTGCTTATGAGAGGAGTTGGGAAAGGGGGGAGTTTATGGGGAGGACTGAGTGAGGGTAACTCTCTTTCTGCCAAGAGTGGGGGTGTTCCTGGGGGGAATAGGGGAGGGGAGATAGTGGGTGGGTAGGGGGTACTCCTGAGGGGTGTGTGGGGGGGGAAGAGATGATCCAGGAGTGTTTAGGGTTAAAAGTTTCATTGTTTATGGCAAACACAAAGGCCAGCTGTAGGTGGGGGGAGGGGTGAAGGGCTGCGCATAGGGGGGGTGTAAGGTTACATCCGGCCCTGGGGGGAGGGGAGACGGTTCGGGGTGGTGTGTGGGGGGGGTGTTCCTGACAGGACTGGGGGAAGGGGATCTGGGGGAGGGGGAACGTGTGGGGCGGTTTGTGGGTACAGCCGACGCGAAGCAGGTGGGCCGATGGCGAGGGAAGGAAGCCCAGCCCAGCCCGGCCGCTCCAGTGAACGATGATGCTGACGACGCATGCGCAGCGGTTTTCTTTGCTAGCGCGCGCATGTCGGGGCGGGCACGTGACCATTAATCCGACTTCGGCGGGAATCTCACCCTGCAGCGTCAGCAGTTACGGCGCGAGGCGAGGACACAGCGGGTGGCGCCCGCGCGCGAGCCTCCCTCGGTCACTGGGGTGCGCGTGGCGGGGAGGAAGGAAGGCTCGCGGCGGTTAAAAAGCGGCGGCGCACGCGCACGGGTAGGCGGTCCACCCCGCAGGCGGAACTGTACTTCGCAGACTCCCCCTCCCCCCCCCACCTCCTGCCTGTTGCTAGGCAGACTTCGCACCTGGCCGATCTCTGTGGGGCAGGCCTTTGAGGGGAGGGGGGTACAGTTACTCCTCACTGAGCACTAGGGAGGGGGCAGGCTGCGCTGGCCGAGTTTACCCCCTCCCCCACCCTATTTTGGGGTGTTAGTGGGATGGGCTGAATTTACCCCCCCCCGCTTGGTGTTATTGTTTTTGGAAGGTGTTGACCACCCTCTCCATTTTTGGGGGGAGTGGGATCCATTATCATTAGGGGCAGAGCCCCTCTACTTGACAGCATCATTGGGTGGGTAGTGCCTTCTCCGGGGACATTATTGGGGGCCCTATCCTCTATTCTGAGGGGGGTTGGTACTGGGAGATTACACCCTGTTTTGGAGGTGGTGTTTCTGGTGGGTTATTCCCTCTCCTTTTGGAGGGGACCATACTGGGGGTGGGGCTCCTCTGTGGGGGATCGCCAAGTGGGATGTGGTGCCCCCTCTTTTGAAGAAGTATTATTGACTGGGGCAGGGGTTGTACTCTCCATCTTGGGTTGGATGACTCTTTTTTTTTTTTTTTTACAGGGTGCTGTTTCATTGCACTCTTGGAGCTGTTGTTACAGGGGAGTACTTCATTTACGTCTTTTTTTTTTGAGGGAGTGGTTATGATAGCATTTGCTGGAAGCACACTTTGTTGTTGAAGGATTTATTAGTGATTGATTCAGTTTCTAGTTTGAAGTCATGTCAGGATCAACTCCAAAACAGACCTCCAGTCCGCAGACAGTTGCTGATGTTCCGGATCCTGCTCCTGCTGGACCTGAAGACCCAACTGACAGGTCCTTTGGTGAGCAAAACCTTAGCTTCACCACCACAGACCTCAACCTGGTGGAAATGACGGAAATAGAGTACACCCAGCTTCAGCACATACTCTATTCACACATGGAGGCACAAGCAAACGAAGGCGAAATAGAAGCTAGGCTCAATTCTGCCTTCTTCTCAGCTAGTAATCCTGCAGATCAACCTCAGCACCAGTCCTCAGTGAACACCAATCAAGCTGGCTATTCATCATACTCTGGGAACCAGTCAGTTTACCCAGTTATCTGTCAGTCAGGTCTATCTTCTGACAGCAATTTAATGGGTTCAAACCAATGTCTGGGGCACATTGACTTTCAAGAGCTCAGAATGATGCTACTTAGTGAATCTAATCTCCCTTCTAATGAAGTAGATAAAACACCTAATAGTAGCTCTGTAGAAGTCACAGGGCACAGTTTAGTAAGAGTTAAACATGGTGAAAATTTTGGTGGGACAAATAAAGAAACTGTACTTGTTGAAAATTCAGCACCAGCTCCTGAGCCTAGATCTAAATCTGCAGTTCGTGTTCGTTTGGAAGACAGATTCAACAGCATCCAGACAGAAAATCCCAGATGCCAAGAGCCACAAGAATCTGGAGTGACTCTTAACAAGTGTGTTGTCATTAACTTTAGTTTAAAGTTTACTGTTAAATTATATATTTTCATGTAGTTCAGTATTAATTTAGGCAGATTCAAATTTGTGAACAGTGCATTGTTTTTAATACTCAAAATGACTAGCTGTGTGCTTTGGCACAAAATTAAGATCTTGAGGAAGTGGGGGCCCAATTCCCATTAACTTCAAATTGTGCTTACTTACACTAGGTCTGAACTTGGTCAGTTATGAATACAATACACAAGATAGTTGTGTAAATGAATTAATTTTCAACTTTATTTTTGACATCAACATCAAATGTAAGCAAAATATATAAACCAGAGCTTTATTTAGATGTTTGGTTTGAGCATTGGCCTGCTAAACCCAAGGTTGTGAGTTCAATCCTTGAGGGGGCCATTTAGGGATCTGGGGCAAAAATCTGTCTGGGGATTGGTCCTGCTTTGAGCAGGGGATTGGACTAGATGACCTCCTGAGGTCCCTTCCAACCCTGATATTCTATGATTCTATGTTGCATCCTTCTTACTTTGCAAAAAGTAATGGAGATTTCACACAGACTAATCAGAGGACTCTGGTTAGTGTTGTAATGTAAAAGTTTATCTGCACAAATCCGCTTGCAGCAAGATATGAACCTCAGACTTGCACACGCTGCCACTTATTTGAATATTTTTGTTACTGAGCCTGTGTTTTTTATTACAACACAATATATACTTTTTTAGTTTCAAACTTAGAGAGCTGAAGGAAATTACTTTTATGAAGTCCAACAGCGTAATTTCACTGTACAGAATAAAATAATTTATTAAACAGATCTTTTTGCCATTGAAGTCAGTGAGGTAAATAGTTGGCCCTTAATGGTAATGTGTATTTAAAGTAAATGGAAGTGATTTTTTTTTAGTTATTGTCACTAGAAGAGTAGTTAGCTGAAAAGGTTTCTACAGTTGTCATTTTCAAGTAACTGGTCTTGTTTTATTTTATTTTATTTTTTGTAGTTTAGTAACACTTATTCGTCAACCAGCAGAACTAATGGGTGTGCCTCTTCACCAGCAGCAGAATAAATGTACTACATTAGTGAAAAATAAGACTGCTGCTGCAGCTACTGCTTTACAGTTCACATATCCATTATTTACTATGAATGCCTGTTCTACTTCTGGAAGTGCTAACCCTTCACAAACACAGGTAGATTTTATGTTTTCTATTATTATTTGTAGCCTTCTTCTTTGAAACTTAGCAATAGTCTAAATTTGTAAAAATTCTGCAAGATTTAACTAAAATACAATTTAATTTTAATTGATCAGATTCAAAGTTATTTTATAGAGTTTTGTTTTAAAAGGAACTTACGTAGGCATGTTCAGAGAGATTGATAATTTATGTGTCTTTTTAATATTCTTAAAGATGAAATATAGTTCTCCGTCATTTTGATTAAGTCCTTATATCTCTTACATGAATATGTACCCAACTGGCAGGACCAACAGTCTATTAGATTTCTTTCCAGGAAGGTACTTTTGTTTAAGTCACTCAATTCACCGCTACATCAGTTTCCTTCACAAAGACATAGCTAGCTGCAAGTAGGTGGTTAGCAAGTAGAGTTTTCTCTTGGTTCCTTCTTTCCATTTTCTTTTGACAAAAACTCATGAAATTCATTTTCACACAGTTACTGCAAGCCAAGAATAATAACCAAAACTGGCAACCAGAAACTGCCAGAGGTACAATAAAACTACACAAACGGTCTGGATATTGAAATCACATGACTGTGGTGCAGAAAAAAATCACAATTGGCATTTGATTTATCAATACAACTCATAGGATGGGACTAACATTAAAATACATGTCAAAAGTATTATCCTCTTCTTTTCACTTAACACTCCCTAATTTCCTTTTCAGAACTCTGGCACATCATGTACTATTCTTGAAGCTGCAAAACATCAAGACCTTGGATTACCTAGAGCATTCTCTTTCTGTTATCATCAGGAAATTGAATCCACTAAACAAACTGTAGGCACTAGGAATAAAGCTTTACCTGAACAAGTTTGGATTAAAGTAGGAGGTAAATGATTTAGCTTCTGCTCACTTCGCTTTCTGTGCCACTCAACCTCAAATTATATTTCTTCTGACTTACTTAGGCTTGGTCTACATTCACCCCCCAAATCGAACTAAGGTACGCAACTTCAGCTACGTGAATAACGTAGCTGAAGTTCGAAGTACCTTAGTTTGATCTTACCTCGGTCCACACGCAGCAGGCAGGCTCCCCCGTCGACTCCGCGGTACTCCTCTCATCTAGCTGGAGTACCGCAGTCGACGGCGAGCGCTTCCGGGTTCGACTTATCGCATCCAGACAAGACGCGATAAGTCGAACCCAGAACTTCGATTGCCAGCCACTGAACTAGCGGCTGGGTGTAGACATACCCTTAATCAGTTTGTTTTCAAGGATGAATGTGCTTTTACTGGTTCCATATATTCAATTTGAACTCTACAAATAATCTACAGAATCAGTAGGTATTTGACAGACTTTCAGAAATGATCAACATCCTTGCTGGTTTCTGACTATAGTGTTTGCCGCTAAGTGCTGGTGTGGCAATCCACTTTATGAGGGAGCCAAAACTATCAGTGCCCCAGCACATCCATGCGAATTTCGAAACCTGAATTATCATTCTTCAGGTTCTCCCCTTGTAGTAAGTCTCCACCTGAGGGGCATCAGGGGGATTTCAGAGCAGTGAGAACAGGGCAGGCCATGGCAGCAGGGCTCCTATAAAAATGTGTTGCTATAGTCAGTCTCATACAGCAGTTTGTCAGGCATGGGCCTCTGTGTGGCTGCCCCTGCCCTCCCCAGCTGGGCAGATCTGCAGGGCATCCTGGAAAATCTGTGCATGTGATGGTTCTCTCTCTCTCTCTCTCTCCTGCCCCACATGTGACAATAGTTGTGCTAATGCAGCAGAGAACAATTAGGAGGAAATATCACAAGCTGAAATTCATGTTCCCCTTTATGGGAGCATTTGATCCTTAATAATTAACTTGATATTGCTCATTTATTGATTGACATTTTTTCCTTTGAATAGTAGGATGAAAAAGTTGATTGCCTCAACACTAGTTTGCATTTAGTAGTGCAGCAGTAATTATCTTGAAAATGAGAATTTCATATTTACAGCACTTTATATTTTCCAAGTGCTTTAGTAGAATTAGGCACTTAATTTTCAGATGAACTAATTTGAAAATAAGAAGAGTTACAATTACAGAGGTCTTACTTTTTTATATTAGTTACGGATTAGTCCATCAAAATGAAAACTTACAAAATCATAAAGTTTCAGTGAAGCTTAATATTTATTAAATAATGATAGAGTGGGAGAATCAAAAATAAAGTACTGCTTTTTCCCCTTGTTTTGCAAAGAAGAAGCTTTATGTAAACAAGCAATAAACAAAAGAAGTCGCAGCAGAATACGCCAGTTGGATGCAAATGTAGACCGCAAACCTCTTAGTGAAATTCAAAATATATGTGATAGCCAAAATACTGCATCTGCACAAGGTACTTGGCAGTCAACACAGGTAAATTCAAGTATGCTGGCACAGAGTGGAACTCAGGGAGGAATCTCTCAGCGCCGGGAGAGACATAACCGCATGGAAAGAGACAGAAGGTAATGTCCATGGCTCTGTGAAGAGTTCCAACAAAAAAAATTCTTAAAGCATAAATTAACTACAGTATACTAATTATATCATTTAAAATAGATTATTGGACATGTTTTGCTGACTTCGTCAGCTGGGGAATGTGGCATTCTCATCAGGATGGTAAGGGTATACAAATTTGCAGAGGGACAATAGGGTTGAGGTCTGTTATTTCTCACCTCTATACAGGGGTGAAAGTAACTTAAAGGACTTACCTGTACGCCGGAGTCCTGAGCAGGGGGGCGGGGCCTTTAAGTCCCCAGGCACTTTAAATCGAGATTTAACGGGCTGGGGGCTCCGGCTGTGATAGCAGCAGCTGGGAGTCCCGGGCCCTTTAAATCACCGCCAGAGCTACCAGCTGTGGAGGCGGCCAGGAGCCCCAGGGCTCCAACTGCGATTGAAAGGGCCCGGGGCTCCGGCCGCCGCTACTGCAGTGGAGCCCCGGGTCCTTTAAATTGCTGTCAGAGCCCCGCTGCTGGAGCCCTGGGGTAGCGGCAGCGGCCCGGGGCTCCGGTGGTGATTTAAAGGGCCCGGGGCTCCTGGCCGCTGCTACTGCTACAATTGAACACCATGGAAACATGACATTTGCTTTTCACTCCTAAATCCACGTCTTTTGCACAGGATATAACTGAGTATAGATATTAATTTGATACAAGCTTTTTGTGTCTTAAAGGCAGTTTTAAGAAAGACTTACGCTAGTAGAAATGAATCATATTGAAATGAGTGATTGCTAATAGTGTAGAGCAGCCATAAACTGAAAGATCTTTGGGCAGGGATTGGCATTTATTATTGTATATTTGTACAGTGCCAAGCACAATAGGGCTCAACCTGATGTGGTCTTTAGACACTATTGCACTGTAAATGTTAAATAATGACCACAAAAGCAAAAATACAACCAGCTAAGTAGAACTATTAAAATTTCTGTCTAAGGTTTAGCGCCCATGTATTAGGCCTCAATGGATTCTCCCCATCGTGCAGTGATTCAGCACAAACCCTCAGAACTTGAAGCCTCTGCTAGCGGTTGGTCTGTCAAGCCCTGGCTAAAAACTAAAGCTGGTATCCTCTTCCTCTCCCCAATAAAAACTCGGAGGAAGGGTTGCAGTGGCAAAATTGTCTTAGGGTGACTGCAACTCTTCGGAATGTAGGCAAATTAGCTGGCACAAAGCAATGTAATTTACGTTGACCTGGGCTAGCTTTGGTGAATCTTCCAAATATTTGTGTTTATTCCTATTCATACCTAGCCAGTGTTGGTCCCCTCAAAATGCAAAACAAATATCAACATCTAAACAGCTATACAACCATATATCTATGTCAGCTATCTGGGTTAATTGGCTGCTAGAAATTATTATTTTGCATTGACTGTAGGCGCAGAATCCGGATTTGTTGTGATGAATTGAATCTTCTGGTTCCATTTTGCACTGCTGATACTGATAAGGCAACAACATTACAGTGGACAACAGCATTTTTGAAATATATTCAGGAAAGGCACGGGGATTCCTTGAAAAAGGTTAATAAATCTCATACAATCCATCTTTTTAAATGTTTCTAATAATGATCTTAAAATGGTTAAACATTTTAACTAAATCTGTATTACATCATGAAAGACGCATGAAACACCTGTGTTGGACATTTACTTTGTCTCTTAAAAAACGTGGTTGAAGGATACAAAGTCAATGAACTGGATGTTCTTTTAATAGGTATTACTAGAATGGTTTCATTTGAGCTCATAGTCTGTGTTGCATCAGATCTCACGAGCTAAGTAAAGTTTGATTTGGTCAATTAGAGCCACACTCAGGAATTAGGGGAACCAGAGCAGGCTGTAGGTTTGAAGCCTTCTCTAAACATTCCACTTTTTATCCATATCTATCCTGCTCACTCATACACACTGAGCTGTTTTTCCCATTCCATCTTCTGCTTCCTATTCTAATCTCCCTGGTTTTATAAGTGAATTTATTTGTCTTGTACTTTATTTTATTAGGGAGTTCAGTAATTAGGGCTGTCGATGAAGCGCGATTAACTCAAAAAAATTAATCATACTTAACTGCAGTTTTAATCACACTGTTAAACTAGAATACCAATTGAAATTTATTAAATATTTGTCTACATTTTCATATATATTATATTTGGTGTTGTAATTGAAATCAAAGCGTATATTATTTTTTATTACAAATATTTGCACTGTAAAATGATAAACTAAAGAAATAGTATTTTTCAGCTCACCTCATACGTACTGTATTGCAATCTCTTTGTCATGAAAGTGCAATTTACAAATGTAGATTTTTTTTATTACATAACTGCACTCAAAAACAAAACAATGTAAAACTTCAGCGCCTACAAGTCCACTCAGTCCTACTTCTTGTTCAGCCAATCGCTCAGACAAACAAGTTTGTTTACATTTACAGGAGATAATGCTGCCTGCTTCTTGTTTGCAATGTCACCTGAAAGTGAGAACAGGCATTTGCATGGCATTTTTGTAACCAGCGTTGGAAGGTATTTACATGCCAGATATGCTAAACATTCGTATGCCCCTTCATGCTTTGGCCACCATTCGAGAGGACATGCTTCTGTGATGATGACGCTCATTAAAAAAATAATGCATTAATTAAATTTGTGATTGAACTCCTTGGGGGAGAATTGTATGTCCCCTGCTCTGTTTTACCCGCTTTCTGCCATATATTTCATGTTATAGCACTCTCTGATGATGACCCAGCACATGTTCATTTTATGAACACTGCAAAGAAGGTACCAATGTGAGATTTCTAAAGATAGCTACAGCACTCAACCCACGGTTTAAGAATCTGAAGTGCCTTCCAAAATCTGAGAGGGACAAGGTGTGCAGCATGAAGTCTTAAAAGAGCAACACTCTAATGCGGAAACTACAGAACCCGAACCACCAAAAAAGAAAATCAACCTTCTGCTGGTGGCATCTGACTCAGATTTTGAAAATGAACATACGTCGGTCTGCGCTGCTTTGGATTGTTATCGAGCAAAAACCGTCATCAGCATGGATGGCCGTCCCTAGCCATTCTGGTGCCCTACGCAGCCCCCCTGGGGGGGGGCAGGGGCTGGCCCCAGTCCTCCATGTGGGGCAAAAGCAAGCTTGAGAGGGCAGGGGGGCAACCACCCCCACAGCACAAGCTTGCGGAGTGGAGCGGGTTGGGGCCGGGTTGCTCCACTTCCTGCACCCCCCCGCACTCATGAGGCAGCGGGAAGTGGAGTGACCCAGTCCCAGCCTGCTCCGCTCTGCCTCCCTGGCTCCCAGCCTTGGGGGGCCAGGGAGGAACCGCCCCCCCAACCCCGCATTCACCGTTGGTGCGGCTGGGGCCGGGTCGCTGCACTTCCTGCTGCTGGTGAGTGCAGGCCTGCCCCCTGCTGCAGTCCTCAGAGGAGTGGGGGCAGGGCTGGGGCAGAGCAGAGGCGGGGCAGGGATGGGGGCTTTGTGGAAGCAGTAGAGTGGGGGCGGGGCTGAGGCGGAGCATGTGTGGGCAGAGGTGGGGTGGGGGCGGAGGCTTTGGGGAAGGGGTGGAGTGGGGAGGGCGGAGCAGGGTCTGGTGCAGCACGCAGCTGCGTAGGGCACCAGGAAATGTGGTGCCCCAAATTTCCTGGTGCCCTACGCAGCTGCGTACTTTGCGTATGGGTGGGGACGGCCTTGAGCATGGACGCATGTCCTCTGGAATGGTGGTTGAAGCATGAAGGGACATATCAATCTTTAGCGCATTTGGCACATACATATCTTGCAACACGGTGCCTTGAGAACACCTGTGACACGGTGCCATCAGAACACCTGTTCTCACTGTCGGGTAACGTAAACCAGAAGCGGGCAGCATTATCTCCTGCAAATGTAAACAAACGTGTTTGAGCAATTGGCTGAACAAGAAGCAGGACTGAGTGGACTTGCAGGCTCTAAAATTTTACATTGTTTAATTTTTCAATGCACTTTTTTTTACATAATTCTACATTTTTAAGTTAAACTTTCATGATTGCACTACAGTATTTGTATTAGATGAATTGAAAAATACTATTTCTTTTGTTTTTTTACAGTGCAAATACTTGTGATCAAAAATAAAGTGAGCACTATACACTTTGTATTCTGTGTTGTAAATGAAATCAATATATTTGAAAATGTAGAAAACATCCAAAAATATTTAAATAAATGGTATTCTATTATTAACAGTGCAATTAAACACGATTAATTTTTTAATCGCTTGACAGCCCTCATATATATATATATATATATATAAAATCTTTCACTATGCATATTATGTTATCCAATGATGACGTCCAACTGAGGTGATTTTTGACACCCGTGCACAATGGCCATGTAGCAGTAGCCTTCAGCGTCCGTTTTAGTATATGGGCCCTCCCGGGAGGTGGTGGCAGCATACAGCACTTCAAGAACTGATTTATTTCCTAGTCTCTTTTCAAAATGACATCTCAGGCCAGGCACTATGAAAACTAGCATTCGTATGCAGAAGTCTTTGGGGTTGGAGCATTTGTGTCCGCAAAGTTTTGTCCACTGAAAAAGCTGCCCAATTTGTCATAAAATTAAGCTTTAAATTGCAGAAATGTAGTCAAAAATAAAAGTTCTGCCTTCAGCTATATACAAGCAGTATCCATTGACTAACGGGCTGTATGTGACCAGTTGAAAGTAGAATTTTCTCCTAAAATGCTAACTGATTTGACACACAAAAGTTCACATAAATGGAGGAACAAATGCTATCCTTCCCTAATAGTTGTGGCAGGTTCTGATTGCAGCAAAACCAACAAGATTCCACAGCAGAAGGGAGCACTATGCTGGGAGCCAACTGAGAGCTCCATGTTCATTTAATACCACATTGCAGGGCTTCCTTATGTTCTACTACAAAGATGGGTTTGGGGGATGCAGTTGCGCTGGAGGCACAATTGCAAACATTCACTATCAGAACTGTTGTGGGCGTTATAAAGGGTCACATTAGCTGGAAGGGGTTCCTACAGTATTTAGTCAGTAGTAGCAGGCAAATTTTTTTTCTGCTCAATTCAATTGCTTTCTAAACACCTCACAATTGTTAATGTATTTAGCCTCCCAGCATGCCTGTGAGGTAATGAAACCCTATTATCCCAATTTTACAGATGGGGAACTGAGGCACAGAGAGGCTAAGGCCCAGATCCTCAAAGATATTTAGGCACTTAACTCTGCTTGAGGAGTTGGGCCTGAGTGACTTGCCCAGGGTCAATCAGGCAGTCTGAGGCAGAGCAGGACATTGAAACCAGGTCTCATGGCCCAGGCTAGCATCCTAACCACTGGACCATCATTCCCTTGAAGGTTTACCAGTTGCAGGATTTGCCCGCCCCTTAGTAGTTTAATAATATTTTACTTAAATATGTATTGCATTAAGCATGATAATAATTACTTTATATTTTTGGTTTTAGGAATTTGAGACTGTGTTCTGTGGTAAAACAGGCAGGAGACTAAAACTAACAAGAGCTGACTCATTAGTAACATGTCCAATGCAGGAAAACATACAGAATAGCACAGCAATGGAGATCAAGTAATTTGAACTAAATACCCAGTGTTTTATGGAAAGTATTGATACCTAATGATGTTCCATAGCAATTATTTTATGTCCACATACTGGACTTCATCTCCTGTGACTAATTTGAAATTGAAGGATCCAAGAGTGACTTGCAAAATATAATTTGTAAAAATACATAAATAGAACAGTAAAGAAAACATTCTTTATTCAAAATGGAAAGATAAATGAATTACCAACAATATTAATTGATCAGTGTCCTCTCAGAGAGCTTTGGGACCAGAGGCAACAAGAAAATGTCATGACAGCCACTAAATATTTTTTCCCCCCAATAGCTACCAAAATCCATTTTAACTTGATATAATATAGTTAGAAATTGTTATAGACCATCAACCTGTCCTGTTGTATTTAGTCAGTCATGAATGTACATTCCTGTTAAATGTAAAATAAATAAATAAATAAAGATGCCATTATAGTGCCCATTTCGCAATTGAAACAGTGAGAAAATTAAATTGGTTAGTGCTTGTATAATAAGTACACATCTTACAAACAATATTATATGCATTGGAATTCAAATTTGAAGTTCATATTGAACCGTACATCCCCATAGGACTAAAGAATCATACAATGCTATTGGCATTGCTTTTAAAATACAGTAGTATTTTAAATACTTCTTGCACAAACTGTCCAACAATTTTCCTGTATTGTTGCTTTAGTCCAAAAGTGGTATATTGTAAACGGTGAATTATTTAAGTGCACAAAATATTTTCATATTAAAAGAGTAGAAATGTCTCTACTTGTTAATAAGATGCAATGTTCAGGACAGAAATAGTATATTTTATGAACTGAAAAAGTGGTTTTATTAATTTCTTAAAACAGATGATGCTGACAGGTTTTATAGTACAAAAAAAGTCACTCCAAAATAAATACTGTTTTAAATCACGGATATTCACAATTTTGCAGCAATTTATTTCTAAATAATTCTAATAAAAACAATTGGGGGAAGATGGGGTTCGGTAGAACAAGCTTTGATGTGTATAATGACAGTTACAACATCACAAAAAAAGGTTAAAAAAATCTCCTTTTATTTTTACAATAGTTCACACAGTAATTTTGGCTGGTGTTGAGAAGAGCATCCTTTCTGACTTGGGATTTTTTTTCACAAATTCTGTGCAAATAGCTGAAGTAGAGGGTGTGAAGATACTGTTATTGAATATCCTTTATTATAACATGGAAATATACAAAAACTCTCCCCTGTAAATTATAATATATACATTACACCCTTTGCAGAGTTAGATTGCAAGAGTGCAAAGGGTTTAACATTTACTAGCCATGGCAAATGTTTGAGGTACAGTCTGATAATTCATGATGGACAACAAAAATACATGGTCAATGATGTTCAATTAGTGCCTGAACCACTACTGAATTCAGTGAACATAGACTCAAGCCTTTATGCAAAATAGCCACAAGCTTTTGTACAGTTAGGGAGATGACAGTAAAAGGAGCAGCGCTTCCTCCTGTAGGTCTCTTCAACAAAGTGGGGAGGAAGGGAAAGTGAGACTGATTTGCAGTAAAAATTCTGGAAAATAAGGGGTGGGGGTGGGGGTGGGGAAACAATTTTAAGCATCTTTTTAGTAAAGGTTTTTGTCTGATGCTTTCCTGTGTCATGGAACTGAATTACTGTGTCAAAGTCTCCATTTTATTCATTTTAATAAAAGGAATATTTGTCCATTTATCACTAGGAGGATTCTGACTCTTTTCATACAATTCACTGTTTACTTAAATATTCAGTCACTTCTCCACTTTTAGTGCTGAAGATTTTTTGGATCCTCCTCCAACAGCACCCATGCAGGCTGATGTATCACAGATTCCTGGAGTTCCCTGAGCCCCTATTGCACCAGGTACACCAGGATCACCTGGCAGACCGGGTTCACCATGAGCACCATCTCGACCATCTTTACTAATTCCAGTTACACCTGGTGGACCTTAAAGAAGAAAAAAGAAAAATGGTTTAGGGTGAAATCCTGGCTTTTATTTGCATGTAAAATTTAAAATATTAGGTAGGTATGTGTAAGCTGTAAGAGGGTTATATCTAGTGCTGTATTATGGCTCTCTGAAGTATAGGATATCTGTAGTAAATATGGTAATGGTTTGAGCCACAGGCTAAATTCTGCTCTGTTATAATGGTCTAACCCTGGAATAACTGAACTGTATTTAGTGGAGTTACTTTGGATTTACACTGGAATAGCTGCCAGCAGAAGTTTGCCAATTCATAGTTGTTCCTACATATATGTCTGCTTGTTTTTGGGACTACCATACTTCGCTGTGGCTGATCATTTCAAAACTGGCTTCTGAGTGAGTCATCTCTCTACTACCACATAACCCAGATTATCATGGTAACTGTAGGGAGAAAGGAATTCAGACATAGCACAAACCACATGCAGCACAGCCCCTCTAACAGCCTTTATTCTAGCCTATAGTGATTGTTGCCTCTTTGATGTTCAAAAAAATGTGTAAGGCTGGGATTTTCAAAAAAGCCTAAGAGAGTTAGGTGTCCAAACTCCATTGAATTTTAATGGGATTTGAACACCTAATTTCCTTAGATCCTTTGAACATCTCAGCCTAAAGTCGTAGAGGATCCTCAACTTGGCCTCTAATTTTGTACCTGCTATCAAGTGAAGGTGAAATAATAGGATTCATGTGGGTTGATTCCCAAAGGCACAAATCGGAGAGTTAAGCACAAAAGCAACTCTCGTTTGCCATTTGGGAAATCTTCCCCTTGTGTCCCTCTACTGAATTTGTAGATGCAGTAAAAATGTCCCCGTAAAATACATCGTCTTAATTATACTATGAAAAGGTCTATCTAGGAGGAGATTTATCATAAAAATAAAAGTATATTCCTGAATAAACAGGTATAGGCCATATTGCTGTCATTTGGGTACTTTCCTGTCATACTAAGTACTGCATCAGCTTACCTTGAAGTCCTTGATCTCCATCAGGCCCATCAATACCTATGCCAGTGCCTCCTTTGTCTCCCTTTTCACCTGTATCACCTGTAATGATGTAAAGACATTTAAATTTAAATAATAATTTACAGAGACAGCCAAGTTAGCCCTCATATGTGGAGGGGAAAATCCTGTCAGCATAAAGGGTAATGCAAAACTTAGTGCCAAGAAGCTACCTGCATGGATCCAATTGCCAGATTTGGGCCCCAGGTGTGCACATTTTGCGGTTTCTGCATTTCTTGGAATTTACACTTTCATTTTTTAATTTAAAAGTTATACTTTCATTATAATTGGCTGCATCTTAAAATCACATACTCTCACAAGTGGAACTTTTATTAGCCAATCAGATCTCTTTACAATTGTCCATCATTTTATATTAAGGATAAAGG